>NC_090265.1:1303283070-1303886641 GCF_040414725.1 Anabrus simplex
TGATAAAAATCCACCCTGGAGGACTTTTGTTACTTTTTTTCGCCCCTATTTGGACATTTTTTTTGTGCTCTGAAAATAAACGCGAATTCGTCGATGTTCTTTTATATACTTCAACGGTAAACAATAAGGGCCTGTTGGTAATATACCTGCCTGTGAGGTATTGTTTTGTGGTGCATGGCATACGTTCAAAAACATGTTCCCCTAATTTTTTTGAATTGTGTACTTCTTATCAATCCTGTTACGAGACTGTGCATACTGATACTCAGCAATGCAAGTAACTGTATTGTTTCATCACCTCCGTCACTATTCGTAAGCTGGTATCGCTCCTGAAGGATAAATAAAAGAATAACAGTGTTTAACAGTAGTCATAATTTCTACGACGTGCAGTAAATATTGTTACGTGCCAGCCCCGTGGTAGCCCCTTCCGATACTTCCGGAAAGGGGCCAGTGACTCACACGACCTGGGATCTCCCAGCCGGCTTGTGGGGTGGGGCCGGCCTTTCCGCGTATTGTTTTCGTCGGCCGGCTTATATGTGAGCTTTTTGGATATTCAAGGGTAATGTTCTGCCTCTGGTCACCTCGCGAAAATTCTGGTTCAAGTCAGCTGCGGACAGAGAGTCACAGTTTGGCTCAGTGGCGGAGTCACGGTTAGCGTTGGACTCCGTGGTGAAATCGGTGAGAGACTCAGTGTATTAGGGTTCGGTGGCTGGGCTGAGGGAGACAGAGGTGTTGGCTGTCGTTGATGTCCCACCGGGGTCTGAACGAGGAACGGTCATTGTGTTGTCGGAGAGACTAGTGAGTAGATGGACTGGAGACGATGGAACGGAAGACGTGTACTACCTGAGAATACTTTGTGCTTGTGCATTTTTGTGGGCTGAGGATCACCGTGAGTCAGCGAGGAAACCCGCCATCGTGAGTGTGAGGTGAAATGGGCGTGTGTTAATGTTCGCTGTTGTGAGTATCGCCTTGCTGTTGAATACTGTTGAGCTGCTTAGTTGTTCGCTACATGTGACTGTGTGAATTACTGAACTGTCTATGGAGTCGAAACAACGAAGTGGCCCGTAGCCCTGTGTTCAGATCCAGCTGACTACACGCAGCTGCTGTATGAGGTGACTGGACTTGAGGAACTGAAAGTAAGAATTAAGCGTCCCCAGATAGAGCAATGGGCTGGACCGACTACTGCGCCATAAGGAAGGGCATTTTGTAGACAGTAATTAGTAAGTGTGGCCATTCATACCTGATTAGAATTGTGTGTGTGTGTGTCTGTACATATGCGTGTGTGCATTTATTGCGTCAACCTGAAATAAATTAGAGTAATGAAGCAGATGGATTTTTTCGTAACAATATTATATTGATTGTCAGACTTTCAACCCTCTGTCGTGAGTATTCTCGCAAGAGAAGAACGCTGAGTTGCCCGGCTGGAATAAGAACGGCCCCTTGACGTTAAACACCGTTATTCTTTCACTCATCCTTCACGAGCGATACCAGCTTAAGAATAGTGATGTAGTCGCTGAAACAAGAAAATAATCACTTGCATTGTTGTGTATCAGTATGCACAGTCTAGTAACAGGATTGATGTGAAATGTTTAGTTAATCCTTCATAATGTTTAAGGCGATGCTATTTAGTCAAGTGAAGGACAATGCGTGGCTTTTCATATATTTCCAGGTCAACAATGGCACAGCACCCCTACTGTTGAACAGCAGTCCTATGACACTCCCGTTATTTAATTGAACACGGTAGTGATCAGGAGGTACGGTAGACAGTGCCCGAATATCACAGAGTCGAAAGAAAACTAAATGAGAAGGGCTACAATAAAGAAAGCTCATAAAATTGGTCAACAATAACATTACATTGACCATTCTTTGTTGTGATGTGCTTTGTGTCTTCTCTTGCCGCTCGTCTCTGATAGATAGGATTACTGCTCCGTACCGAGGGTTTGCCTGGTGTGAAAATGGGAAACGACGAAATTCCATCGTCGGGGCTGCCGACAGTGGGGTTCTAATCCACTATCTCGCGGATGCAAGCTCACAGCTGCGCGCTCCTAACCACACGGCCAACACGCCCGGTCGTACCGAGTGTAACAGCCTGCCTGAATATTGGCGGGAAGTAGCTGGGGAGTTAGATAACTTTCTTCTTTAGAATGCCATACCTCTGTTTCGTACATTTTCTGATACTACTGGTACGTAACACACTGGTTCATCATAGCATTCGAGCTATTCAACCCTACTTTCAGGACCAAGCTCGATAGCTCCAGTCGCTTAAGTGCGGCCAGTATCCAGTAATCGGGAAATAGTGGGTTCGGACCCCACTGTCGGCAGCCCTGATGATGGTTTTCCGTGGTTTCCCATTTTCACACCAGGCAAATGCCGGGACTGTACCTTAATTAAGGCCACGGCCGCTTCCTTCCAATTCCTAGGCCTTTTCTATCTCATCGTTGCCATAAGACACACCTGTGTCTGTGCAATGTAAAACAAATAGCAAAGAAAAAACCTACTCTGAGGCACTGATTGGAATGAGCAGTGTGCATATTTAATGGAATAATGGCAGATGAGCGTTCACGGCTGTGTGCGGCCTGGTCATTCCAGCTCTGGAACTTTGGACTGTTAGTTCGGCACCGTAGTACTGTTCGTTAAAAGAGAAAAAATGTGCGGTATTTCATTTGATCGAGTATTTTATATGATAATATTGCTTTTAATAGCTACATTCCTACTGACATTTTTGTAATGATCTATGTTGACTTTAGTTAGGTAAACCACAAAGTCTTTCTGAGAATCCCGTAGCGAAGCACGGGACATCAGCTAGTCGGTATGTAAATCCGGGGGAAGAGCCACTACAATCTAAGCTATAAACCATTTTATTCACGCTGAGTGAAATGGTATTTTAGGGGAAGACCTAAAATTTAATTGTCAAGTATTTATAATTTTAGTGGCCCTTTCGATAAATACTACATAACTATAGTTATATAGAACTAAATTTCTGATGATTTATATCTTATACATTTTAATGTACCGGCTATGATAACACAGATATTCATGAATTTGTATTTTTTGTTGCTAAGTCAATTTCAACGCCGAGCCACGAGAAAATGGGATAACACGATTTAATGAAAATCGGTAAGATTTGGGGAATAAGAAACTACAGTCTACGGTATAAACAATTTTATTCACCCTGGATTAAACTGTAGTTTAGGAGAAGGCGCTTAAAATTTAATTTTTAAATGCATATGTTATTGGTCCTATCGAAAATTACTATATAACAGAAGTTATAGAGAATACAATTTCCAATCATTCATGTTCTATTCAGTTTTACCGTAACGACTATGATAAGAGTGGTATTTCAGAGTCGGAAGGAAATGAAATGCGAAGGTCTAAAAGTAGCAAAGCAAAGTCTTCTCCGTACAGGCCATGAAGGCCCTTGGAGGGGTGGAAGGTAAAGGCTTCCACTATCCGTAACCTCGGCACTTGATGGGTAGAGTGGTTATAGCTCTACACCCGGCCACCTTTGCCCTCAAGACTTAACCTGGTACTCATTTTTGATGTAGGCTGAGTGAACCTCAGGTCCATGTGCACCTCGGGAAGTGGAAATCTTGTTTCTTAAATTTTACGACTTCCTGACGGGGATTCGAACCCACGTCCTTCCGGGCGAACCGAGCACGCCTTTACCGCCTCGGCCAGGCAAAATATGAAGGCCTACAATATCGAAATTCATCAACAATAACATTATATTGACCATTGTTTGTTGTGAAATGGGATTACCGCTCCGTACGGAGTAAAATGACCTGAGTGAATAATGGCGAGAAATAGGTGGGGAGTTATTAAACTTTCTTCTTCAGCTTGCCGTTCCTCTGGTTCATACATTTTCTGATACTGCTGGTACGAAACACGCTGGTTCATCATAGCATGCCAGCTATTTGATTCCTACTCTGACGCGCTGTTCTGAATGAGCAGTATGCACACTTAACGCAGAGACTCACTTAGTAGTAGTAGTAGTAGTAGTAGTAGTAGTATGACCTGGTATATAATTACAATTTAGGCCTATTCCAAATTATATCACCACAATTCACTAAATAACTCAAAATTCAACCCTGAAAAGAGCCGTTTCTTAAAAAAGAAGCTTCTTCTTCTTCTTCTTCACTTCTATTAAATGCTACCATCATTTTATACCAAATTAGCAGTGAAGAGGGAGTCTCTCCTCTGGCTTGGAGGAAAAAATTGCCCCGAAGTCAGATAGATTTCTCTGCCGCCAATGTAGTGAATTGAGATTTTCCGACTCATCGGGTACTCCTAGGAAACAGATTAGTAAAAGGGCATAGTTTTTGCTTTGGGGCCCTCCACTATTCGCCCACCCCCCACGCCGAAGATCACGGCCGTCTGCGGCTTGGTCATTCCAGCTGCTGGAAATTTGGACTGTTAGATCGGCAACGTACAGTAGTACTGTTCGTTAAAAGTGGGAAAATGTGCGAGTATTTCATATCAAATCATTGCTTTTAATCGCGCCATTCCTACCGACGTCATTATAATGACCTATGTTTCATTTCAGTTGGGAAAACCACTAAGACAGTCTTTCCGAGGATGTAAAAAGGCAGCTGGAGAGTGAGTGTCTGCCATTATAACGAAAATTCCACAACCTGATTGTGACTGCTGGTAGGCAAGCGGGCCTACTATTACAATGAAAATTCCCTGAACCAGTCTTCATATGAGAAAAGACGTTTGGTGAATTCCCAGTCGCGGTGCTAGGGTAATGTTAAGAGCAATGCAATGTAATACAATCTTGCTCACAACGTGTACACACCTAACCTACAGATCTGTATACAATGTAGAACTCCATTGCGAAGCACGGGTACACCAGCTAGTTTACAAGAAGATACAAAAGTTGAAACTTAGAAAAGCGGTTTGAATTGGTAAGATTCCTCGGGATATACTAAAGACAATGGGATGGGATAAAATACCACATCTTAGGTACTTATTTGATTATTGTTTGCATGAAGGAGCTATTGCAAATGAATGGAGAATTGCTGTAGTAGCCCCAGTGTATAAAAGAATGATTGATAGACATAAAGCTGAAAATGACAGGCCAGTCAGCTTGACATGCATTGCATGTAAGGTTTCGGACAGCATTCTTTACGATTATATAAGACATGTATTCGAAATTAATAACGGGTTCGATAGAAGACTGTTCGTGTTTATGAAAGGTTATTCCACTGAAGCTGAACTTATAGGATTCCAGCAAGGTATAGCAGATATCTTGGATTCAGAAGGTCAAATGGACTGTATTGAGATTGGCCTACATAAGGCACGTGGTAGGGTAGATCATGGTGAGTGAGTGCCTGGCAAAATGAGCGCAATTTGACTATCCAAAAGAGTGCCTGAAGGGGCGGCCATATTTAGAAAAAATAGATCTCAGAGAATTAGAGTAGGCGAAGCTTTTTCCTGACCTCGTAATAAGTAAAAGCGGAATTCTTCCAGGCAGTATTATTGAACCTTTTATTTTCTTATATATATATAAATGATATGAGTAAAGAAGTGGAAACCGAGATAAGGATTTTTGCAGATGATTTTATTTGTATAGAGTAATAAATAAGTTACGAGACTCTGTGAAAATAAAGAAAATGACCTCGATAATCACGTAAATGAGATTGTAAATAACGGGTACAGATCTCTGCACATGGTTATGAGGGTATTTAGGGGTTGTAGTAGGGATGTAAAGGAGAGGGCATATAAGTCTCTGGAAAGACCCCTACTAAAGTATGGTTCCAGGTTATCAGACCCTCACCAGGATTACTTGATTCAAGAACTGGAAAATGTCCAAAGAAACGCAGGTCGATCTGATCTGGGTGATTTCCGACGAAAGAGTAGCGTTACAAATCTCTATCCTAACGATCTCAGATATAAAGTTGTTATTTTAACGGAAGCGAGGAACGAATGAATGAATGAATGAATGAATGAATGAAGGAAGGAAGGAAGGAAGGAAGGAAGGAAGGAAGGAAGGAAGGAAGGAAGGAAGGAAGGTCCAAGGCTATTTAATTTTGTCAACGTTATTCGATTATGAAGCTGATTCCGCATTGGTTGTTATTGGGTACTTATACATTTCATACTAAGGTGCAACACCTTGGCTGAATAGTCATCGTACTAATGTTCACTTCAGAGGAACCTTGGTTCAAATCCCGGACGTGCTGGGGATTTTAACTGTGTATGGTTTACCTATTGCTCTGGGACTATGCGTTTGTGTTCGTCATAATAAACATCTCTTCATCAACCACACGAGCACAACCACATCAACCACACCACACGAGAAACCGCCACAGAAACACGCAATAGTGAATACTTCCCTCTATATTAGATCAGTGTCACGATGGGCATTCGGTCGTAAAACTTACGCCTTAAAGTTTTTTATATATTTCGTGAAGTGGTTTGATAGGAAGAGTTTCTTAAGAGTGACAGGTTCGTGCAGTTTTACAGTTTACACTGAAGGTTGAGTTAGTGCTTCAAACGTCTGGAAACTTATGGTTAACGAATGACTACAGGGTATTTAATTATAAGCGTTATTTTCCACAGTAAGAAGTAAATTGGATTTTTTCCTCTTGCGTATTGTGCGAAGTCCTAAAAACTATAAAATAATCGTTTAAAGAAACATTGGGTTGTTAAGGGGTGTTTCCATAATCATTTTTTTATTTTTTAATACCGCATGAATTAGAAGAAAGTAAATATGTTCTTAAGGATAAATATCTGAGCCTCATTGTGTCTTTAAGATACATGTGCTCCCTTAAAACACTTTGATGTGTTTACTCATGGCTCGCAGCAACAAATATTATTTGAAAATAAATTGTCTAGAGGAAACACACCATAATTAATAATAATAATAATAATAATAATAATAATAATAATAATTGGAAGAAGAAGAAATATTTAATAAAGATGATTGTGTTTATTTATTACAGGGTTCACTGCGGCTATTATGTGCTGGAAATTCCACCTCGTGTTTATCGAAATTTGAATCTTATTTATCATGGTGGAAAATTTGCAGCTAAGCTAATGCATAGGTATACCCACAAATTAATAACACAAGTGACAGTGTCAGAGGAATATAAACTATCATACACTTTGAAAACCCAAAGCGATTTATATAACAACAATGGGAGCATTGAGAAAGCGCACAGAAGACTATGACACAATGTAGCGTACTCAGCCCGCAACCCGTCCTGGGAAATCTCGTTACTAAAAGCCATACATTTCATTTCAGTGCATTTCCTGTAGAGTGATGAAGGTCTTCTTGAGTACAAGAGGCTGGACGCAGCAGACATTGCAGCAGATGTTGTACAGTCTGTACTTCCCCATGTACACACTGAATATCTTTCTTACCAGAGTAATTAACCTTTTATCTAATCACTCCAGATTTCAATCTATTCATGGACATCCATGTCAGACATTCCTTATCATCGCCAGGAAGCAAAGTTCTTATCCAACCAGTGGGATGTGGTTCGTACCCATGCAAAGGATAGGTTCTTTCCTGTACCACATTTTTTCTTTCCTTATTGGCAGCTATTCGCCTTCGAATAGTAGGTGATAAAGCCATTCCACAGGAGTGAATTTCAAGCAGCCTGTTATAATTCTACAGGTTTCATTAAGAGCTACATATACCTGTTTGGCATGCGTGGAACTATATCAAACAAGCCAGGATTGGAATCGCAGCTGCCTTGGTGAGATGTAAGTCAAAATGTATCATAGCCAAAGCACACATGTAATAAAAAGCAATTTTTTTTTTGCTAGTGGCTTTACGGTCGCACCGACACAGATATGTCTTGTGGCGACGATGGGATAGAAAAGGCCTAGGAGTTGGAAGCGCCGTGGCCTTAATTAAGGTACAGCCCCAGCATTTGCCTGGTGTGAAAATGGGAAACCACGGAAAACCATCTTCAGGGCTGCCGACAGTGGGATTCGAACCCACTATCTCCCAGATACAAGCTCATAGCCGCGCGCCTCTGACCGCACGTCCAACTCGCCCGGTGTGTAATAAAATGAGGGAACACGATATTATGAATACAAAGAAGGTAAACTATGTTAATGATACTGAATATGAATTACTGCTGAAAGAAAATGATCACAGTTACAAGTTAATGGTACCGATATAGCTAGTGCGCTATGTTTCTGGTATCACACTGAACCAATCTCTACACATTTGAGAGACAAGGTAGGTACCAGAGGTGCACAGATTCCGCTTTTAACTTGCCCATGCTTGCTTGGAGAGCAGACGGGCAAGCAGGTCGCACATAAACAACAGTACAGGTAGGCTAAAACTCTCCTGTCCAGGTCAAGCTCACCCCAATTTGGGCAAGTTGGCTTACTTGCTTTTCTATTTCCTACCGTGCTACAAAACATAGCACTAATGGTTGACTCCTCTTCACCCTCGAGATCAATAAATTAAGGCTTCCTTAAATATCTCAAGAAACGCTATAAGCTGGTCAGTAATTTCATGATCATAGCCTATCATATAATCGGAGGGGCCCCGGTTTTCTAAAAGATGTTCACATCTATATGAGAGAGAACTGACTGCAGCATGTCAAAATAGCTGTTCCACTGAGTGGTAACATAACATGATTGTAATTTAACTGATAGGAAACTGGAGATTTCATAAAATTTATAGTGGCTGATACATTGGGAAAATTTTCTTTCAAAAAGGTTTCGCTCAGAACGTGCTTCAAGAGTATGAACAGGCAACGATGAATGCAAGTTGTTTGTATCTGCTGAGATCCTTAACAGTGTTGTTTTCTTGTGTGTTATAAATTTACTCTTACAAATATGTACATGAAAAATGCCTAGACATTTCAAACAATCTCCAACTTACTGCGAATATTTGTACGAGTTTCTAGGCAGTCGTCGAACACCGAACAAATTAGTACCGTGTGGTGTATATGTATTCAAATATCACTCTACGTTTATATAGCGCATTCGCTTGATATTATTTGTCCACAGATCAGTGATACATGCACAGGTATCCAAATATATCGGAAAATATTTACTGCTCACTTTGTCTGCGAATGTCTGTCCTTTCCTGGCTACTGTGCCTCAAGAGAGCATAATATTTGTAACAACCAACGAGCGAGAATTTTGCTCATATCGATCAATGTTTCAGCAGAATTTTTTTTTAAAGCTTAGCCCTTAATAGTAGTAAATGTTCTCAAGTCTTTGGCGTAAATTTCCACGCGTTTGTCAACCATCAAGATTTTGCCCTTTTAATAAATATTTATAGACTGTCGTAATGTGCAAACATTTCGTAACAATCTTGCGGTACATGAACGTGTGCTTAGTAGTTTGAAAACGCATTTCGAGAAACCTACTAATTTCATAGATGTTCATAAACACATGGAAATCTTTCCTGTGCTGTAGTTGAGTCATTTTTACAGTATAAAACAGCAGTTCTTCAACACACCTCGATCTCCGTTGCATGTAGTTTGTCTATTTTCTAATAGGAAATTAAAAACTACATCCAATCTGATAGGTACTGTGTTGTAGCGTAATATAACTAAGTCGTTGGTTATACAGCTTTCCAAATGCAACGCAAATATTCTATGAAAATAAACGATGATGTCATTCATACGGAATTCTGCCGGAAGCAAAGTATTCATGCACCAGACTAGTTGCAACCAAAACAACAGCTAATCCAACCCTGTAGTGCAAGGAATACTTGGGTAGTCCTGTGGTGTACCATAGAGTAGCAGCTGGCAAGACGTGCGTTCTGTGAAACAACAGAATGGGATGTAAAAGGAAGGAAATGACCGTGGAGGGAAGAAGCATTGTTGTCTTCCAACGTCTTTAATGCAAGTCCTATTCTGAAATTGCAAGTATAATTGGAAGAAATCGAGCGAATCTGTAATCCGTCATTAAGTACCATAAGGACGGGAAAACAGTCAGCGGTGAGAGAAGAGGTCGTCCACAGAAGCTTAAGACAAGAGAGACTAAAATTCTTCAAAAAATGATCAAGAAATCTCCTAAACTGGCAGCGTCTGAACGGGCTACACATCTTGGTGACCATTTCGGAAAGGACACCACTCCAAGAGCAGTTCGTACCATTATCAACCATTCTGGCTATAGAGTCAGGGTACTTAGACGAAGACCCTATATTAGTAAAGAGAACTAGATATGGAGATTGGGATTCGCACAAGAGTATGTATCCAAGACAATGATTGCTTGAATACGGTATTATTTACTGATAAAAGTAAATTTAACCTATTTCACATCGATGATAGGTTATTGGTCTGAAGGAGATCGAGTACAGATCTTGACCCACAAATCCTTCAAGCCACAGCGAAGCAGGCATGGTACAGGAATGTGTGTCTGCTTCCGTTGTTGGGAAACTAGTAATTATTGAAAATAATATGGACAGATTTGTGTATTTGAATATTCCAAAAGAGAATTTACAACAGAGTGTTCAGGCCATGGGTCTTGCGAGAAATTATTATTTTCAACAAGACAATGACCTGAAAAATACAGTGGGCATTGTACGTCTATGGCTGCTGTACCATACTCTACACAATCTCAGAGTCCGTACCTGAACCCAATCGAACACCTGTGAAGTGAACTTGAAGCAAGAGAACACGAAATTCATAGCAAGAAAGCTTTGAAAGAATATCTATTACGATAATGGCAAATTATTACGTCAGAGTACAAAAAGATTGGTACATTCCATGCCAAAGATGTTGAGAGAAGTTATACATAGGAGGAATATGCATACAATGAAACTAGTTGTGGCTTTCTTATAAGATGTAGTTGCAATCAATATACGAATACTTATTTTTCAGTGCAAAGGAGCATTTAACAGCATGTTTCTATACTAGGTTTTTTAAATGCTTGTTTTTCTGCTTGCATGGCTATACTTGTGGATGAACTATGTACGTGTTCCAAATGCAATGAGCACTTTTGTTTTCATAGTGGCAAAAATAAAGTTTACCATTCTACACCGTAGTCTATGAATACTTATATCTCAATGAATATACGAATGTAAAGGCATCATTCACACTAGATGTGCTATCGTCTGACACTGCCACCGTAGTTTGGGGTTTACCACATTTATTTTCCACCTAGTTAGCCTATGGTGTACACTTATATTGGATTGCTGTACCTCTTACGCATTTATATCTACACACTTCCGACAACTCTCAAAGCTGTCCATTTATGTCTTCCCTCTTAGGCCCTAAGAAAACGTCAAAAATTTCCCCACGAGCACCTTATTTCCTGCTAAAAGTTTCACTTATCATCCCGCAACAACATTGTATTGCTTCTAAATCTAACAGAAACTGTTTCCTTTCACCCAAGACTTTACCAAGCCTATCTTCTCTAAGTATTCACTTATCTTGCTGGCCCACCTAAAAATCTCTGTATTCCCTTTCTATCATGTTCCTCCCATCTTCGTTTTCAAATTGGCCATAACTCTACCTATGTGCTTGTCGTTTTTGTTAGTAACTAGCAAATGTACCCGTGCTTCGCTACGGTATTCTACATTGTATACGGATATCGACGTAAATACTGTGCGTGCAGCAAATGAGATTGTTTTAAAATTGCATGTCTCTTAGCCTTATCCGAGAAATAACATGGGGAGGTCCACATACGTTGTTTCCAATGTAAAGTGAGGGTTGCGGAGTTGTGATGATAACGCCAGGCTCACTTGCCTACTGCCATTCACAATCGAGTTGGCAAGTTTACATTATAATTGCAGGCCCCAATGCCTACTGCGCGGTCACAATCGATTTGGGGAGTTTTAGTTACAATGGCAGACCCATTTCCTACTTTCAGACAGGTTACAGTTGAGGAGTTTTTTATTATAATACCAGGCAACTTCCCTACCACCAGACAAAATTGATTTGTGCAGTTATCATTATAATGACAGTCCCTTTTTACTGCTGCTAGCCAGCTTACTGCCAGTCACACGGAATTAGTGAGTTTCCATGAAAATAGCAGGCCACTATGCCTAATGCTAGTCAAATTTTAGATTGGAACATTTGTTTATAATGGCGGGCACCCTGGCCTAGAGCCAAACACAATAGAGTAGGGGACTTTCGAACAAAACTGCATGATCCCTTGCCTTCTGCAAGACAAATCGAAAAGTGAATTATTCATTACAATGGTAGGCCCTCCTTACTAATGCCAGTTACACAGGAGTTGGAGAAGGACCCCATTCCTACTGCCAGCAGTCAAAGTCGGTGTAGGGAGTACTGATTACAATAGCAGACACATCCTTTCTCGATCGCTACAAATCGACATCAATGAATATATACAGATGGAGTATATGAATGTTTACAATATTGCAGACCTTCATTTACAGATTAACTGCTGCTAAACGGTACGTCATATCGACAAAGGATTGTACCGTAAGGCGCAGTATTTAGCGATCTAAATGGCTGGTCCTATGATATTTTCTCGCATCTAATCTATTCATGGGTCAGATTGAATCAGAAACGTTGAATAGGTTGAAATTTGTGTAAGATTATCTTACATTGCATTACTTTTCGGATAATTATGTGACATAGCATTTGGCTCACATATGGGTACTGGGTGGGCCAATGTTCGTGTAGAGTTTGATCATACTATCTTTCCTGTAAGTGATTGAAATGATGCACATGAGAAGAAAAGGTTTAGAAATTAATTTCCATTAAGGCAGGTAGATTTCCATTAAGTTTGGTTGTGTGTATTTTGAGGGAATGCAAAATAACGGTTTCGGTTTCGTATAAACCCCCAATTAGTTCAGGGATTTAGAAACAATATTTGCCCTAAAACCTCCCCAAAGGATAGCTGGATTCTAAATATGAAGTTTGGTGGAAATATATCCAGTAGTTTTCAAGTTAGAGAAAGACAAACAGACCAAACAAACAAACAAACAAACAAACAAACAAACAAACAAACTAACTAACAGACAGCAAGGAAACCTACCCTTGGACAGATGGATGCTATATATAAAATTTGGTTCAAATATCTTGTTAGTTTTCAAGTTGTAAGAAGTACGCTTTACACGCACCCGCTCTTGCGTTAAGTCCGCTGGGATTTGTACCGAAAAACGGTCCGTTAATGATATCTCCCTTACTAAATCCTGTTATCGAAATGATGCACATGAGAAAAAAAGGTTTAAAAATTAATTTTCATTAAGGCAGGTTGATTTCCATTAAGTTCGGTTGTGTATACTTTGAGGGAGTGCAAAATCACAGTTTCGGTTTCGTAAAAATCCCCACTCAGTTCAGGGATTTAGAAACGATATTTGCGCTGAAACCTACCCAAGGAGAGGTGGATTCTAAATATGAAGTTTGGTGGAAATATACTGTATATTTAGTAGTTTTCAAGTTATAGAAGGACAGACAAACAGACAAACAGACAAAGAGACTAACAGACAAACAAACAGACAAACAGACACCAAAGCTAAAAATGATGCAGATGGTCATTATTACACCTGAAACGGATAACTGTACGGAAATTTCGCCAAAATAATCAGTGTACAGACACACAGTTTGCGCTAAAACCTACCCAAGGACAGGTGGATTCTAAATATGAAGTTTGGTGGAAATATATCCAGTAGTTTTTAAGTTATAGAAGGACAGACAAACAGACAAACAGACAAACAGACAAACAGACACCAAAGCTAAAAATGATTCATCGTCGCCATAAGACCTATCTGTGTCGGTGCGACGTAAAGCCCCTAGCAAAAAAAAAAAATGATGCAGATGGTCATTATTACACCTGAAACGGATAACTGTACCGAAATTTCGCCAAAATAATCAATGTACAGACACACGGTCGTTACGATTTTATTTATATAGATGACGGATAAGCATGAGCACGTTGAAAAGTGCAGACTTCCACTTCGAGATTCATATCTCCCAAACGGTTTATGATATTAAGAAACGGTTTGCGCCATCAGACGCCTCATTTATCGTTCTGCATGTTTGTTTCTACACCATTTCCTCGTATCTCCCATATTAAGGGGGTAAATTGAGTTCAAATTTTGAATAGGGTGAAATTTGGGTGCATTTTTACCATTTTACATTACATTTTGCCTACTTATGTATAAGCTAGAATCATGAAATTTGGTACACATATGTCCCTTAATCGTGCCAATGTGCGCACACAACGTGATGATCCTATCATTGTTATAAGTGTGTCAAACAATAAAATATACTTGTAAACATCACCAAATTTACGAACAATCCAGAAATACGGCCACATTTAACGTATAAGGGAGAGAGATACGACAAAATGTCACAGGACCAAAGTTGTAGATCACTCCGAATTGAAGGGACATTGTGCCATCCGTTTTGTGATACGACTTACCGTTTAGCCAAAAAATAGCTCAGAAGGAATGTATGCACAGTCATTAAAATTGCCTCCATATTTCGATATCCTTGGGGGTAAAAAGTGAAAAATTTGAACATCTTGGAATTTTCCCGTCGGTTAGGGTTCAAAAGCTATAATTTCACCAAATTTCAATTGTCTACCTCGTCTCGCAGGTTGTGCCGCCATCTTGATTTGGGGGGATGGGGGATAAAAATGAGGAAATTCCCGAAAATTTTTAAGCCCACGAAACCTATAGGTTATCGTTTTGGATATGCTATACGACTGTGTTCTTATACTGAGCCCAAAATTTGAGCCCCCCCAGCGTGCCCCCTTCAGGGAATTTTGAGAATGTCTGATTTTTCTAGGGATCCTGGGGTCATCAGTTTCCCTCGTACCAAGTTTCAAATTTCTGAGATTTCTGGAAGTGCCTCATTAATTCACGTCTTTTTTCATTTTTAAATATTTATATATACATCGCTCCAGCCCGACTTGCTTTTTTATATATATAGATAGATGACGGATAAGCATGAGCACGTTGAAAAGTGCAGACTTCCACTTCGAGATTCATATCTCCTAAACGGTTTATGATATTAAGAAACGGTTTGCGTCATCAGACGCCTCATTTATCGCTCTACATGTTTGTTTCTACACCATTTCCTCGTATCTCCCATATTAAGGGGGTAAATTGAGTTCAAATTTTGAATAGGGTGAAATTTGGGTGCATTTTTAACATTTTACATTACATTTTGCCTACTTATGTATAAGCTAGAATCATGAAATTTGGTACACATATGTCCCTTAATCGTGCCAATGTGCGCACACAACGTGATGATCCTATCATTGTTATAAGTGTGTCAAACAATAAAATATACTTGTAAAAATCACCAAATTTACGAACAATCCAGAAATACGGCCAAATTTAAAGTATAATGGAGAGAGATACGACAAAATGTCACAGGACCAAAGTTGTAGATCACTCCGAACTGAAGAGACATTGTGCCATCCGTTTTGTGATACGACTTACCGTTTAGCCAAAAAATAGCTCAGAAGGAATGTCTGCACAGTCATTAAAATTGCCTCCATATTTCGATATCCTTGGGGGTAAAAAGTGAAAAATTTGAACATCTTGGAATTTTCCCGTCGGTTAGGGTTCAAAAGCTATAATTTCACCAAATTTCAATTGTCTACCTCGTCTCGCAGGTTGTGCCGCCATCTTGATTTGGGGGGATGGGGGATAAAAATGAGGAAATTCCCGAAACTTTTTAAGCCCACGAAACCTATAGGTTATCGTTTTGGATATACTATACGACTGTGTTCTTATACTGAGTCCAAAATTTGAGACCCCCAGCGTGCCCCCTTCAGGGAATTTTGAGAATTTCCGATTGTTCTAGGGATCCTGGGGTCATCAGTTTCCCTCGTACCAAGTTTCAAATTTCTGAGATTTCTGGAAGTGCCTCATTAATTCACGTCTTTTTTCATTTTTAAATATTTATATATACATCGCTCCAGCCCGACTTGCTTTTATATATATAGATCTCAACCGAAAATTCTTTTTACACATCAGTTACTTTAACATCATCATACACAATTTTTTCTCAGTACTCTCCAGCATCATAGCCTTCTTCTCCACACCTGATATCGTACACTCAAACATGGCTTGGGCCTTTTAAATTGCCTTAGAAACCGTTTTCTGTATACGCACATTGACTCCTGATACCCTAGATATCAATAGAGATCTAGAATTCATCACGACCATGCCCTCACTCTCATCATTTTCATCTTATCCTTCTAATTCCCATTATGTTCAGTAATTAATGACTATTTATTTTTATGTGTGCCAAATTCCCTGACCTTTCCTTTTCTAGCCTTCAGTCGTCCTTGTCTGATTGTTTAACTTCTTTCTTTGTTTAGTCATCAGTTTCTATTCTTCACAAACCCCAGACAACTCCCCGGGACCTTTATACAGACCTACGTTCGTGGTGGTGGTGATGATCATTATTGTTTTAGGAGGAAGTACAACTGGGAGACCACCCTCTCTTCATATCTCCATCACAGACAACGGTACTAAGTGCCCTGCAACAATTTCTGTATCTCCAAACCTTACATAAAATTATTCAGATTTTCATTAAGCAAGTACCTGGATGTATTATTGGATGGATTACTTTATATTCATTAAATAGATATTAATTTGGGTTATGGCTGAGTTAAGAATGAAATAAAATAAGATTTGGGGCAATACAAACTGTAGCTCCAAATTAAACATTTAGCATTTTAATAAACGACTGCAAAAGGGATTCCAAAAGGAAAACTATACATTTCACCAAAGTGGAGTAACGCAGAAGAGTGGAATGTCATAAAAGGCTAGAGACATGATTAATGTTTCAAACTACAAAGCACACACGCAACATGAGGCTGCAAACAGCTCATCGTTAATAGTAGAGGAGTTGAGAGTGGATCTCTGCTGATATGCTTGAAGTGATATGCTTCAGGTGAAATCCACCGTGAAATAGCCTAGTGTATGGAAATTACATAGTATGAGGAAAGTATATTTGCTACGATTTTCGTTTGGTACAGTAAACTTTGAAACGACGCCGGTGATGTTAGCGCTGAGTATGAATATCAGTCTATGAAATTTTCGCAAATAAATAAATAATCCTGACAACTTTTATGATTCCAAATTCACTATTAGCCAATTAACTTACTCTTAGTTACTGGGGGCTTTGGCAACGCGAACGGATAAACACCTATGGTTATGGTATGATGACAGGGTGGTTGTGCCCAGACGTAAAACATGGCCTGAATATTCACAAGCAATACCCCATACGCTTCACCACACTTCAATACGATACCTTCAGAAATGAGCGTAGTAAAGCTGACGCGAACAGACGGAGTGCACCTTTCTCCCCCTGGGAGATATGCACAACTACAGAACCCAGTAAGGAACTATAATTTTACGCAAAATTTGGATAAGAAGGATGTAACATTCTGCTTCGAAATTATGAGAATCTTGCGAGGACTGAACAAAGTAAGACCGCTGCCATCTCCGCCAGTCGTACTTCAATAATGCGGAAATTCAATATGAGGAGTTGATTAGTAAACTTGGAGTGGTTTAAGTATGCGTAGTCCACCTGAGTAACGCAGTTGGTTGATCGTTGTTTTTTATTTTTATTTTACAATTTGTTTTACGTCGTACCGACACGGATAGGTCTTATGGCGACGATGAGACAGGAAAGGCCTAGGAAGGGAAGGAGGCGGCCGTGGTCTTCATTATGGTACAGCCCCATCATTGGTTGATCGTTGTCTTTCTGTTCCTAAGAGAGAGCGTATTCAATCGCGGTTGAAGCTGGCGGCCTTTAAGGGTACATACATCAGTGTAGTCTTCTGACGCGATAAAGAACTCTTCTGGGACAAATATCCAACACTGTGGCATCGCTTGAAATATATATAGCACGGAAACTGAAGAGATTTAACTCAAATTAGGTAATAACGTGACTAGCAAACGCTGAAGCTGAAAGAATTCGT
Source organism: Anabrus simplex (assembly GCF_040414725.1). Taxonomy (NCBI): domain Eukaryota; kingdom Metazoa; phylum Arthropoda; class Insecta; order Orthoptera; family Tettigoniidae; genus Anabrus; species Anabrus simplex. The sequence continues at coordinate 1,303,300,906 of NC_090265.1, forward strand.
CGGAAACAACGCGGACCGGTTATATGAGCATAAGAGGGTAGGTCATATTGACAAATAATTTGAAATAAATAATTCTTTATCTCGCACCGTGGTCATTTCAGCAGCTGCTGAAGATGACCAGTTAGGTCGCTCAGCGGGTGAATTCAAATGGGCTTTGCGAGGCGGAGTTGTTAAATCGCTCCTGGCTTGTCAGCTTGAGAGTACCAATCGCGGGAGAGGGATCTGAACACGGACCACCCAGCTGACACGATCGTACCACAGCAAGTACGCTACGGTGAGAGCGGCTTAACCGACGGTATGTTTATATTTAAGGCAGATGTTTCGGCATGGCTATCAAGCCACCTTCAGGGCTGCAGTGAGTGGGGTTCGAACCCACTATCTCTCGAATGCAAGGCCAAAGTTGCGCGATCCTAACCATACGGCCAACTCGCTCGGTCACGGGACTGAAAATATAGTCCTTGCGAAATGTGAAGTTTTCAGAAAACAAACCAAAAATAATTCTATATTATTTATACTATCCTAGGTAATAAATGGAGAAAGATAGATAATCGATTACTTATCGACAGTACCCTTTGTTTTACTCATATTTTCTTTACCTAGTACTGAGTAATCTGTATTGATAAATATTTTTCCTGATGGACTCTATGTAAAGCACACTTGCAGAAGTTTGAGATATGAACGGACAGATAGCTGACATAACCAATTTCCTTCAGTCGTGAATACTGATCTTAAAATATACCTAAAATAAATTTAGATAAATAATTAACATCAATCACATAACAGTAAATGCAGAAATATGCAAAAAGTTGCAATTATTGTCCTACGCAATGTCTTCTTAGACTGATCATTTTCAGTTCATGAGGTTTTATCAGTTATAGAAAATCCTGTTAGCTAAGAATTTCCTCAGTTACTTAAAGAAAGTACTATAGGAGCTTTATATGAAATAAAAATCCACAGCCTGTTTCCAGTCATTCGACCGGGCCAGGAATGGAATGAATGAAGCCCCAATAAAGCGGCGAGGATAGGAACTGTGCCGGCTGCCGAAGCCTGTCGCACATTTCTGGGACAATTATTAATGACTGACTGATGAAATGATATTGGAGAATGTTGCTGGAATGAAAGATAACAGGAAAAACCGGAGTACACGGGGAAAAACCTGTCCCGCCTCCGCTTTGTCCAGCACAAATCTCACTTGGAGTGACCGGGATTTAAACCACGGAACCCAACGGTGAGAGGCTGGCACGCTGCCGCCTAAGCCACGGAGGTGAGGAGCTTTATAATTACCACAGTTTTCCATGGGCTGATAATTTTCCCGTCGATGGAGTATTTTCTTGTAAGGGAGTTCTTTAAAAAGGAATTAAACCAACCAAGGTGTTATTTATGGAAAGGGTAATTGCGTACATCCTTCGTTTCACATCTAACTCTTTCTAGTTCATTTTATTACATGAAAAAATCTTCCGTCGTCTGACAATGGCTTGGAGCTACATTTTTCTTGGTTCTTTTTACAATGAGGATATCAGTTAATGTACTAGCGCCATGAGTATTAACGCAGAATATATTGTCGTTTTATGCGGTGCCAAAGTAATTGTCAAAATATGTAAATCAAATTTAACAAACAAACAAACCCCATGGTGCTACATCCACGATGGACCTCCTTGATATACTGAGTGATCTATTCATCCCCAAGGCTTACAGATTATGAGATGACACGTGGTCGGCGTGACCAATCTTTTCGGTCGTTATTCTTCCATTTCTAAACCGAAGTGGCTATCTCAACGTCAGATAACTCCTCAATTGCTCGCATGTACGCTGAGTGGACCGTGTACCAGCCCTCTCATCAAGGAAGAGGTCCGTGATCTGATCGGGAATCGAACCCGGGGTCTCCGGGTAAGAGACAGACTCCCTACCTGTAGACCACGGGTCAACCATCGAATTTCACACACTTAAGTATTCTTGAATATGAGCAGATTGCATAAAGATTCGCTTTCGCAACTTTTAAAAATAGAAGTGATTTTCTACCAAACTTCGCTGGATATCCGCTCGATGGTACCGGAACGTATACTATAAAACCTTGTATATCTTATGCACTGTACACTAATATGATTGGTATCGATGTGACATATAGCACAAATTGCTGTATCTCTAATTTCATTTTTATGGACATCATTACTGAAGTAACTGTCGTAATTCTCGAGGTAAAGTACAGACATAACTAGGAGAGCTGGAAACAATTTGAGCCCATTTCATGCACGATGGTGTAACGACTGTTATAAACTGAAGTGATATACGAGTAATGTGAATACTAATGGCCCTTGGTTAAATTCTGATTTGTAGGTTCTGTATGACTTAGATTCAACATACGTCTATAAGAACATGATAGTCTACTCATTATTTGGTTTAGGCACCAATGTTGGTAACTACTGCATAGTTGAGGAAAGATTTTACAATTTAATAGCCAATAAATGTGGGATTTAAAGGCAGATAAACATATTTGAGAATTTACCTCTGTATTGTAACAGAGTGCAGGTTAGCTATAATAATTTAGGAGAAATTCTGAAAGTCTAAGGAAAGACATAAGCTTTCGTATAATGTTAGGTAAGCATTAAAACATGATCACTTCCGTTCTAGCGAATGTTCTCTCTGTTTATCATGACCATCATCATCATCATCATCATCATCATCATCATCAAGAACCGACTTCTGGGATACCGTGAATAAGTGCGCTCCACTTCTCTCTATCCGGGTAGATATATTTATTTTCAGTCTGTTGCCATTCTGACTACCAAGAAAGTTCATGAATGATGGCGAAACGAAGATGAATACTTAAGTGCATACAAATGCTTTCCTACCTGTGAGAACAACGTCGCACATCGAAGATTGGACGCAGAAGTGAAATGTTAGTTAAAAACACATGGACGAGACAGCTGGAAGACATATTGCCAGGAATTAAATAAGGACACGTCCTTAGTAGATATTTGGTCAATGGTGAAAAAACTTAAGAGGGAGACAGTACCACAGAAATCACTTCAATGCTTGGTAGAAGAATTCGCAGACGCCATCGCCAGACCTTCGGTACCTGATACTATACGATTTTAGCTGCGAGACGAACCTGGATCACCAAGCGGCAACCAAATTAAACCATTCATGCTTCACGAATTACCCACAGTTCTGAGACGTTAATTCAGCACCGCACCAGGATATCAACAATTCCAGTTCTCCATGCTTTCCAACTGAACACAAAGTTCAAATAATTTTATCCTGAAATTCTTTAATGATTTTTGGTCGCAGTGAAGTTATCCGTATGACTGGACTGCGCATATAACTGTATACTATACATCGTAACGACAGAGAAGAATCCGGAGTATCACGCTTCTTATCGACCGATGTCATCATGTCTCTGTGAGACCTTTGAAGGAATCTTGAAGTTTCCCCTAGAACACTATAATATCCTCTCGGCTTCCCAGTATGGGTTCCACTGGGCGAGTTGGGCATGCGGTTAGGAGCGCGCCGCTGTGAACTTCTATCCGGGAGATAGTGGGTTCGAATCCCACTGTCGGCAGTCCTGAATATGTTTTCCGTGGTTTCCCATTTTCACACCACGCAAATGCTGGGGCTGTACCTTAATTAAGGCCACGGCCGCTTCTTTCCCACTCCTAGCTCTTTCCTGCGTCATAAGACCTATCTCTGTCGTTGCGACATAAAGCAACTTGCAAAAAAAAGAAACATACTAAGGAACCCATTTTCAGGGGAAAACTTCGGCACCGCACTCATTTTTTCTTGAAACAAATAGTAGTGCTACTAACGTTAAAAAATACAATTATTCTTAATTCTTCCTACCCCAAATGAGCAGACACAGTGGAATACATCCTCGATATCCCCTGCCTGTCGTAAATAACGGTTTAAAGAGTAAACCCCAGGACGTAGGTTGGTGACCATGGGTCTTCTGGCTGTATCTGACATTGATTACAATTACTTCTGCCAAACTCGTCACTTCCATTCGGCTATCCGTACTTAATTAGTGAAATATCGTTCTTTTCCGACACCAAGTTTGCCATGAAGAGGCAGTTTCTCACCTTTATGCCTTTCGTGGCCCTTCCCGTTCTTATCCTGATATCCTTATTCTTGGAATGTTTGATCCTCTTCCTATTTCTTTTCCTATCAATACCATAAGAGGATGGTCGTCAGCCGTACTCCCTCTTAAATCAATCACTACCACTACTATATTTCCAAGCTGAGTAGCTCATATGGTGAAACTGAGCCCTAGTTGTAGGGTTTGCTCTTGATCCTGGCATAGCCAGGTGGTATTTCAAGGTGCTAACGTACACCAGCTTTAGGCCAGTAGATTTATTGGCACGGAAAATTCCTCGTTTAGGGCAAAATTGCGATACTTCGATGTCTACGGGAAAAAGTAAACTTAGTTAGTGGGAGATTAAACGAATAGTAATCATGTTCGTGTTATTCTTGTTTACAACGTTAATAATAATAATAATAATAATAATAATAATAATAATAATAATAATAATAATAATAATAATAATAATAATAATGTTATTGGCTTTACGTCCCACTAACTACTTTTACGGCTTTCGGAGACGCTGCCGGAATTTAGTCCCACAGGAGTACTTTTACGTGCCAGTAAATCTACCGACACGAGGCTGACGTATTTGAACACGTTCAAATACCACCGGACTGAGCTAGGATCGAACCTGCCAAGTTGGAGTCAGAAGGCCAGCACCTCAACCGTCTGAGCCACTCAGCCCGGCACACCGTTATTATGCGGAAGGCATTTTTCAATTAATACAACTGTATAGTGATGAAGGTCACAGTCGAGTACAATGGTTATGTTACGGACCGCTCAGAAACACTCTCTATGTCGTGTTGACAAGTGAGGACAACAAGAACTCCTCGCTTCAGTAACGTCTTTGTAGACGGTAACATGCAGCCACAAAGTGTGAATGCAAAAACACACAACTTGCAGCAGGCAGCTAGCCAGGCCATAGAAACAACTTTCTTCACTAACCACTGCACACTGACAGCAGCTGAGAATTGGTCCTGACAGAATATGGGATGTTGAAAATGGTGAGGTGAGAACTTGCAACTTGTCCTCGTTATATTTTAGTATATACTTGGTTAATTTTTAAAAATAGCAATGTGTTATGTACATAGTATTGACGTGTCTAGAAACTCACACTGAACTCATTGGACAACATACACGATATCAAAACGAAAGCATATACTAGACTTAACTAAAGTTGGCGTCTGACAGGTAAGGTTGGAGGGAGGAGAACTGCGCGTGCCATTTCACGATGTTGCCACATTCCAGCATTCCTTTCTACATGCTCTTACCCCTCGCTTCCGGCTCACTTGTTCCCTCCTTCATTCTGACCGCTGTGATCTGCTGTAGACTACCTGGCCAGGCGGTGTCGTCCCATTTGCGATCACTCTCATACAAACAATCAGGTTCTTATCAGTGACAGTGACAGGTTTGGCAACTCCCAGCAAGACGAGCTGCCCTGAAGTTTTATCTCCATGGCAACCGCAGTCGCCCCACCCTCGTTTCCATGGCAACCACACAGCCACTCCCTTTATCCCGACCCGGCAGGCAGTAAATGCACCTCCCTCTAAGAAATGTCAGATACCAACTCTTATTATTAGCAGTATAGTGATGATGCGTGGTTTGAGAGTGCCTGCAGATAATCTCCTCCAAACGTTTCGGGTACTACCACAACGCTAAATTTCTCTACATTCTCCGCAAGGCGCTGTTGCCGGGTGAACCACTCCTCCACAGCGTGAGGAAACACTTGATTGGTGGACAAACATTTACTCTTCAGGCTCTTCATCAGCAGACTACAGACATAACGGCCGCAAGGGGGGAGATCTTATCTGCAAGGTGGGTGATCCATAAGACCCTGCCAGAAACAACGCCACTGTCCTTTTTCCTTGCAATAGCAACGTGTTGACGTCCATTACCGCGAAGCACAAGCACACTTCGTGACAGTTTTCCCAGTAAAAGCACATTTCTTTCACAAGAAAACATACCACGTTGTATTCGTTTGTACACAACCATTAAACGTTACTGTAGAATCATTATTTTCTTCTACTTGTATGGGATTGACCATATTCTGAGTTATTACTACAAACATCAAACCATAGAGTGCTGCCATCTATCGGCTCACCCATCAGTTAACAATATTGTCAGCTGTGTTTATAACTGAAAAACCCTTATATTAATGTAAGAAGTGTAAATTCTCCATTATTGTGTATTTTGTGTTTAAATATGTAAACAACGTGATTGTCAACTACACATTGTAAAATTCTTATGTAAATATCGATATAGAACTTCTACAAAGTCACTGGCACTGCTTCTGACAGGGGCTTTTGATAGTATCCCTTCAGATATTTAAGCCATAAGGATGGCAAAAAGTAGTGGAATAAGTGATGAACCCTGATGAAGTCCGGCTTCAACTCTGAAACTTTTGTTTCTTGAGTCCCACCACACCTTACTTATGTACTGCTGTTAATCGAGGCAGGATGAATGATACTATTATAAATCAAATCCTTGAGATTTGCTGGTATAATTTTGTCACACCCGAATTCCATAGCTGCTCTCCATTTTTTGCTGATCACAGCTCCTACTTCATCATATTGCAATACGGAACACAGATATCGTAAGTTTTCTGGCAATGGCACAGGTATCCCCTTGAGATGTACCAGTCTAGTACGTCCACACAGCATGTATTCAGCTTTTGTTATGCTTAGTCTTATGCCTCTGCCCTCCAGAGCAGACCTATGTTTTTCCAATGAAATATCCAGTTCTCCAGACGATTCAGCACATAACAAAATATAAACAGTATACATCATGATAGAAGGGACTTTTGATAGTATCCCTTCATATATTTAATCCATAAGGATCGCAAAAAGTAGTGGACTAAGTGATTAACCCTGATGAAGTCCGACTTCAACTCTGAAACTGTCGTTTCTCCAGTCCCGCACATTATACATATGTACTGCAATTAGTGTAAATATCTTGAAATGCCCTTTTGTACCTCTCTCGTATTCCTTAATCCCGCAGGAAATCCCGTATATCCTGTCGTAGAATCCTGTCGTTTGCTTTCTCCAATTCGATGAACACACAGTGAAACTATTTCTGTCTTTCACAGCAACATTCCACCAGCTGACGCAGATTGCATCTGAAAAGTGCTCCTATATTGTCTTAGATTTTCCACACTGCTATGGGCGTATTGTTAGTGCCAATCGATTTCACATTCTTCATTTTCAACAGTGTATGAGTTGTTTCAGTTAGGCCCACTACGTTCATGTTTCTTCAGATTTTTCATGACTTCTAAAACTCTTCGTAAATAACTGTCTGAAAATACTACTTTCATTTTTGTAAGATGCTCAGTTCCTTCTTTAGGAGTTGACCATGTTCGTCCTTTATCTATACTAATATTATAAAGAGAAAAAATTTGAGTGTTTGTAACGGATAGAATAAAAAACTACTGAACCGATTAAAAAGAATAGTTCACCTATAGAAAGCTACATTGCCAGTGAGTAACATGGGCTGTATTTTATTTTCAAAACAATTGGAGGGGTGGGTGATGGGGGGAGATATAAAAATATCAATAATAGGCTAATATAGGCGAAATAGAATTTGTCGTACAAGGACGAGCCAAAGCTCATTTTAAGCCCCTTGACGCCCTAAAACCAACCATTATGGAGATATTGGCATCACACATCCCCTGCTCTAGGAATTTGATAAAGAAATGAGCTACCGTAACCATGACAACGTCAGCTCCAGTATTCTTACATCAGCGAGATTACCTACAATATATCACAAAATCCTAACATGTTACAGACATGAAAATTGGTACTTGGAAGCTCTTTCAAAAATAAATTAACACACTTTTTTGGAAAATCCACTTAAGCGGGTGAAATAATAAAAAAAGCGGGCGAATTTTTAAAATGAGTAACTTATTCCTCTGCCGCTTTTCTCACACCTGTGGGGTCGTGGGTGCGAACTGTGTCGCAAATGTGGATATGACCCTGTTTTAGGACTGGATGCCCTTCCTGGTGCCAACCCTATGTCTAGGAATGTAATTACTATTGCGTGTTCCTGTTGTGGTTGGTAAAGTGGTGTGTGGAGTGAATATGAAGAGGAGAGTGTTGGGACAAACACAAACAACCTGTCCCCGAGCGAGAAGAGTTAATCATACGCAATTTAATTCCCCGACTCAACCCGAAATCGAACACGAAACCCTGTGAGCCGAAGGCCTCAACGCTGACTACTCAGCCAAGGTGTGGGTCAGTTTTTAAAATGAGTATACTTACAGTATATCTCATAAACTTAACATGTTACAGACGTAAAAATTAGTATTTGTTATTTTCTTTAAAATTGAAGAAACACGTACCTTTTGTTTTCGGATAATCAGTTTCAGTTGGAGATCGAAAATAAGTGAAGAAGGGGTGGAATTCTCTTTATGAGGACACTCATATCACAAAAACTAAAATGTTACAGACGTGAAAATTGGTGTTTGGAATCTCCTTTAGAAATAAAGAAACCCTTTCTTTTCTTTCGACGTAAAAGAGGACTGTTTCTCACATGTAGAATTCCATGTCGCATGTTCCAGATTTAGCTTTGCCAGTAGCCTGGTCATCTTAGCCCCAAAAGGCAATGCTACAAACATGGTTTACAAAGAGGTTCTGTGGTAAATGAAATGCGATTTTTCGGCGAGTTTTTATACTTTAGGGATTTTCAGATGATGTCTTAGTGCAGTACCGAGGCACAATTAATTTTTATCAACTAGCGAACAGCTAGTCTCTTTATAAATATCGACCCCGAGCTTCCTAGAAAGTAATTGGCATTGTTTCGAAACCATACGTGTAGGCAAATCATACGGGCAGTGATGACTTGTATACATCACCTGGACATTTCTCTCTCTCTTTCGTAATTCTGAATATTTTATATTCTCCCTCCTCTGTTTACAGTTTCGCATACATATAATAGTTGTTTTTTGCTAGCGCCGCAGCTCTTCTCGCTTCTTTATGTCTCTAGTATGGTTCCAGTATGGTTCCTTCTAAATGTGTCACACTTTACCTGTGTTGCTCTCTTGGATTTGACTTTTTCCAGCATTTCAGGTTGCCACCAATAGGTCTCTTTTTGTATTTTCACCTTATAAGACGATCTTCCGAGCACGTTCTGCCCAGGTTCCCGGATTCGATCTGCAGCCTCTTCCAAGTTTCTTGCACTATGGCAGACACGATAAATGCTAAAACTTCATCCAAGAATTTATTTCGAGTGTCGCATTCTTGTGATCCCCACCATTTCGTTTTAGGCACCCTAATTTTACGTTTTACTTTTATACTCCTGATTCCACAATGGCAGGCAATCAGTCGATCTTGTGCTGCTATAACCTCTCCAGGGTAGACTCTTTACTGTTTTATCTCTTTCATATCACTTCTCCTACACAGCAAGTCATCCTTTTGAGAGGTACTTCTTACGTTTACAAAGGTGATCAGGTGGTTTAAATTTTTCTCATAGAAGGCCATATCAAAAACCATACCAAATTCCAAAATATCTTTATTAGCTACATTTCTGTGCACCACGCCGTGTCTTCCTATGACTTTTTTCCACCCTTTTCTTTACATTGCTAGGATGGCCAATAAGGGCACCAACAATAATTATTTGTTCCTCGTCGTGGATCGATCCTAATAGCTTTGTCCAAAGATGTCCACAAGTCACTTTTCTCTTCTTGCATGCAGCCTTCCTGAGGTGTATAAGCACAGATTAATAACTAGGTTCTGTACAACTAGTTAAACACTCATTAGCCTATCGCTTATTCTCTTGACTTCCGTGATGTACTTACGCCATTCCACTTTTTGGTGGTACCATAGTAGAGAAGTTAATAACCTCCACCAGTTTCTTTTGACTTACCTCACCGAGCATGTTGACCATACAGTAAGGGCGTACAGCTGCAATATTGCTTTCGGAAGGTGTTGAGCTCGAGCCCCACTGTCGGTGGCCCTGAAGGTTTTGCGTGGTTTCAGATTTTCACACCAGGCAAATGCGGAAGATGGAGATGTGCCACGGCCTCTTCCTTCCCACTCCTTGTCCTTTTATATCCCATCGGCGGCACGAGACATATCTGTGTCGGTGCGAAGTAAAACAACCTTTAAAAACATGGACTTTCCTTTTCCACTTCATCTCTTGGACATGCAGAATCAGAAGCTGCCTTCGCGTTAAGTTCGCCACTTTCCGGCATCGACTCGTCATGTTTCAAACATGTAATGTCCCCACTTTCAGATTAAAAGTATGTCTCCGATTGTGTTCTTGTGTTAAACTAGCTTCTGTAGCCTCATACACTCATTATGCGGCAGCCTTCGCTCACTTTCCGAGGAGAAAAGGTGATACCTCTAAGCGTCGGTTGCAAAGTATGCTTTAGCCTTGTTCCGGAGTATATTTCTCATCATACGTATTCATGTTTTCTGGCATATTTTTATTCCGGATACCCATCCTACACCCTTCCCCAAGCATCCGGACTTGGGACCAGCACAGTGATAGGTCGCTGGAAGAAAGCTGGGAGTGACAGAAATACAAATATTGCGATGACCATGTGGCGTGTCGAGGAAGGACAGAATCAGAAATAAAACTATACGGGACTGTATAAAGGTGACCCCGTTAAAGATCAGATCCAGGAGTCAAGACTAAGATGGTTTGGCGACATCATCTGGAGAAAAGTGATTATGTGAGAAGGAAACTTTTAGATATGCCTCCTCCCGGGAAAACAGAAAAGGTAGGCCCCGTAGGAGATGGAAGGACCCTGTCATCTCGGAGTTCAAAAAACTGGAGTTTGAGAAGTGCCTAGAATTCAACAGAAATGAAAAGAATTGACAGATCCGCATCAGCGACCCTGCTTGTCAACGGGACTAATCATGCTAGAGCAGAACATGAATCCAACTTTACAAAGTCATCCCTAGCAGTCTTTGTCGTGTTCTCTGCACTGCGTGGGTATTTATAAAATCTATTCTACATATTTTAAACACGACAATTCAGTTCACCTAGTGCGGTAAGTGGTTATGTAGTTCATGTGATATGATGTGTTCTAACTGCACGGTTGACAGGTTTGAAGATAATTTTCCCATCTTCGTAAAAGGAAAATATCGAAGTTCTTCCTTAATTAAGGTCATGCCTGGTACCTTCTCTTTCCTAGATATTTCGGTGTTACCGAAAGACTATTGTGTTAGTGGGACATTTCATAGATAGAAAGAGAAAAATGTGTATAATTCCATTAGACATAGCTACCAATGGCCACTAATATACTGTTGAGAATAAAACACAGACTGCTGTATTGGACTAATTTAATAATATGACCCAGTCAATACACGCACAGTTATACTTGACAAGGAATGACAATGTTTCAATAATTAGTGGCCATTTACAAAAGTCCCTTGCCGTCATAGCGGTTCTCCTGATGGCTTACATTTAGCTGGGATCCGCGATTCTCCCTCAATCATGAGTGACAGGTCGCACCTCTCACTTGATTTTGCACATACGCACTAGTAACTTCACACAGCATCTTCATCTAGCGCTCCGTATGTTCGTTGGGATATCACAACACACGATTGGTGTTCACTTGGGTCGACTCTAGATAAGACTAAACATTTGTGCAATCAACTCCGAGACTTCTCCACACACTGAACTACAGTGAACTACTCAGCAAATACCACTTGGCAAGACAACAACACAAGCCACTAAACAGCCACATCCACTCTCAACTCCAGCAACACTCAACACGATGAATACTGAATTTACACGACCACGTTGTACACGAAATAGACTTGGTCGTGTTCAGTAAATATAGTACATACTGAAGATATATTAAAATACCGAATAAAAATAGCCAACCAGACACCAATGGGATCCGAACCTACAAACTTCAGATTTAGCACCGGATACTCTTAACGGTTGAGCTATGGTGGCGTAGGTCGTATTTTGAATGGAATCTATCCTACTGGTCTGGTACTACTACGACACAACTGTCGCCCGTTGTCGCGTTTTCACCACCACTTTGTATTCAAAATAGACTTTTGTTAAGTCGGTACTAGCCTATATGTACTGAACACGACCCAAAACGTTGAAAGTGTACTTCAAACCGCATTTTATGATTTGCTACTTCTAAAGCTGAATTTTTGAACATAATATAGCTGATATCCTACTCGCCCTTGTCCTAAACTTAAATACCAAATTCCATGAAAGTCCACCTAGCCGCTGGCTTCGTAGGTTATGTAAATTTAACAACATATATAAACGTATCATAAATATTTTTAATTCTATATACTGAAAGGCAGTTGCGCGAAACTTACACCGTCATGATTTTCTTTCATCGAATACAATAATAACATCCAACGGGCGGAAACAGTAGAGGATCACTTGTTGTTTCTAACCACCCTATTCTGTATGACAATGTTAAGGTGTATTTCTTGCCTCTAGATCTCCAAGACAAAGTGACTTAAAACATTCACTCATAAAAGTGCATAAAGAATGGAAAGTGATTAAAAAATTGTTTTGATGAGAACACGGGGAATGATCATAGTCTCCGTTTGGCCATTTGAATTTGTACTTGGTAGGATATCATTCAAACATGTTGGTTGGAGAGGATAGTGTCCAGTTGTACTTCTTGAAATAATCTCCACTACCTGTCGTTGGGAAATAAAGTAAGAGCGATCTAGAAATACAGCATCCTGTGGTATATTCTGGAGCCATGGTTATATTCTACAGCTAACCATGTGCAATTTTCCTCTAGAAGATGTCTGCAAACACTGAAGGAATGTTGTAGGCTATATATTGTTTCATGTCATGTCCGCCTCCGTAGCGTAACGGTTAGTACTATTAGCTCCGTTCTCGGTGGCCCGGGTTCGATTCCCGGTACTGCCAGAAATTTAAGAATGGCAGGAGGGCCGGTATCTGGTGAAAATGGTACATGCAGCTCACCTCCAATGGGGGTGTGCATAAAAAAGGGCTGCACCTCCTCTGGGCGAGGACACTAGTTCACTTCACATTTCCAGTCATGGGTATTCATTTTCGGATCTAGTTCCCATCAAAGTAAATGGAAATGTCATTAATAACTACATAAAAAGTTATTAGAGAAATTTCACTCATCCAAGGTCTCAAAATTAGTGTGAGAGTGGGGATAAACACACAGTAATGAGAACAGCTGAATTTGGTGTAGCTTTTCTTGTTCTTGACCATTTCGAAATTCAATATTTATTTTTACTGGTTATATATCTCAATAATAACATTTACGGGTTTTGGAGAAGTTGAGGTGTCGGACGTTTTTCCCACTTGAGTTATTTGTGCTAGTAAATCCACCGACTTGAGATCTTTTATTTGAGAACCTTCAAACACCACCGAATTGGGTCGGAGTCGAAACTAACAACTTGGCTTCAGAAAACCTGAAATGTACCCTCTGAGCATCTCAGAGAGGCTTTGTTATATCTTCCGTTCGAAATTCTCTGATTGAATCATTGACCGTCCGACTAAGACGGTTTTCTGACACAAAACATTCATTTTGGTATCATCTTTTGCGAGGCGTATGACTCATTGTTTTGTCAGTGACACGGACTTGACGTACTGTTAACATAGAGTCACTTGCGTTGTGGTGCTGCCAATGTATCTTTCGTATTCTGGGGACTGCACATATAACTAACGCATCAGTCTCCGTAGGCAACCGTCCACAACGAAGATTTTTCTACCTTGATCTACAAGAAGATGCTTCACCACTAAAAAATCACCTAATATGCTAATTGTTGTAACACCGAAAAATCACATTGTAAAAACACCTAATATGAAAATTGTATCCAACTGTATAACTGAAAATATCAATAAACACTTAGCCAAGAGGTCGGGACCCCCTCGCAACTCCTTTACCAAAGCAAATCTCCATCCCCCTTTTCCAACTCCATTAAATCCTACAAACCCGCCAAATCTCCTGGCCAGAGATGGCGTAACCTTCTAGATAGCCCGCCCCTTCCCCTCGGAAAGGGGAATGAAAACATTCCCCTTGGTCCTTTACGCTGTTCGGGCACACCGCCCGTAGCCCCCATATGAAAGCGTTGGTCGAGAGGAATTCCAGTCGGAAATGAAAGTGTGGCATGCCGCCGAAACGCTGGACTGACGTCCCAGAAGCCTTGTTCAACACAAACACGAAGCAAGCAACCCGACTTCCGAACACTGCAGCCAATGGCCGGGAGCAGCAGGGAATGCACTACATGCTAACATGCCATCATCATAACAATGCAACTAGCATATACCTGTAAACGTGTCCTGAATACGATGATGTCTTATTAAACACATTTATTTTCGAAAATATTAGAACTATTCTTCGTAGTTACTCAGTAGTAAGCTTGATGAACAAAACGCTAACATTCTTCAGTCATCGATCAATATTTCTCTCTCTCTCTCTCTCTCTCTCTCACACACACACACACACACACACACGCGAGCACATACAGACGTACACAAGTCTGATTTCCAAATCCATTCTTATACTTTTGGTTTTATCGTACATGACAGCCAGTGAATAAAATCCGATAACACCTGTTTTGTTGTACTAGGAGATAATGTTCAACTAACAAGAATAAGCAATCGAATTGTGAAACTCAAGATAAATTAGTACAGAATCTGTAGGAGTATTTTATAAGAATATGTATCAATATTGTAAGAGCCTCCGTGGCTCAGACGGCAGCGCGTTGACCTCTCACCGCTGGATACCGTGTTTCAAATCCCGGTCACTCCATGTGAAATTTGTGCTGGACAAAGTGGAGGCGGGATAGGTTTCTCACCGGGTACTCCGGTTTTCCCTGTCATCTTTCATTCCAGCAACACTCTCCATTCTAACTTCATAGCATCTATCACTCATTAATAAATCAGTTTGGGAGTGGCGACCCCATCGTACTAATAGCCTATATCTGCTTCATTTATTACATCCGTGACCCGGCCAATGTTCATGTATCAATATTGTATAAATTGTATTATCTTACAACACACATACGCACTTCTTCATTAGAAACTGTTGTGCTTTCCGTCGCTCAGTCTGCAAGCCTCTCAGCGTGAACTGAATGCCTCCACAATCTCATACTCGAAACGGGCACTGTTGTGACGTCTTATTCCATCCCCTTTATCTTCGTATTTTTGTATGTTATCAGCCCATGTGATGTTAGGATCCTCAAATAGTACTACTGATGGTTATGCGGCTGTAGGTAAATTGCAAAAAACGATGGTGGAGATATCACGATGCGAAAGAGAACATATTCTAAGGAAGTTTAAACACGAGCATGTTACGTGAATGAAATAATCGCTAGCTTCTCACCAAGATGCTCGTAGTTTGAATGTTATCCAACACGTGAGGGATGTTTTAAAATGAAATGAAATATCTGTCTCGCTGTTGTGACACCTTATTCTGCACGCTTTTATCTTCGTATTTTTGTATGTTATCAGCCCATGTACTGTTAGGGTCCTCCAATATAATAATAGTAATAATAATAATAATAATAATAATAATAATAATAATAGTACCGGAGGTACAAACAATCCGTGCATTTGAAACAAGCGCCTTTAAAGGCCATCTGTAACGTGTACTTCAAACTATGTGGTAGGAGAAGTTTGAACGTTTTTCGACAGAGGTCTCTACTGTCAAGCTAGGTGCTCCCTCTGATGAGAGGATGGACAATTAAATTTCAAGAGATATGTTGTAGTCATTAGTTGGTAAAACTGAATTATTGATGGATTATTTTTAGTGTTCTAAGGTTACTAGCACTTCTATAACTTCCCGCCAACTTAATATTGTAGCCAACAGAGGAATTTTGTACATTTATTAAAGTTACCAATCAGGGTTTTTGATATTTATTTGACGATCCAGTGGAAATTGTGGGGGTGTCAGGTATTTGGCCCAGAGAAATCTGGAACTTTCCTCTCCTCTATAAAAGCTGGGACCGTTCGGGCCATGTTGTCTTTCGATCACTCCTGTCAAGAGGTTTAGAGTGTGTTCATAAATGAGGCAGGAGAAGGGCTGCTTCGTCCATCTCCGGGAGGTCCACCAGCTCAAGGTAATGGCAGACATATTTTAATTATGTGATCGTCTCAGAAAGCTTACTCGAGGGGAAGGTTTCAAGATCTTATATTAAAGAGTGGGAACCCTCAACTTGGTATGTGAGGTGACTATGTTTTCGTAAACCTTAACATTTTCCTGTTCCTTTTGTAATTTAAAATATTCTCTCCATTTAGTCACCTCCGTAGTATAGGCTTAGACTCTAACTTCAGACCTAAAGCCCACATAGGGTTTTAAGTATTTTCATGTGAATTTTAAGGCGTGCAAGTGTTCGCCTTCTAGCATTTTGATTTTCGGCCAGTAACTTTAATCTTTCCTTTGTTAACTAAGTCAATGTAGAATGGATACTTGTTACCACTGTTAAAGTTCAATTCTATTTTTCATTTCCTTTTAAAAGTAAATCAAACTATTGACAGATAAGACAATTAATACTGTTTGGTTTTGGTAAAATATAGATTGTACCTTTAAGAGGCTCGAACTTGTAAAATCTGGAGAATGTCTCCTAGAGTGTAATTGTGTGGAGCAAACACGCTCTTAGTACTGTTGTAAATTTTGGGAGCTTAGTCTGCTTGACGAGTTATTGAAGGGAGCAGTGGTGCTATTGTTAAAGTTGTAACTGGGGAACTTGAAGCTCACGTTGTTGAATCATGTTCTCTGATTGTTCTAGATTCTCGAGCTCGTGAGCTAAACTTTTGTACCTGATTATTTGTTATTGCTTAGCAAAGTATCCGAAAAGAAAAAAACCCATAGGAAAGAAATATATTCATAATAATAAAGTTTTAAATTAATATTTAATTTCTTCTCTATCCACCCATTCATTCCCGCACCTTCTTTCACCTCTGACCACCACGGTATCTCGGTAACAACTACAACAACAACAACAACAACAACAACAACAACAACAATAATAATAATAATAATAATAATAATAATAATAATAATAATAATAATAATAATAATTGCTTTACGTCCCGCTAAGTACTTTGACGCCAGGATTCCGCAGGAGTGCTTTAACGTGCTATTAAATCTACCGAAAGACGGCTGACGAATTTGAGCTCGTTGAAATAACACTGGACTTAGCCAGGATAGAACCTGCCAAGTTGGAGTCATAAGACCAGCACTTCAACCGTCTGAGCCACACAGCTGGGCTGGTGTTTTAATAAAAATGTAGTATATCAATATGTACATCTATATATTTGTTACGCTATATATGAGAATGCGTACTAATGAAAATGCCTCTTGTTAAAGTGGATTGACTGTATGACCTATGTTAAATGAGACAGGTAATATCAAAATTCTCCGAACTCCGTCACCACTCCAGATGATACATATAGTGTACTAAATGCAACAGTTACACACCGTTTATATTTGTGCCTATCAACTTTAAATTCTCTAGAATGTCTCCCTTCAACTACGTAGAGACAAATTTGGTCATAAATCTATTCTTTTAATCCCGAATCTGAGACAAAATAAATGAGCTGGTTTTAACATTGCCAAGTACACAGGCCGTGCGTAAATAAGAGACGGCAGAAAGGATCATCTGCTTCAAAATTCGATCCTGAATTTGTGTTATATTAGCCTTTCGCTGTTTGACTTTTTCGTCCATCCTCTCATACGAATCCATCATCTCTATTGGTTATTCTCTGCTGAACAAGCCGAGAGCTTTATGGCTGCGAGCCAACATACCACAGCAGACCATATTTCATTTTACGGTATACACTCCGTATGCATACTGCAGAGCACTTCGCCTGCTCTCAGCCATCTCATCTTAAGGAGACTTTTATGACTCGGAACCAGTACATGTAGCATAGAAAACAAGAACATCTCAAGCCCTTATACGCAAGTTCATGGCCAATCACAATAACGCACACTCCGTGATAGAAATGGGGAAATCAGACAGTTCCTGGAGTAGTTGGTTTAGCAGCGCTTCCCAAAGTTTAGTTTGTAGAATTGAACTCTCACCCAATGATTTACCATCTTAGATTAATTAGCCATTGAAAATGTAAACTTTGTAGGATATGATAATATCACCACTCCGTATAACTAAAAAAAAAAGTAAATTTTGAAGGAACGGTAATAATATAACTGTGGTAATAATAGCTTAATATACTACTACTACTACTATTAATAATAATAATAATAATAATATTAATAATAATCAACTTAATTAATTACATTATTAGTAGTAAAGGTCCGCCTCTGTGGTGTAGTGGTTAGCAGGACACTGCCCTTGAGGCGGTAGAGATGGAATCCCTCGCTGAGTCCGAGCGAAAAACCAACCTTGGAGGGTAAAAGGATTAAGAAAGAAGTAGTAAAGTAAACTATTGTCTGAACTGTCAGTGTCATGGTCTTCTATTCAGAGAGTCCCGGGTTTGATTCCCAGCCGATTTGAGGATTATAACGAACTATCGTTAATTTCTCCACTTTCAGCCTAGATGTTTGTGTTTAACTAAACACATTTTACTTGATATACACCCAATAAGAACGATACTACCAACCACCTCAGAAACGAGCAAAATTCCATCCACATAAGGTAGGGGTCAGGAAGGGCATCCGGCTATAAAACAGAGCGAAGTGCACATGTGTGACACAGTTCGCACCCGAGTAAGTTATCCATGAGGGTGTAAGAAAAGCGACAGAAGGAGATGGAATTATTGTTATTATGATGATGATGATGATTATTATTATTTTTGCAAGGGGCTTTACGTCGCACCGACACAGATAGGTCTTATGGCGACGATGGGATAGGAAAGGCCTAGGAGTTGGAAGGAAGCGGCCGTGGCCTTAATTAAGGTACAGCCCCAGCATTTGCCTGGTGTGAAAATGGGAAACCACGGAAAACCATCTTCTGGGCTGCCGATAGTGGGATTCGAACCTACTAACTCCCGGATGCAAGCTCACAGCCGCGCGCCTCTACGCGCACGGCCAACTCGCCCGGTGATGATGATGATGATGATGATGATTATTATTATTATTATTATTATTATTATTATTATTATTATTATTATTATTATTAGAGCCTCAGTGGCTCAGGCGGCAGCGCTCCGGCCTCTCACCTCTGGGTTCCGTGGTTCAAATCCCGAGCACTCCATGTAATATTTGTACTGGACAAAGCGGAGGCGGGACAGGTTTTTCCTCCGGGTACTCTGGGTTTCCCTGTCATCTTTCATTCCAGCAACACTCTCCAATATCGTATCATTTCATCTGTCAATCATTAATCATTGCTCCAGAGGAGTGCGACACTCTTCGGTAGCTGGCACAATTCCTATCCTCGACGCTAGATGGGGCCTTCATTCATTCCATTCCTGATCTGGTCGAATGACTAGGAACAGGCTATGGATTTTCATTGTATTATTATTATTATTATTATTATTATTATTATTATTATTATTATTATTATTATTATTATTATTACGAGGGTTGTAAATAAAGTAGCGTCAATATTGACAGAACGTAATATTTAATGAACTAACAAGTACACTTGCATAGCATTCTTTCAATGTAGTCACCCGCAAAATCTTTTTCCTTTTGCCAAATGTCGGGAAGTCATTGGGGACCGTTTAAAAGACTTTCTCTGTTGATGACAGCGACGGAGCGCCCTCTTGCGCGGAGTACAGGTGCCACGTCAGTAAATCGGCGACGTCTGAGTAGTTCCTTCAACTTCGGAAACAGGCCGAAGTCTCAAGGACTCATGTCTGGTGAGTACAGAGGGTGTTCCAAGACCTCCCAATGCCAGGTTGACATGCAACACGGTAAGTCGATCGTCTCGCAATAAACGCGGACATTCGAGCGGCATAGCGGGACGCAGATGCGGCTCGAGAAATCGCAATAGTAGTCACTGCTAACGGTTTGTTCCTCAGGCACAACATGCGTAAGAATAACGCCCTCGTAGTCGTGTGCCACAATCACCTGTCGAAATTTCTGTGGGCATGCCGAAACTGGGCGACGCCATTCATTCGAATGACGCTTTAATTCAGGGTCGAGCGGGCGAGTTGGCCGTGCGCGTAGAGGCGCGCGGCTGTGAGCTTGCATCCGGGAGATAGTAGGTTCGAATCCCACTATCGGCAGCCCTGAAGATGGTTTTCCGTGGTTTCCCATTTTCACACCAGGAAAATGCTGGGGCTGTACCTTAATTAAGGCCACGGCCGCTTCCTTCCAACTCCTAGGCCTTTCCTATCCCATCGTCGCCATAAGACGTATCTGTGTCGGTGCGACGTAAAGCCCCTAGCAAAAACAAAATCAGGGTCGTAGGTTCGTGCTCACGTCTCATCAATGGCGACATATTTTTTTGGCTATTTGTTTTACGTCGCTCCGACACAGATAGGTCTTATGGCGACGATGGGATAGGAAAGGCCTAGCAATGGGAAGGAAGCGACCGTGGCCCTAGTTAAGATACAGATCCAGCATTTACCTGGTGTGAAAATGGGAAACCACGAAAAACCATCTTCAGGGCTTCTGACAGCGGGGTTCGAACCCAGTATCTCCCGCATGCAAGCTCACAGCTGCGCGCTCCTAACCGCACGGCCAACACGCCCGGTCAATGGCGACAATGCGATGCGGAAATGCGTCTCCTTCGTTGCGGTATCTGTCCAAGTGGATGCCAGCCAGTGCATACTGGTGTCATTGCTTTACGTCGCGTCAATGAGTTGACGTGGAAACCAACGGGACGCAATTTTCCTCATGATAACCGTCCGTTACCCAGATGCTATTTAAAAGACATACATACCCAGATCCGGTCTGACAGACCCCTCTACATTCCTTTTAACGGCGAATAGTAAAATTGATACACTGATTTCAAAAACTAATAACAGATTCTGTGAAAGATAACAATTAAGTATAAGGTTCAACCTGATCGATACTTTTTTATTATTTAATCTTAGGCTAAATTTTATGTCATTAAAACATTTCAGTACATGTTTCGATTGCCTAGCAATCATCATCAGCTGTTTCGCTTAAAGCATAGATGAAAAAGCATAAAACATTTCATAATTAAAATTAAAATGTGTTAGTAAGGGAATTCGTTACGAATGAAATCAAAGATGTTTTAGTGTAGAATAGTTTTTTAATTTGTATAATTTTAATCTTAACTAACAAACACAACCCCCGCCCCTCCCCACCCTCCTCCGCCACGTAAGCGTCCCTTACTAACACATTTTAATTTTAATTTTAATTATGAAATGTTTTATGCTTTTTCACCTAAGCTTTAAGCGAAACAGCTGATGATGATTGCTAAGCAATCGAAACATGTACTGTAATTTTTTAATGACATAAAACTTAGCCTAAGGCTAAATAATAAAAAAGTATTGATCAGGTGAAACCTTATACTTAATTGCTATCTTGATTACAATATCGATATGGAATGAAGTGGATAATATGTAATAGATTCTGTGAAATGTGTATATTGAAATAACACACATTAAAATAAAGAAAGCACTTACAACGTTCGACCTTAGGTATTTAGTACAAGGAAAACAAATTCTTTGAAAAATGCCTTATAATAGGAATTGAGTAATTTGGAAGCAATATGAGAGGAAATTTGTTTATAACTGTAGACACGTAAAGCAAAGGACACTAACTGGCACAATGACATGGAATTATAACGAAAAACAGCAAACAACGCAAAAACTGCTAGCAGTTTTTGACGGTAGTCTATTATTATAAGCAATGTCCTGCTCCGTGGCTAAATGGTTAGCGTGCTGGCCTTTGGTCACAGGGGTGCCGGTTTCGATTCTCAGTAAGGTCGGGAATTTTAACCACCATTGTTGGTTAATTTCGCTGGCATGAAGGCTGGGTAAATGTGTCGTCTTCATCATCATTTCATCCTCATCACGACGCGTAGGTTGCCTACGGCGTCATATCAAAAGACCTGCAGCTGGCGAGCCGAACTTGTCCTCGGACACTCCATTTCATTATAAGCAATGGATCCGACTCAAGATTGAAAGTTATTTTCAACAAATTAAGTCGACATTATTACTCATCATTGTTTAGGGTGAATCCTAGCAACTTACACAGACTTTATTCGCACATTCCAGACAAATAGGTTTTCTGCAAGAGTGGCACATGTACGCAGTCTTCCTTTTCTTGCTCGGAGGGCATAAGTAACAAGTTTCCCTCTTTTGTAGTTCCTCTTCCTTTACACACAAAAACCGTCCGATGCAGGACCTGAGTTCTTGGCTGACATAAATGTTTGAAACTCTCTATTCCATCTGCGGAAATACCAGATTTCGTCAGCGTTTTCATCAATTCAAGTCTGGAGATAGGTTCATTATTCCTTTTCGACCCAAACACAATAAATACGTTCATTGAACTGATGTCAAATATCCTAAAGGAAACAGCCATGGACCACCGGCGGGTGCGACGTCCTGTACAATACTGAGTACAGATTTCATCAAGAGAATCTACACCACCTTTTATCTCTACCCTATCATCTGGATTATCAAATCTCAAACAGGAAGTCAGAAAAGAAAATCTGTTTCTTGACGTTACACTGCGGGAAATATCTCTTCCTGTGCCGTTGGTTTCAAATAAAGATCTAAAATCTTCACGGTCGGATTTGAAGGCAGCAGTATAGAATAAAAGTCCAAGGTGTGCCTTCAATTCCATCATGACTACATCTTGTACATAATATGTGCCCCTATATCTTACCCTTTCATTCGTAATTTTGACATTTTTCCACTTGAAAACAATGTTCAGTAGTTCTTCTGGCATAAGAAAATGTCATACCTGCTCTGGACTGGCTTCGCCACCTATTCTGGCCTCCCGACACAAGCCTGAGAGCTGTACCAGAATATAATGCTGCCGTGTTCTGGACCGGCTTTAATCTTCTTTACATGATCACTTAAACATGTTTTTCCAGAATAATTCCTGGAAACACTGTCATTCATTGTCATTACTGTCAGAATCACAATCACTAGTTTCAATCTCAACTTCAGAGTCTGAATTATGGCTGTTCCACTGCGAAATTTTCATCACATTCCAGTTCACTATCACTGGAGTTCTCATCCTCAAACCACTCAGAAATTGCACTTTGGAAATGTTTATCAGCAGGGTTAACTTGACGCGAACTTCCGGCTGCGGAAGTCATTTTGTAACGGTAATACCCAGGTGTGGTCAAGAGGACCGCATGAGAAATTCAGAATGTTGTATACTAATCCGCTTGAAAGCTAGCGATGAACTGATGCCTTCGACCACAAAAGTACGCGCCGATAATATATTACAGAAGCTCGCGCATTTTCATTGTCTCGGCAAATGACAGAAATGATCACCGATATCAAGGTGCGCGGTTTGGCAGACCTCTCCTGGGTATTTACGGGTTAAGACATTCCGTCAGTATGTACCACACGGTTTAACGACTGAGACCAACCTTTACGGATAATTCCCGGACATTCCATGTAGTCTACCAAAAGATCACTCACGGTGTCAATCTGATTACGATCAATGGATGGCCGACCTGTGTGGTGTTTATCCGCAGGCTAATTCCAACCCGTACGAAACGGCTTGATCCATCATGCAACCATCCTTTATGCCACATGCTTCAAGTAATCTTCGATTACGGACAGAATAGCAGGCTTCATAGCCTGAGTCCCGCCATATAAAACAAGACAATAGATAAAATAAATAAATAACATTCTGATGCACTTTCGCCACGAACCCTCATCACCTTTTGAAAACATGCTTTAGAGCGGTGAAATCGACACTCTTCACTTCAATGCCACACAAAAACAACACCCCCATATCCTATTTGCGCATGCCCGATCTCCTGCGAGTGTCTGGACTACGTTGCCAATTAATTATGTATAGCCCTCGTATTATTATTATTATTATTATTATTATTATTATTATTATTATTATTATTATTATTATTATTATTATTATTATTATTATTATCCCTAATGCACATTATTATTTTATCAACTGCCAGGCTCCTTCCAGCAGTTATCACTACAGGATGTTATCGTGAGTAGCCTCGCGATTGTATGGCAATCGCCCAATACGACAGGCTCCTTCCAGCAGTTATCACTCCAGTATATTATCGTGAGTAGCCTCGCGATTCTATTTGAATCGCCCAATACAAGAGGCTCCTTCCAGCAATTATCACTACAGTATATCGTCGTTGCCGGGACAAAACCTCCTATGTGATAATATTTTTGGAGGTATACTGACTGGCACCACATACATTACGAAGAGTGAGAAGGCCTTGATAATATGCACACAATATTGCACCTTAGATGACAGAACCTTACCAGCCAAAGTTCTATTTCACATAGGAGGTTTTGTCCCGGCAGCGACGATATTATCGTGAGTAGCCCCGCGATTCTATGGCAAGCGCCCAATACAACAGGCTCCTTCCAGCAGTTATCACTACAGGATGTTATCGTGAGTAGCCTCGCGATTCTATGGCAATCGCCCAATACAACAGGCTCCCTCCAGCAGTTATCACTACAGTATATTATCGCGAGTAGCCTCGCGATTCTATGGCAATCGCTGAATGCAACAGGCTACTTCCAGCAGTCATCACTACAGTATATTATCGTGAGCAGCCTCGCGATTCTATGGCAATCGCCGAATGCAACAGGCTACTTCCAGCAGTCATCACTACAGTATCTTATCGTGAGTAGTCTCGCGATTCTATGGCAATCGCCCAATACAACAGGCTCCTTCCAGCAGTTATCACTACAGTATATTATCGTGAGCAGCCTCGCGATTCTATGGCAATCGCCCAATACAACAGGCTCCTTCCAGCAATTATCACTACAGTATATCGTCGTTGCCGGGACAAAACCTCCTATGTGATAATATTTTTGGAGGTATACTGACCGGCACCACATACATTATGAAGAGCGAGAATGCCTTGACAATATGCACACAATATTGCACCTTAGATGACAGAACCTTGCCAGCCAAAGTTCTATTTCACATAGGAGGTTTTGTCCCGGCAGCGATGATATTATCGTGAGTCGCCTCGCGATTCTATGGCAATCGCCCAATACAACAGGCTCCTTCCAGCAGTTATCACTACAGTATATTATCGTGAGTAGCCTCGCGATTCTATGGCAATCGCCCAATAGAACAGGCTCCTTCCAGCAGTTATCACTACAGGATGTTATCATGAGTAGCCTCGCGATTCTATGGCAATCGCCCAATACAACAGGCTCCTTCCAGGTGTTATCACTACGGTATATTATCGTGAGTAGCCTCGCGATTCTATGGCAATCGCCCAATACAACAGGCTCCTTCCAGCAATTATCACTACAGTATATCGTCGTTGCCGGGACAAAACCTCCTATGTGATAATATTTTTGGAGGTATACTGACCGGCACCACATACATTATGAAGAGCGAGAATGCCTTGACAATATGCACACAATATTGCACGTTAGATGACAGAACCTTACCAGCCAAAGTTCTAGGCTAAAATATTTCACATAGGAGGTTTTGTCCCGGCAGCGATGATATTATCGTGAGTAGCCTGGCGATTCTATGGCAAGCGCCCAATACAACAGGCTCCTTCCAGCAGTTACCACTACAGTATGTTATCGTGAGTAGCCTCGCGATTCTATGGCAATCGCCCAATACAACACGCTCCTTCCAGCAGTTATCACTACAGTATATTATCGTGAGTAGCCTCGCGATTCTATGGCAATCGCCGAATGCAACAGGCTCCTTCCAGCAGTTATCACTACAGTATATTATCGTGAGTAGCCTCGCGATACTATGGCAA
Organism: Anabrus simplex; assembly: GCF_040414725.1. Classification (NCBI taxonomy): domain Eukaryota; kingdom Metazoa; phylum Arthropoda; class Insecta; order Orthoptera; family Tettigoniidae; genus Anabrus; species Anabrus simplex. The sequence goes on from NC_090265.1 coordinate 1,303,326,730, forward strand.
GCGCCCAATACAACACGCTCCTTCCAGCAGTTATCACTACAGTATATTATCGTGAGTAGCCTCGCGATTCTATGGCAATCGCCCAATACAACACGCTCCTTCCAGCAGTTACCACTACAGTATGTTATCGTGAGTAGCCTCGCGATCCTATGGCAATCGCCCAATACAACACGCTCCTTCCAGCAGTTATCACTACAGTATATTATCGTGAGTAGCCTCGCGATTCTATGGCAATCGCCGAATGCAACAGGCTCCTTCCAGCAGTTATCACTACAGTATATTATCGTGAGTAGCCTCGCGATTCTATGGCAATCGCCGAATGCAACAGGCTCCTTCCAGCAGTTATCACTACAGTATATTATCGTGAGTAGCCTCGCGATTCTATGGCAATCGTCCACTACAACAGGCGCTACCGGGCAGTGATCACTGCGTGGACGGCCCACTATACCTATAATAGCTTGATCATTACTTATAACTGTAGATTAGATTTATTCCCAGGGTTAACGGCTCTCTGGAAGTGAGTTGAGCGTGGGCCATTTGTTTCCAAATGCTATATTGTTTTGTTTAATCGAATTATTATTTTGTCATTGGTCCTAAGCAGGGGAGTTTGAACATTCTGTATTTGCTTAGGCTATTATGGATTTGAACACTGTATTGGGCGAAGGCCTCTAAGGTTCAATAAATCCTACTATTAATTACGTTCAATAAATGGACGCCTATCGATAAAGCCGTATTTATGTCTTCAGGAAAAATCTTTTAGTCCGAGAATTTTGAAGGCAATCGTACAACAAATGCATATTTGGAGACCAGTACAAGTGTAAAAATATCAAAAGACCACCCAAAGTACTTTGCCACAATATCGAAAATGACCAAAAATGTACCCTGCTCTATCATTTAAAGCGTGCTCACAAGGGGACAGCTTTAGTAAATTAATCACTTGCTGATAAAAACATTGCATTCATGACCATTCTAACGATAGCAAATGCATGTAGTCTTTAGATGTACAATATATCTCTTCCGGCAGTATAAATAAAATGTTACTTATTTTACGACCCGTTAATTACCTTTACTGCTTTCGGAGACACCGAGGTGCCGGAATTTTGTCCCGTTGGAGTTCTTTTACTTGCCGGTAATTCTACCGACACGGTCCTGACGTATACCTGAAATACCGCTGGTCTCAGGCGGGATCGAACTCGCAGGCCGGCACTGTACCATCTGAGCTACTTAGTCCGGCCAGCAACGTAAAATATATGAACGAAAGATAAAAGTCCGTGAGTCCTACAGGATCCTTTGCAGTGATTTCGTTGCTAACTAGCATATTTCATATTCATAATGAAAATGCATTTTGCTAATCTCAATCTGTTTCAAAATGCATGATCTGCTCCATGAGGATATCTTTTATCTAATTCCAATATTAGAGATATTCAGAGAATCATACTTTGAATAGAAATGTGCTTTTTACTAACTTTGTAAAACCAAGACACCAAAGCTCAAAACACAAATTGAAACAAACGTACAGAAGTTAAAATATGCTATGTGTTATCGATTACCTTTGTAACTGGAGGGAACGCGCTTTTCAATTATTTCTGTAGAACTAATGCATTCAAATTAAATGTACAACAGTCTACCACAAAGCGGAATTTATTTGAATAAACTAGCCGTGACGATCATGCACAATGTTCACCTGCCGAGACCACAACAAATCTCGTTCATTAATTCTCTAGAACGAAACTCTGCAAATATTTTAATTGTGCTGCGAATGTATTGCAAATGAGGCACCTAATTTCTGATTGAATGGTGGCATGTTTTTATGAAACTTATAGACATTTTATTTTATACGTTTATACAAGAGTGTCAATATATCACAATTTCCAATATTAAGGGCTGAACATGAAGTGAATGGTAATCTCTTACGTCCGTGAAACGAAGTGCCATTGTGCCACAAACATGTCTATTGGTCTACCAAGCCAAAAATGTTCATCCCGAAGGCTAGCAGATTACGATGTGACACATAGTCAGTAGGAAAAAACCTTCTGGCCGCTATTTACGGCTATCTAGACCGAGGACACTACCTCATCGTTAGACAGCCCCGTAATTGTTCTCACGCAGCCTGGGTGTACATCAAACCAGCTTCATATCCAGGCAAGAATACCTGACCTGCCCGGAAGTCAAACCCATGCATTCTGGTAAGATGGAAGGGCCGGCCTCCTACATCCATACATACTTCGAATTCCGAACGTAGAGTTTTGAATGTGAACAAAGCTGTTATGAGTACTTGTTTGACTTACACTTTGGAGAGCACGTTGGGTAGCACGGGATACATGTGAACGTGCATTGTACAACCGGAAAAGCACATCGTCTGGTTGGTGCATGAACGGTAGCACGTATGTACCGTGCACTGTTCAATGTACCCTCGACGATCACCAGAGGAGAACGACCGATGTAGGATATGGCTCCTCTACACCATGATGCCGGATGTTGGCCTTGTGTGCCTCTGCCATATACACTCCAGACGTTAGCGCTCGCCTGCACGACGCCACACACTCTTACGACCATCATTGGCACCAAGACAGAAGCGACTCATCACTGAAGACGACACGTCTCCATTCGTCCTTCCATAAGCGCCTATCGCGACACCACTGGAGGTGGGCTGCACGATCTTGGGGCGTGAGCGGAATACACCTTAACGGCACGCAGGATCGTAGCCCTGCTTTACGGAAACGGTTGTGAATGGTTTTTGCTGTTACCCCAGGAACAATAGTGTCCCTAATTTGTTGTGAAGTCGCGGTGCGGTCCAATAAGGCACTCCGTAAGATGCGACGGTCTTGGCGTGCATCTGTGCTTCACCGCTGTCCGGATCCAGGCCGATGCGCATGTGCACCTTCTGCTGACCACTGGCGACAACATCGATGCACTGTGGAGACCTCTCGCCCCACGTGTTGCGCAATTCCTCGGAACGACCACTCGCCATCCCGCAAGCCCTATAAACGCCTTCACTCAAACTGCTTCAAATGCACAAACGGTTCACGTACACGCAGTAGCGGCATGCAAACAATGTTGCAGACACAGACGGAGCTCCGTAAGACATAGCAAACTGGCTGCTACTGTTTTAGCGATGATTAACTGTTGCGCAGCTTGCAACATTTTACTGCCGATAACACGATTCTTGATTGTCCGCAGCTCTACGCGTTTGTTCATCGCATGTACTACATTCTCGTGGTCCCGTGCAAGTATGCCAGGTCTCATTCATTTGAGCCAAGGTGTTCTTTTTCATTTTTCCGGAGTGTATTTACAAGACTTAATACTTACTTTACTGCACTTTTAAGGAATGGTAGTAGCCCCTATCTGGAAATCCAAGAATAGCGGCCTAGAGGATCCGCCATGCTGACCACACTCCACCTCGTAATCTGCAGGCCTTCAGGCCGAGTAGCTATCGCTTGGTAGGCCAAGGTCCGTCAGGGCTGTACCACTGTAGGGGCGTTCTGGAGAGTATCAATGCTAAGATTTTCATAATTATTGCAAATATACAGTAAAGTTTAAAAATACTAAAAAATCCATCTCACGATTGCTTTCCCGGTCCGCTGTTAGCAGGCCTACACAGCAGCTCAACGGGCGAGTAGCTCGTCTGTGGCTCAATGGAAGAGTATTGACCTCCGGAGGCCACTGGTTAAAAATGGGCAGAGGTTACCGGATTTCTTCCTCTTGCGGTAACGTCTCCCCACGGAAGATTGGCGATTAACATGCAGCAATCTTTCCTATTTTGTGCCTCCCATATTAAAGTAGTCGTATCCTAGATATCGAAGCTTCACTGCTGAAGGTCCCGTGTCCAAGATAGCCTTCTCCACGCAAGTCTACATTCCCCTTCCACTGTTAGTTGTATCAGGTTGTACTTGCCATTTCTAAATATTTGACCGAAATAGGCTGCTTTTCGTTTCGCAACACGATGGAGTACCTCCTCGCTGGTGAAGTGGTCTAGACAAGGAATTGTACATTCTTCAATACACCCACATTTGGTTTATAGTCGGTTCATTGACAAAGCCTTCAGTGTCCAACCTTCAACATTGTCAATAAGCACCTATAACGCGTAACACTGCACTATACGCCGACGAGTTTCGAACTGGAGGTTACGGTTGCACACAGGATGTTTAAATATCGTGAACACGCTTCCTGAAAAGCAGATTTTAGTTTTGGTTTCCACATCCTAATCCTATTTTTGTGTTAGCTAGCATTATAGGTACTTGAAGTGTGACAACCTTCCAACAGTGCTACCGTAAAAGGTCATAAGAAAGTTGGTAACACGAAGGCAGCCTGCATATGGTGGCTGAGGCCATACGATTTTTTCTTCTTGGCAATTCTTCTAAGACGTTGTTTGTGACGATGGGATAGGAAAGTTCTAGAACTAGAAAAGGAGTGACCTTGGCCTTACTTTTAGTTTCAACCTCTGTATTTGCCTGATGTGATATGACTGATTTGCCTGATGCTGCCGATTATGGGGTTCGAACTCAAGCTCACGTGTACGTGACCTGAACAGCTTGTCGTTCCATTATTATTATTATTATTATTATTATTATTATTATTATTATTATTATTATTATTATTATTATTACCGCGTGAGCAGGAATTGTTTAACCCTCTAATTCAAACACTAATTAAACTCGGTTACAATCTGATTTTTATTAAGAATACGTCGTTTACATGAAGCTTACTGTTTTACGTTTAATTTGTGCCTCTTCAACCTTCTCAGACCATTTCGATGCGATATACATCACAATAATAATATCTTAAAAAGTAACGTTCAGTGAAGTCTTCTGTATCAAAAACAATTACATTCATTACCTAGTTGAAAAATAACTAGTGTACACTTCCTATAAGAACTGGAAAACAAACTTAGTAATATACGAATAAATTAAGTTATTATAGTTGAATAATTGTATTTGTCAACGATATATTACCGGTTTATATCTATATATAAAACATTAAAACAAATTCAATTTTACACCGTGTATGGAAATACCTTACACATTCATAGTATATGCCAGTTTGCATCTAGAAATGGGCGTGAGTTACCAAGAGTAAATTCAATATAAATTACTCAGGAGTCTGTTTACGATTATTATTTGTTTTTCGGTATTCACAACACGCTAGCTCTAATATGAGAAATACAAAGTAGGAAACTAGTGCTTCGCGATGATTGTCAAGTTTCCACCAGGAGAAGATACCATACGAAGAAAAATACGAAGAAGAAGAAGAAGAAGAAGAAGAAATCTGATTATATGATTATTATGACATTAAGCGAGAAATGATCAGTTGCCAGGACTTCTAGTAGCATGTGTGACAATCACATCACGCAGAGAATTATGTAGAGTTAATCCCTACTGCTCAAGTAAACTAGTTTTATTCTAATCCTTGCTGCCGTCATATGGATCCTCTCCCTTTTTGGAGCAGACATGCACAACGATCAGTCCGTCAATTTCCATTCATAGCCCAGAAAAATACGAAGAGAAATTATTCTGAAGTACGGACGTACATAACTCAGTCTACATTTAATTACAGCTGAGGGAATGTGCGTTTACATGTTTATAAACCTAGAGCTCATTTATTATGTAATGAACTTCGTTGCAGTTGCCGGATACATTTTATTACAGGAATGCGAATTGCGTGCTCTAGTTCAGAACTTGGCACCTACATAGTTCATTACATAGTGAAAATTTACGAGTCTGAGCAGCAGACATTTGCGTGCTGAGTTTTCTCTTGCCCATTTCCTAAATTATACACGCAAACTTAATTCTAGTTTAATGCAGCAGCTGTGTGCAACGAATGAGCACTTAGTTCAAGGAGTTCACTAATAATCCCTTCTTTCATACGCCGTTCGGTGAAGATATCCTTTTTATCCTAAGATCATTAATATTTCTGTTAAATTATGTTAGGATTTGCTCTATTAGTATGTAGAAAAGATCAGATTTGGTCACTACAGTGGGAGTGAATGGTCAAATTTTCAACTTTCTTAAAATATTACTGTAACAATCTTACTCCTAGCATCAGATTTATATAATACCCAATATATTAACAGATGTACACATTTTATGTTCAAACCGTCAATTAGTTTTCATGTTATATAAGAAACGAACTGCGTACAATCAGAATCTCCCACATATTATTTTAAGATTAAAATTACTGAACTTTCATTTCAACTTTATATCACCTACCCTAATACATGCCTAAGAACAATGTAGATACTTCTGATGCATCTTCTGTAATTTGGATGTAGTAGTTATTCTTATATATTAAATGTCTTTTATATTTAATGTTGTAAACGTTTTGTTGCCTCAGTACAACGATACAAGTTTTATTTTTTGTGCATATTTACTTACTGTCTACTTCTGAATATTCGTCGAAATTTTTAATGTATTTAGACAAAATTTGATCCGTGTGAAACATTTTGAATACATCCAAATTAATTTTGGGAGAATGTCTCTCTACATGCTGCATTAACCTCTGTGGTCTACTTGGTGTATTAAAACCCTCCTGATTCATAGGTCTCCCTTCTTGAATTTTTTTCCAAATAATTTTTACGATAGTTCACCTGTAAGTTTAATTTATAATTCATATTTTATGTACATATTATGCATAAATGTCCATGAAATGTTATCCTGTTATAGTTTCAGAATATTGAAAATCGCTCCCGAAAGAAATATCTGATGATAATCATGATGATTACTGTTTTCAGTTGTTCAACCTCGCATTGGACCAAAAAAGGAAATTTGAACAAAAACACTGGTATATTAATAATTTTGAATTATGAAAACCGGAGAAAAATTTACGAGTCATAAAAATTGCCTGATATCATAGATAACCACTTATTTGTAGCAGATTTTATAGAATTTCGTTACTAACAAGTAATGGCTATTTGATCCTTAGCACATACACGATTTTGTCCTGTTGTTGTTGAGCCATTAATTCATAGACTGGTTTGATGAAGCTCTCCATGCCACCATCCTGTGTTAACCGTTTAACTTCTACGTAACCATTTCATACTACATCTACTTTAATCTGTTTGTTATGTCCATACATTGGTCTGGGTGTCGTAAGATGTGTCGTATCATTCTGGTCAAATTTCACCAAATCATTCTTCTCTCATCAATTAGATTCAGTATCTCTACATCTGTGATTCAATCCACCCATCTCACTTTCAGCATACTTCTGTATTAAACGCTTCTACTTTTCTTTCAAAGCTAGTTATCGTCCCACTTGCACACATTGCCATGTTCCAGGTGAAATTCTTCACAAACGTCTTTCTTTTCCTATATCAATGTTCGAAATGAGCAAATTTATTTTCTTAAGAAAGCCCTTTCTTGCTCCTCCTTACTTCTGCCATCATAAGTTATTCTAGTACCGGTACTTCGTTTTCTAACCTAATATTTTCTGCATCACCTGAATTCATTCGACTGCACTCCATTTCTTTTGTTTTGGCTTTATTTATTTTCGTCTTGTACTCCTTCTCCAAGTGTGTTTCCATACTATTCAGCAATTTCTCCTGATCTTCTGCAGACTCGGACAAAATAACAATATCACTGATAAATCTAATAGCTATGATTTCCTCTCCGTAGATAGTGATTCCTTTTCAAAATTCCACTTTGATTTCCTTTATCTCCTGTTCTATGTACACATTGAAAACACGTCGGGCTAAACAGCCTAAACTTGACCCACTCCCTTCTTGATTGCTGATCCTCGTACGTAGCCATCGGTTCTTATCATAGGAGACTGATGTCTCTACAGATTGCAGATAATTCTTATTTCTCGATATATGATCCCGATCAGCTTCAGAATCTCAAATATCCTGGTCCAGTCAACATTATTGACTTTTGTTCTAAATCTACAAATGTCTTTCTTCATTCGTTCCTCTTAAGATCGGACGTAAAGTCAGGATTGCTTCACGTGTTCCTACATTTCTTCTGTAGCCAAACTGGTCTTCTCCCAAATCATCTTTAACTTGTCTTTCTCCTTATTATTATTTTCCTACCGCTTTTCCCACAAGTGTGGGGTCGCGGGTGCGAAATGCGTTGCACACGTGGATTTGGCCCTGTTTTACGGTCGGATGCCCTTCCTGCCGCCAACCCTATATGGAGGGATGTAATCACTATTGCGTGTTTCTGTGGTGTTTGGTAGTGTAGTGTGTTGTGTGAATATGATGAGGAAAATGTTGGGACGGACACAAACACCCAGTCCTCGAGCCAGAAGAATTAATCAGAAGCGATTAATATCCCCCGACCCAGCTGGGAATCGGACCCGGGACAATATGAACAGAAGGCCAGTACGCTGACCATTTAGACAACGAGTCGGACTTCAACTTGTTTTTTCTATTCTTCTGTAAACAATATATGTTAAAATAATGCAAGCGTATGATATAAGCTAATGGTGCGGTAGTTTTCACACTTGTTAGAACCTGAATGACAAGATTCGGTCTAAAATCGGATGGCACTTCTCCTATAGCATGCATCTCACACACTAAATGGAAGAACGTACACATGCTGCTTTCTCCTAAGGAGGTCAGTAATGCTGAGGGTATGTCATCATTTCCAGGTGCCTTGTACCTATTTAGGTCTCTCAAAGCTCTGTTGAATTCTGACCTAAAATTAGATTTCCTATTTTGTCGACATAAACAATTCCTTATTATTCCAGAACTTTATCATCTACTTCTTTTCCTTGATAAAATTGTTCAATATTATCCTGCCAACTTTCTGCCTTGTCTTCGTTCCCTACAAGTGGTCTTTCATCTTAGCTCTTAATATTTATACACGTAGTTTTCCTTTTTTCTAAATGTTCCTCGATTTTTCCGCTTGCAGCATTTACCTTCCCTACAAATATCCAATAGCATTGTACTTATACTTCATCCATTCTTCCTTAGCTGACCTGTAACTTCTATCTATTTCATTCTTTAATCACCTGTATTCTTTTATATCCTCTTCTCTTACCTTTCTTGTATTTTCGCTGTTCATCAAGCAGGTCTAATATCTCCCGAGTTATCCACTGATTCTTAATTATTGAACTTACCTTTCTTCCTAACATTTTTTCAGCAGCCCTACTGATCTCCTTCACGACTGTCCACTCTTCATTTATGGTGTTTCTTTCAGCCTTTTCATTTAGTCCTCGTGGAACACGTTCCTTGAAACAATCCCTCACTCTCTTTTATTTCAAATTATCTAGAACCTGTCTTCTTGCATTCCTACCTACCTTCAATTTCTTCAGCTACAGATGACATTTCACGACCACCACGTTGTGGTCAGAGTCCACGTCTGCTCCTGTTAACGTCTTGCAATCCTACACCTGGTTTCTGAATCTCTGCCTAATCACAATGAAGTGTATTTGATACGTTCCCGTGTGTCCAGGTCTTGTGCATGTGTACAGCATTCGTTTGTGGTGTTTGAACCAATTATTAGCAAGGACTAAACTATGATCAGTGCAGAATTCATCTTCCTGATGATTGTCCCCTCCTGTTTAGTCCTACCCGGAGATCGGAATGGGTGACTATTTTACCTCCGGAATATTTTACCTGGGAGAAAGCCATCATCAGTACACAGCTTGAGGGGTAAGGTTTCTTCAACTTTTATACCACTTGGCTTCTACAGCATGAAAGAGCAACCGTTAAGTGAATTTCAGTTCCGTACGGTGAATGGTGTCTGAGGAATCAATAGTTTGGGTTTCAGACTTTAACCCCTGTTAACATATATTCTCTTATGGGTGGTATTTTCTTCACAACCTTAACTTATCAGGGCAATCATCGTGCGAAATTTGAAAAGCTGTTGAAATGGATTGGAGCATGTTTACTTGTATTCCAGCAAAATGTTACATCATTACGCTTGAACGTGTAAAAGAATGTAGCATTCCAGAATCTAACCTTCATAAACATTGTATTTTTACAATTTATTCACCATAAACTCAAATTGACGCTGACTCATTAACGCAATACACTCAATAAACCAAAGAACGGTTCTATAGTAACTCAAAATAATTACAGTTTATTCTGAAAGATGAACTTGAAGTACACCGAAGAGCAGGCAGACAGATCATGGTTGAAGAATACCAAAATCTGGACAGGCCTGAAGAATGTCGAACTACTCTTCGGTGCCGTTGACGATTAAGACGCACTATTCGTTGTGAACGCCAGCGTCTGGGAGACAGGGAAAAATACATGCAAAAGGAAGATGAAGAAGGAGATACTAAATCTAGTACGCGAACTTTCTCTTGATCCCGAGCTCAGGGACCAAGAAAGGTTCGCGTACTATAAGTAAATATTCGGCGATCTTTATCACTTAGTGTCCGACTCGTTGGCTCCATGGTCAGCGTACTGGCCTTCGGTAGAAGGTCCCGGGTTCGATTCCCGGCCGGGTCGGGGATTTTAATCTTCATTGGTTAATTCCAATGCCCGGGAGCTGGGTGTTTGTGCTGTCCCCAACATCCCTGCAACTCACACACCACACACAACACTATCCTCCACCACAATAAGACGCAGTTACCTACACATGGCAGATGCCGCCCACCCTCATCGGAGGGTCTGCCTTACAAGGGCTGCACTCGGCTAGAAAGAGCAGGAATATTCATAAATTGAATGTATGCATCATATCCACTCTTAGGTGGTTTCATAATTACTTGGGCTTGGCACTATACGCTATCTCTAGGAGCAGAGATGTATTCATTTCTGCGTGTGGCTGGGGTTTCCAGTATGATGCATATGGAGATGTGTACGAGCGAAAAGCACAGTTCCTGAACCAGAGAATTAAGTGCACCTGCATGTTTTATGGCCCAACTTAAAATACTTCCACTTCAAAAATTTGGAGGTGTTGGAGAAAAGTATACTTTCGAAGGAGACGTCTTATAAAACGGTACGATTATGGAGTGGAGGGGGATGAATTTTGCCATGGCTGGCGGCGATACAACGAAATTGGTATAGCAAACATTTCTTTATATCTCGGTTCAGCAAGCGAGCGAGAAACATGCCATTCGAAAGAGAAAGATTGGAGGAGTAGAATAAACGACCATCTTGAAATAGATGGCATTCATATAAATGGAAATATGGGTATAAAATCATGCATCGCTGCCAGCTCGTCTTAAAATTGTGCGAGGAGTTTGAAAATGCCTTCATTCTAAAGCATTTAGATTGCCTTAATGGATAATATCACGAAATAGTAATTAGTAAACAAACTGAAATCATGAAAAACAAATTTTAGCCCTTGAAGTTGTAAAATTATTTACATTTCAGAGACAATATCTAAAGATCAATAAAATAGGAAATAGGTTTTAGGATGAAGGAGCGCCAAATTTTGAATCTTAGAAGGCCAGGATATCATCCATGGAACCCCCATAAAATTTCAGGAGCAATCTACTGTCTACTGCAAGTGTGCAAGGAATGGAAGTTGACTGCGATGGTGGCGCTAACCTACAACGATGACGACAGTTCGAATACGATGGATTGCGAGCATATTGAAGTGCCAGAAGTCGATGTACGTTTGTTTCATTTCACTTATTCATTTCGGCTCATGCACATATTGACTCACACGCAATAAATACGTACGTTAGTGTCGCGTATACTACCTGTTCGCTAATTTCTTTCTTAATTTCTTCTACCTGTTTTCTTTTCTTGCAAATTCTTGTACTTCTTTGGAAAGTTAATAGTACAATGAATATCGCAACTAGCTCTTCTCCTGGTTCCTTAGCAAAATGTACCTATAGATTAAAATTTGTCACTTCTATAAATGTCAGCTGACAGCCACTTAAAATACTCTTTACCGAGCTCGATAGCTGCAGTCTCTTAACTGCGGCCAGTATCCAGTATTCGGGAGATAGTGGGTTCGAACCCCACTGTCGGCAGCCCTGAAAATGGTTTTCAGTGGTTTCCCATTTTCACACCAGGCAAATGCTGGGGCTGAACCTTAATTAAGGCCACGGACGCTTCCTTACCAGTCCTAGCCCTTTCCTGTCCCATAGTCGCCGTAAGACCTATCTGTGTCGGTGCGACGTAAAGCTAATAGCAAAAAAAAAAAAAAATACTCTTTTGTTGCGTGAACCTTCACATATTGTACAGTATTACGGTATACGGCATTATAAACGACACTGAAATTATTCCTCCCGTTTCACTAGCAACAAAGTATGTATTTACTCTATAAAATAGTTTGACATAACTTATTATGAAGTCATGTTGAGTTGATGTTGAATTGTGGTTCTCACATCAGAGAATAAGGTGTTTATTGTGGAACATTATTTCCGGTCTTACGTTGTGCGGCGTCCAGATGTGCTCAAATTGCTTCACGTTAAAGAACAGTGCGAAGAGTGATTTAATAATGAGCCACCAAATAACAGAACAATGTTTGCAAGTCGTTGGCGAGTTCCGTAACACCGGACCAGTCTTATACTAACGAAAGGGGATAACAGAGCGCCAAACAAGCGTCACCACAAACGAGACTCCTGGACGACTTCTCCAGCAGTTGTTACAGTACCGAAGTGCAGTATACTAAAAACTCGGTTTGAGCGATAGGTCTGATGGCTGGACGTTTAAAGAACTGGGTGGATTTGCAAACCACATTCAAGTTTTCTAGCGTCTAACAGAAAGGCATGAACATGCCCAATTTCGCTACGAGTGTTGTCCATGTATGAGCATTCAGATTTTTTTAGATATCGTTATACAGAAAACACTACCAAGTGTAAGGACATTTATTTAGCGCGCTTTGTCCGGTCATGGAATATCGGGCCCTCATTTCTTCGAGGGTGCTGCATAGATTTCAAAAACAGTGGAACAGGTAGTCTACAGATACCTCATTATTACCACATTCCCGTGGGATTGTCACCGTTTATGTCTCACAAGAAACTTACACACGCCGCCCACCGACAATGGATTCAGCAAGATGGAACTATAGCCCACACCGCAGGGGAGTGACCCTTCTTTGGAGATCGCATAATTTCTCGTGAAACTATTCCTGTACCCTTCCTGCTTTCCGGTTATCACGGCCTCGGATGTCTACCTGTGGGGCATGTTGAAGGAATCAGTTCCCAACACCCATATACAAATATTCCCGAATTACTTGAGAAGAAAACGTCAATTTACGTGATCTTACAAAAAATTTTCAATTTTTTTAAATAATGGTCAGACACATTATGAACAGCGTGTGGCACGTGATGGTGAACAGGTACTGAACCAACGCTTCAAATAACATTTCTGTCACCTTTGGTTTGCCGCGTGCGGTATTTGGATACAATAGAGAATATTATATTCAAGAATTAAAAAGGTGAAATGAGTACTTTTGGTACTTATCACGTCCTGGTGTCATTAACCGGACGTGACTAAAATCTCAACCCAGCAGGGAATCAGACTCAAGACCCTCTGAACCGAAGGCCGCTAAACTGGAAATTAAGCCAGAGAACTGGATTGAATGTGTGCATAGCTGAGTAGGAACATTCGATGAAGTTACACGATTCAGTTGTATCCCCCTTTAAGAACGATTGGTTCACTCGTCAGCTTTAACCTTCCTCTCCCTTCAAGCAAAGTGAAACTATGACGCTACCCTGACTATACTTCACGTAGGTTTCTCACATCGAGCCATTTATTTTCAGTTTCAACTCCGTTAATTTAGAACTGTTAGGCTCTTCAATCTGTCAAAACTAATTTACGAATAAATCACGACCTGCGTTCCATACCGCAGTGAGGAGAACTGATGACTTCATTAAGACAGGTTTCTAATAATAATATTATTGGTGTTACGTCCCACTAACTACTTTTACGGTTTTCGGATACGCCTAGGTGCCGGAATTTAGTCCCACATGAGTTCTTTTACGTACCAGTAAATTTACCGACACAAGGTTGACGTATTTAAGCACCTTCGAATACAGCCGGATTGAGCCAGGATCGAACCTGCCAAATTGGGGTCAAAAGGCCAGCGCCTCAAACATCTGAGCCGCTCAGCCCGGCCAGAAAGGTTCCAAACTTCAAGTACTTAAGATTCAAACATAATTTAAACATAAATATTTGTGTATGTTTGACAGTTTTGAGTGTAATTTGGTGGAACCTGCTAATGCTCTTTTAAGAACGAAATATGCCATTCTATTTTGAATTTGTTTCTTTTTCAGGTAAAACTGCTAACATATGTTTTAGTTTTGACGTATTTTATGAATATATTCACAAAGTAGTTTCGAGAATGAAAAGACTAACACATATACAGGATGTCCTTGACAAAGTTTCCAATATTTACAGAGGAGGCAGCACGCAACAAGCGAGGGAATAAAGGTCATATAAATACTGGCCGCAAATCCATATCTTCTTACTTACGGTCCGGTACCATTACCGTCAAAGTTTACCATGTCTTTGACCTACACTTCACAACATCTGCTCGATATGACCGCCGTCCATTGCAATACAGCATTCCATTCTACGTCGCATGGAGCACGCATTCGTTGGAATATCCCTGGTTGTTGCCGGATTGTATTTATTGATGAAGAACATTACAGACTTTTGGCCCAAATGCATGTTCCCGTTACAAAGATAAAATTGTAAAATAAAAGAAGCGAACTAAATCTACCATGTGGACACTCACATGGGCGGAAAACCGGGCCACGTGCAAACGCCACACTTATAACTACCTTGTTCCCGTTACAATGAAAAAATACAAAATAAAAATAAACTAAACCTACCATGTGGAAGCTCACATTGGCGGAAAACCGGGCCACATGTAAGCGCCATCCTTAAAAAATTAAAATAAACTAAGTCTACTATGTAGACGCTCACATTGGCGAAAACCTATCTGCAGGTAAGCGCCACCCTTATAACTACCTTACTGACCAGCCGTGCCGCCCCCGCCCCACCCTGGTGAGGAAAAAAAGGAGCCGCCCTCCCTGGAAGGACACGTCTGTTGTTGGATTGCATCACAAGAATTGAGCACGCGTTCTCGTAGTGTATCCACATCATTTACGGGTACCACATACACCACGGTCTTTGCACGCCCTCCAGGCCAAAAATGTCAGGAAAATGGGCAGGTTAAAGTATTGGCCTTCCCTGACCTATCCATCGCTCATTGAAGACCCGTATTAGGTGTCGCCAAGCCCTACGATGAAAATTGGCCGATGCCCACAAAAAGACCATGGTACAACATGCTAGTAGGTTCACGACCAATGTTTATGTAGAAATGTATTTCCGTCTTTTGCTGCATACAATCCTCCGTAAATTATTGGAATATCTTGATAATTGATTGTAGTAGTGACCAGGCGAGTTGGCCGTGTGGTTAGGGTCGCACAGCTGTGAGCTTGCATCTAGGAGATAGTGGGTTCAAACCCCAATGTCGGCAGCTCTGAGGATGGTTTTCCGTGGTGTTCCATTTTCACACCCGACAAATGCTGAGGCTGTGCCTTCATTAAGGCCATGGCCGCTTCCTTCTCACCTCTAGTCCTTTCCTATTCCATCGTCGCCATAAGGCTTATCTGTGCCGGTGAGACTTAAAGTAAACTGTAAAAAGAAATTTAAAAATAGCAGTGTTAGAGCACTGTAACTCCGAAGATATTGGGTTTCCGTCCAATGTTTATAAGACGTTTTTTCCTTCGTTTGTTGCGTGCTGCCTTCTCTGTAAATATTGGAACCTTTTTCACGGACAACCTGTATATAAATAACTTTATGATGATTCACATCAAATGACTACTTTTTCTCGTAGTCGATATGAATGTTATTACGAAATGTCAATGCAGTAGTCAAAATGACAAGAACTTCATTTAGCTTTGAGAGGTGTCAAGTTTCCAGTTTCACAACTTGTACGAATATGTTAGTCTTCCACAAGAGTACTTTTATTCAATGCTTAGAGAAGTTTCACACTTTACTACAGTCAAGTTTGTTTACGGTTGTTCTGCGTCATTCAGCTACAACTTCTTCTTTCTAACAAGACAGCACGTCCTGAGCTCTGAAAATAACTTCTCAACATGGAATAGTTACTTTCTATTACGAAGATATTTCCCTCCGTCAATTCATAAACCGGGAGTTTCGCAAGCGAATGACTGCTGTTGAGCTTCACAAGACGATATTTGACCTGATCATCTCTTGAACTACTCTTCATTTGGTAGGTCTTCCTGTCATTTTCTGTGTTAAGAAGTCTTACTCAGTTAATAATTCGTTTCATGGCACTTAAATCTTAACAACACTTCTAATTAAAATAAATTATTGCCCTGTTAAGTGACAAGTTGTCAGTCCACCCGTATATTCGATCTAACACTGTAATATTGCCAGCACCGTGGTGTGCGGGTAATGGGTCTGCCTCTAGCCGGAGGCCTGAATTTAATTGCCGGGTTGTTCAGGGATGTTAATTCTAGACTGAGGAATGCCATTCCGTCAGCTTCATTGGTACTAAATAATATGAGAAGCAACGGCTCTGGCCAAGATTACTAAGGATGTCATCATAATACGTGGTACTTTCATAACTTCAGGTCATCTCGTTGGGCAGCAGTCGTCTTGGTGGTATACGGCCCTAAATATGCTGTTTCACACGATATCGTTTGTTTGAATCTCTGTTGTTTGATTGTTTGTGCATTTGTGTTCCATATCAGTAGTTCGGCACAGTAGTCTTCAGAATTTACAGCAACTTCCCGCTCTCTTGGCTCGGAATCACCTTCGTGGTTCATTCGTATTTTCTTGCAATCAGTTTAACGTCGCAATAACCCATACCGTACACCCTCAGGGATGTGGCGGTCAATCTCGAAGCCACAGTCTCTCAAATGGAATCTTTTTTTTTTCTTTTTACTTTACGTCGCACCGACACAGATAGGTCTTACGGCGACGGTGGTACAGGAAAGGCCAAGGAATGGGAAGGAAGCGGCCGTGGCCTTAATTAAGGTACAGTCCCATCATTTGCCTGGTGTGAAAATGGGAATCCACGGGAAACCATCTTCAGGGCTGTCGACAGTGGGTTTCGAACCCATTATCTCCCGGATGCGAGCTCACAGCTGCGCGCTCCTCACCGCACGGCCAACTCGCCCGGTGGTCAAAATACATAAAGGCATGGAGCAGAGATATCTTTATTCTTATAACGCACATTACAGATGAAATGAATTTCTACCCTCTTTCTTTCATTACTTTCTGCCTCCATTTCAAACTCGGGTATCGCCGCAGTGATTGGGAGAACTTCGCCCAAACTTCACGGCCTGTGACGTAGCCACAACGTCACTGCCAGCCCGCCCACTTACAGTGCTGGGCGCCCGCGTGACGGAATGCCCAGCGTGAGCACCTCTGCACTAGATGGTGGTAAGGCAATTTTTTTTTTTTTGCTAGTTGTTTTACGTCGCATCGACACAGATAGGTTTTATGGCGACTATGTGACAGGGAAGGGCTAGGAGTGGGAAGGGAGCGGCCGTGGCCTTAATTAAGGTACAGCCCCAGCATTTGCCTGGTCTGAAAATGGAAAACAACGGAAAACCATTTTCAGGGCTGCCAACAGTGGGTTTCGAACCTACTATCTCCCGAATACTGGATACTGGCCGCACTTAAGCGACTGCAGCTATCGAGCTCGGTAAAGGCAAATTTTAGCCGACCATACTCATCTTTCATTATTCATTCTATCTACAAACTCTGTTCGTAATTCCGGACAAACATATAGAATACAGGTAACAATCATTCCTCATGCACCGGGCGAGTTGGCCGTGTGGTCAGGGGCACGCGACTGTGAGCTTGCATCCGGAAGATAGTGGGTTCGAATCCCAATGTCGGCAGCCCTGAAGATGGTTTTCCGTGTTTCCCATTTTCACACCAGGCAAATGCTGGGGCTGTACCTTAATTAAGGCCACGGTCGCTTCCTCCCAAATCCTAGGCCTTTCCTATCCCATCGTCGCCATAAGACCTATCTGTGTCGGTGCGACGTAAAGCCACTAGCAAAAAAAAAAACATTCCTCATGGTGCAACTTCCCCTGTTTAACCTTAAATATATATATTTGCGCCGATATAATTAGTTCGCCAAACGCTTTTGTGAGCCAGTTTTGCTCGGAAACATTGATATTGACTTCCATAGCCGTAACGCTACCATTAGCCTTCATGCGCTTAACCATAATCAGGTCAATGTTACTATATTCAGTAACATGATTATCGTCCCTGAAAGCAATCTACGGTCCCAATCGACTGTGATACCTTTGATTCTCCTAACAATGTTATCTCAGCCAATGGAGATTTGATTTGCTCAACTCTCAACAAAACAAATGCGTCATTCACCCAATGTGCTTAAGTCCGTCTGCATTTGTGCTTAACAGATTTCTACATCAAGACCTACAATTATATTTAAGGAGAAATAAAATTAACAGAATAATTACTTTTTATAGCTGAGTCTTCTGTCGCGTTCCTTATTATTGGTTCATAAACATGTATAATTACAGCTATGGGTAGGTGCAATAAGCATTGATCACAGCTGAATTTTCCTCCGCATTTGATTTTATACCCATATCAGTCAAGCACTTCGCGAATTTTCCTTGCGGTGAACATAACGACTTTGTTGTTCAGCTAATTCGACAGAGCGCTACCACGTGAAGAGTATCGGTACAATCGTCCAGTGAACGAAAGTTTATTAGAGGAACTGAAAGTTCATAGCCAAACTAGGCTAGTACTAACGCAGTAGAAGTGCACTTGTTCAGTATCAGGCATATAACCAGTAACCACAAAAATTGAAATAATTTCAGAATGTGATTTTATGAAAATCGGAAAACGCTTCGGACATAAAATACGATTTGGTTAGCACAGTATGGTAACAAGAATCTTTAAAGTTTGAAGTGTTTAAATTGCGTAACTTCACTGTAACTGAAGAAAACTAACGTTTTCAAGAAATATTTATATTGTGGATAAAACGTGCAGAATAGAAGCTTTTTAAGTTTGGTACTCTCCTACCGTTATCACACTACAACTGAGCTCAGCCTGTCCAGAGCTGTAATGGGCGAATAGTGACTAATTTGCTGAACAGTATTATATAATATAAGAATGTAACGAATTTTTATTATATCCAACTTAACGAACATAATAATTTTGTTGCAGTTATTTCGATGGACAAGAGAAGATTCGGTCCGCCTCTGTGGTGTAGTAGTTAGTGTGATTAGCTGCCAACCCGGACGCCCGGGTTCGATTCCCGGCTCTGCCACGAAATTTGAAAAGTGGCACTAGGAATGGAACGGGGTCCACTCAGCCTCGGGAGGTCAAATGAGTAGAGGTGAGTTCGATTCCCACCTCAGCCATCCCACTTCTCCTCCAGGCAAATCCCGTGATGGTACCTAACTTAAGATCACGGCCGCTTCCTTCTCTCTTCCTTGTCTATCCCTTCCAATCTTCTCATCTCCTACCAAGGCCCCTGTTCAGCATAGCAGCTGAGGCTGCCTGGGCGAGGCACTGGTCATTCTCCCCAGTTGTATCCCCCGAGCCAATGTCTCACGCTCCAGGACACTGCCCTGGAGGCGGTAGAGTTGGGATCCCTCGCTGAGTTCGAGAGAAAAACCAACCCTGGAGGGTAAGCAGATTAAGAAAGAAAGAAAGAAAGAAAGAAAGAAAGAAAGAAAGAGAAGATTCTAAATGGCAGTCACTTGTAAAGCCTTGTTTAAACCATGAAAACACACGATTTGACAGAATTTAATTTCTCCCCATGAGAAAGCACACCAAAACCTACACGTAACTGCATCAAACACAATTTTGTTTACGGATGGGTATAATAATGTACGGGATAAGTCTGCATCTCCCCTTATTAAAGATCTGTATATATCAAATGCCTAAATCTGTCTGTATTCAAAGCGATAGTGGGAAAACGGGAAGGTTTCAACATCTGAAATTGGTACCAGTTATAGAATGTTGTTTCTACTTTACACGAAAAATACAATGAACCTCTCACGATCACGAATTTTGTACTTTTTAAAGAAAAATAAGTTTCCATCATCGAAGTTATTGTATTCTCGCTATATCTATCGGCATGATGTCAAACTGCGTCAGGCTTCTGTTGATTTCCACAGATATATTGAGAAAACGATAATTTTTTAGACTTAAACTGGTAGAGGATATGGGTTACAAGAACAATGCAATGATGATCATCGTACTTGAACTGTTTAGTGAAAAAATACTCTTTGAAATAAATGAATAATTTTCTTCCACTCCGGAGTATGAAACCACAGTATCTCTATCTATAAGCAGAAAGTAACGCAGACTGTTTGGTGGCCGCGGTCGCTAAATTGTCTCGGACCGGGCTTCGGCGGTTTGAGTCCCATTCGTCGAGAATATTTTTACCATCAGAATGTTGGCTGGCAGGGTAGGGGAGGCGGTGGTATTCAATTTCTAATCACTGGAACGCGTGCTAAAAGCCTGGATTAAATTTCAAACTTGTACACAATGCTCGTATGGAGTGAGGGCATATGACCCTGTTGATGGTGACTCGCCCTACGGATGGAGACGTAACTGCTTCGACAGTAGTAAGCTCTGTGCCAGCACCGGACTTCACCCACTCCCTTCCTGCTATCGTATATCAAGAAATTCATTTCAATTTTCGACCGTCAAATTCTGTATAAATTTCGTGTGTGAAATCATTTTTAAAATTACAACGCACTAAAACTCCACGATGAAGATGGAAACAGTAAACAAAGTCAAAAGTGGCAAAGATGAAATATGCCGTTATAGAGACAAACAACTGAAGCTAAAATGATGTGTTTGGAGAAAGTGATGAATTGATTTAAGTTAAGTTACAGGGAAGACAGAGAAATGACTATAAATTCGCAGGGCTCTACCTCTAACATAAGAACGTCAGAAGACGCGGAGTCAATCATATGGGACGAGGTAAGCATGGCTCCCCGTCAAATTGACAACCAGTCACTTTTCTGCAGAGATATTACTGTTTTTCAAAATAGGACATGTTAAAACGAATGATCTGTTTGCTTTCCCTGTTCGAGACTTGACATTTTCTTCTGAGTCGCTAATCTTTTCCATTGTGCTCCCTAGGTAGTCGAAAGAACTAACTTCCTCTATTTGCTTGCCAGATGTGGTGATGTGGTTGTTTGTAGTACCATTGACTCTCATCTCCTTAGTCTTGGCAACATTTATTTTAAGCCATACAGCTTCTGCTTTTTGTTGTAACTCTAACAGCTTACTCTTCTTATACTCACTGTTATTGGACTGTAGTCCGATGTCATCAGCAAAGTCATTCGAAGAAGCTGTATTCTTCCCCCACTGTTTACCTCTACTTTCCCCCTCTACTGCCTTCCTCATAACTCGACCCAACTTGAGTGAGAACTATGAAGGAGAGAGGGCGCAATCTTCGCGAACTCCTGAGTTGATTGTGATAGGCTCGGTTACATTTCCTTCGTGGACGATTTGATATTCGTATCCATAGTACATCTCACGCATTATGTTGGAGATTTTATCTGGAATGCTCTGTTCATTGAGCGTATTCCACATTGCGTTCCATTTCACCGAGTCAAATGCTTTCTCAAAATCTACCAAGGTTGGATATAGTGGGATCTGCCATTCTATGCTTTGTTCTAGACCTATAATGATGCAAGGATTTTTTTTTCGCTACAGCTGTAAATTTTGTGTAAGTCAGCTTGTTTTATGCGCCATTTGCGATAAAATGCGTCCTTGATTCCAATGAATATGATTCTTGATAGTAATTCTTTAGAGATGGACAATAGTATATCTATCCAGTTGATAAAATCCGCAGTATCACCTTACTTTTTATATCTTTACGATCTGTCCTTTTTTCCAGTCCCTTGGCAATTTCACATCCTGCCATATGCAATAGGTTTTAAAAATTGGTTACAGAGGCCTGACACATTTCAATATCGAATTTCAGAATGTTCATGGAAATGTTAGCGATCCTGGTGCCTTTCCGTTTCTCATTCGGTTTCGTGCTGTTCCTATTTCTGCAGTAGTTTGACAATGCAGCGTGCTATCTGGATCCACACGTACAGTTTCAATTACCTCTTGTCGTTTGTTATTTCCTGTGTTTCTATTCAGGACTTTTGTGAAGTGTTACCTCCATCTCTCGAGATAATCTTCTTGAGTTGTTGGGAGGTTCACCGTATTGTTTCTCACTGGCTTCGTTTTCTGAACTAACTTTCTCTTCGGCATACCGTAGTTCTTGTTTCTCTGTACTGTTCCTTACTATCACCTTTTAATACAACTTCCTCGGCTTCCTCTGAGAGTTCATTTACGAATAGCCAGCGGTCCCTCCACGCACTCTTCTCACCTCTCTGTTGATAACATTGTTTTCCGCTTGCAGTTGTTCCTTCTTTTATTTGCTACAGCAGCTGTAGATCTCAGATTTCCGAAACCTTCTAAGTTTAACAATATCCCAGGTAGTTTCGGTTAGTCAATCCTTATTTTGTCCTTCTAGATAGCCTATCACTGCGTGCGTATCAAACAAAAGATTCTTTGTCTTAACGCATACTGTTTCGATGTACGAATATGGTTAAGAAGGTAGTGCCTCGAAGTGGTTCCTGAGTTCCAGTCGAATTTCTTCCCTTTTTGCTTCGTCCTTGAGTTTCTCAACGCCGAATTTTCTTTTGGGTTTCCCAAAGTTTCTGTGAGCTGCCATTATTTTTAGCTACAACTCTGCAAGGACAGGGTGGTAATCACTAAAAACATCCAATCCTCTGTCGCTCCTCTCGTCAGTTAATGAGTTCCGGAACTTCCCCATTATGGCAATGTGGCCTATCTGGTTTCTAGTACCGTGGTCGAGAAATAATGATGAGATTGTATGGCAACGTTTATGAGGAATTATAGTGCCACCTATAACCAAGTGAAATTATCAATATATTATGTATGTTGGGTTTTCCACCCGAACGCTGGTTTGATCCTCCACAGCTCCATCAAAAGATATCATAGACAGCCTATGCGTCACTGAAGAGGCATACTAGGAAAATGAGGAGTGTGGTAGTGTCCTGTTGCTTTCCTCACCGAGCCAGAAGTTACTATTGCATATAAGTTGCCAAGCCCACTGAAATGCATGCAACAACCGAACCTATGAGCGATATTTTCACACCATTCATAACAGCGACTGACGGCATAAGGAATGGTATTACTACCATTACTCATACCTCGGTCACTTTCATATTGTCAAAGCCAAGGATGAGACTGAGACATATCAATGAAAGTAAAAAATCGATCTAGTCCATACCAGAAGACATAGTGCACTGCAAACACTACATCTTTCCATCAAGGGCTCCAATAAATACAGAAATAAAGAGGTTAAGAACGAGCTATAGACTGGAAATTAATCGACTTAGGAGCAGTTGTGGAAGTAAGGCAAAATGAAGCAACTTACCAGGAAAATGATTTTGGCAAAACATTCATCTAATGATAATATTGTGGCAAATATAATTGACAGTCGTATGAGTTATAGTAAAACATGGTATGCATAGGTACTTTAAAGCTAAAAATGCTCCAGGAAGGCATTCAGGGAACCATTAACGAACAAGGGGAGTAAGAGTTTGCAGAGGGCAGAAGTATTTTGTCAGCTTTATGTATATATAATTGGTCAGTAAAATAATTTTCAGGTAGATGAGGTGACGAATACAAGCGATCTAATGAAATTTCCCTATGATAATAAAGATATTTGCAAAGAAACGCAAAAGTTGAACTCTGGAAAGAGCAGCCGGAATTAGAAACTTTTCTGCGGATATACTAAGGGTAATCAGTCGGGATATAGTACGGTGTCAGAAGTACTTATTTGATCACTGTTTCCGTGAAGGAGCTATACCAAAATGAATAGAGATTGTTTTTTCAAGTTGTTTTACGTGGCATTGATACAGATATGTCTTATGGCGACGCTGGGATAGAAATGAGCTAGGAGTGGAAAGGAAGTGGCCATGGCCTTAATTAACGAATAGGGAGTTTCTATAGCAGCCCCGTGAGTAAGGAAAGTTTGATAAACATAAAAGGGATAATTACCGACCAGTCGGATTAAAAAAGTATTGCATGTAAGTCCTTGGATTTAATTATTTCTGAAAATATAAGTCACGATTGCGAAAATGAGTTGATAGTAAACAGTTCTAGTTAAGGAAAGTGGCTAAATTTCTAGCAAATAGAACTCAGAGAATGAATGTGGGCGAAGCAATATTTGAGGCTATATTAATTGAGAAGGGCTTTCCGAAAGGCAATATTATTGAATTTTTACGTTTTCCTATACATACATAAATTAGGAACTAAAATCACACTTCTTTGGGATGATTTTGTACGGTATGGAGTAATGAATAATTTATAGGATTGCGTGCGACTCCAAAACTGCCTCGACAATGTTGTGGGATGGACAGAAAACAATGGTACGATGGCAAACGGTGTGAAAATTAAGTTTTACCAAGAGAAAATGTCTCCTCAGTTTTAAGTACTGTGTTGATGGAGTCAAAGTAGCCAACTTCATGGGGACCACTGTGAGTAGCTGGGTGATACCATACGGAAATATAATTTTTTTTTTGCTAGTTGCTTTTATGTCGCACCGACACAGATAGGTCTTATGGCGACGATGGGACAGGAAAGGAAGCGGCCGTGGCCTTAATTAAGTTACAGCCCCAGCATTTGCATGGTGCGAAAATGGGAAACCACGGAAAACCATTTTCAGGGCTGCCGACAGTGGGTTTCGAACCTACTATCTCCCGAATACTGGATACTGGCTGCACTTAAGCGACTGCAGCTATCGAGATCGGTAAAGGAAATATCTTCATTTGGGTAATCACATTAACGACGTTAGAAAAGGGGGTTACAGATCTCTTCATATGATTATGATACAACCATGTGTTGTAGTGAGGGAGTATGTAAGTTACTAATGTAGGGCCAGGATGTTTATGTACGTTGTGATATCATCATCATCATCATCATCATCATCATCATCATCTGTTTACCCTCCAGGTTCGGCTTTTCCCTCGGACTCAGCGAGGGATCCCACTTCTACCACCTCAAGGGCAGTGTCCTGGAGCTTGAGACTCTTGGTCGGGGGATACAACTGGCTAGTATGACCAGTACCTCGCCCAGGCGGCCTCACCTACTATGGTGAACAGGGGCCTTGTAGGTGGATGGGAAGATTGGAAGGGATAGGCAAGGATGAGGGAAGGAAGCGGCCGTGGCCTTAAGTTAGGTACCATCCCGGCATTCGCCTGGAGGTGAAGTGGGAAACCACGGAAAACCACTTCGAGGATGGCTGAGGTGGGAATCGAACCCACCTCTACTCAGTTGACCTCCCGAGGCTGAGTGGACCCCGTTCCAGCCCTCGTACCACTTTTCAAATTTCGTGGCAGAGCCGGGAATCGAACCCGGACCTCCGGGGGTGGCAGCTAATCACGCTAACCACTACACCACAGAGGCGGCACGTTGTAATATCAACGTGCAAAATATTTACGTAACATTGTATATAATGAATTAATTTACATTCTTTTTACAAGTTTTTTTATGTCGCGCCGACACCGATAAGTCTTATGGTGACGATGGGGTGGGAAAGGGCTAGGAGTGGGAAGGAAACGGCCGTGGCACTAATTAAGGTACAGCACCAGCAATTTCCTGGTGTGAAAATGGAAAACTTTGGAAAACCAGTATAAAAATCCGGGCTCTATTCATTAGACCCCAATTAGAGTATGTTTTCAGTGTATGGGACCTTGAAGTGTATTACTTCATTACGGAACTGGTAAAGGTGCAAAGAAAAGTAGTAGGATTTGATCTCAGTGATGTCCGACAAAAGAGCGGTGTTCCGAACATATTTCGGACTTTGGGCTGGGAGGACTTGAGAGTAAGGAGACTTGTCAACTAAGTAAGCAGTATATTTCGATCTGTCAGGGGAGAGATAGCGTGGAAAGACCTTAGTAGGCTAAAGAGTTTGAAAGGGGTTTTTAAAGTAGGAAATATAATATGAAGATAAAGTTGGAATTCAGGACGACAAATTGAGGCAAATATTCGTTTAATACGAAGAGCCTCCGCGGCTCAGGCGGCAGTGCGCCGGACACTCACAGCTGGGTTCCGTGGTTCCAATCCCGGACACTCCATGTGAGATTTTTGCTGGACAAAGCGGAGGCGGGACAGGTTTTTCTCCGGGTACTCCGGTTTTCCCTGTCACATTTCATTCCAGCAACACTCTCCAATATCATTTCATTTCATCTGTCATTCATTAATCATTGCCCCAGAGGAGTGCGACAGGCTTCGGCAGCCGGCACCATTCCTATCCTCGCCGCTAGATGGGGCTTCATTCATTCCATTCCTGACCCGGTCGAATTACTGGAAACAGGCTGTGGATTTTAATTTTTCATTCGTTTAATACGAATAGGAATTAGAAAATGGAACAATTTACCAAGGGAGAAGTTCAACAATTTTATGAATACATTAACAAGAAGGGCTTGGTAAATAATTAATAGGACATCTGTCACCCGGACGACAACACTAAACGAAGACAGGTGATGACTTATTGAAGATGATGACCATGCTACGCGGCTGTCATGTCTGATGCTGGAGATATGCAGAAATGAGTATTTTCTGTAATTTCCTATTTCGTCTGCTAGGTCCCATGTTAACTGTTCTTTGGAGCTGACGTATGATAACTTCCTTGTGTTGTTTCTAGGGCACCACTCTTGCGCGACATAAAGCTAGGATATTAAAATTTACGTGAGCAGGAAGCGAGTCCATTAAAACAGATTGAACCCTCAGGTGCCTTTCTCTACCAAGTATATTAACATCCAGCGTTTCAGAGCAGAATTAATATTGAAACGCTGAGTAGTAACATATAACTCAGCAACTCCAGAATGACAACATATTTATTTAGACCAAGCATTTCATTTTCGGCTTTATTATGAAAGTTAGTCATATGTCCTCCGTTTGGAGATTAAGTCGTGTGTGACCTTTATTATAGCCCAGTGGTCGGCATGTTCTATGTTCAGTAATAAAATACTTCCGCCCAGAAGTACTTCCGCCTCGGCAATCTCTGCTTACAGAGCACAGCTTGAAAAGTTAATACGCTTCCTCTTTTCCTTACAAGCTGCGTTACGTCGTACCGACACTGATAGATCGTATGAGGACGATGGGAGAGGAAGGAGGAGTGGGAAGGAAGCGGCCATGGCCTTAAGTAAGGTACTGCCGTAGCATTTGCCTGGTGTGGAAATGGGATACCACGGAAGATCATCTTCAGGGTTGCCGACAGTGGGGTTCGAACCCACTATCTCCCGGTTGCAAGCTCACAGCTGCACGCCCCTAACCGTACGGCCAACCCGCCCGGTACGCTTCAACTAGACAGTGGCTTCTGTCATGATGGCAATGTCCTTGACGTATTTCTCGTCATTAAGGGCAAGCATGTTCCTCGCATGCCTAGCACTGATTCACTGACAGTGTCCCTGAAGTTGTCCGGCTCCATAGGCTAAATGGCTAGCGTGCTGGCTGACCTTTGGTCCCTGGGGTTCCGGGTTCGATTCCCGGCAGGATCAGGAATTTTAACCATTTATTGGTTAATTCTCCTGGCACGGGAACTGGGTGTATGTGTCCTCTTCATCATCATTTCAACCTCATCACGGCGCGCAGGTCGCCTACGGGTGTCAAATCAAAAGACCTGCACCTAGTGAGCTGAAGTCCTCGGATACATCCAGGCACTAAAAGCCATACGCCATTTCCGTTTTCCGCCTGAAGTTCACTAATATTTCAATTATTGCGCCAATTCAGCGTGTTTCAGAAACAGGATAACTGAAAATGAATCTATACATTTTAACAATATAAGGTAAGTTAAGGTCTGTGTTTTTATTTACTTGTGCTTCAGAGGAGAGTGTCTGTGACATTGTGAGTGATAGCCATCATACCAAGTATACCGTCCTGGAACGCGTATGATGCGTGAAACATTATTTCGAAGGTTACCGGAGAGGGCAGAATGGTAGGCCTTTCCTGAAATTCGTCGCAACTGGATTCCGGAACCATTTCAAGAGACCCGTCTGTGAAAAATCATAATTAAGGACATTGAGGAAGACTTTGCACGGGCAGGAACAATGAAAATGTCGGTTGTATGATGGATATAGGTTCACAGTTACCGAAAAATGGTTTTCATTGAAAAACGATAATGGCGAGATTATCGATGTCTACGCTATTATTTACCTGCAGGCTTTTATCCGCGTTCATGCCCATTTGCAGACTTATTGTGAGTTTTTGAGATTTTGAGCAGCAAGTCTTCCAGCAAGATGGTCTCACATTACACACTTGGCGTGGTAATATACCTTTCACTCAGGAACTCTTTCGTGTTGGGTTCGTATCCAGGGGATCTGCCTTTCCCCATCATCCCAGTATTTTGGACCTCGCAATGTGCAACGCGTTTCTTTTAGGGATGTTAAAGAAACACTACCGCGTACGCTTGTCGACTCGAAGGCAAACATTTAGTCTGTGATATGTTAAATCATTATTCCAAAACAGTGTGTTGACATGATTGCACGCATCACCGATCACATGCAACACGTAGTGGGCAATGACGGAAGCCATGTGAAGCAGGAAGGATAATCAGAAGGCCAGACAATGCTTTTCGTTACCTATTTTAAGCAAGCTATACTTATCCATCTTCTCCCCCGTATTTGTCATATTCATCGGAATGGAGTACAGAATAATTATTTTTCCTTTGCATGTTGAAGCACCTTGCCACAAGTAGAAGACTTTACCATTCTCTCATAGTCAGAAAATAAAAATACAGTTTCCCACACAGAGATAAAAGTCATATGAGTTAATAATTTAATTACCACACTCTTATACCTATGCCATGGTTAATACATGTACTTCAGTACACTGTCACGGCTCAACTTAACCATGCCCCTTGAATTGCTCCACTGACCATCACTGCGCTCGTGAGTGTTTACAGTAATACGACTCCACAGCTCGCTCTGGCACGTTCTTTCCGTTAGACTGAGTCATTACGTCACAACTACATCTTCTACCGGCTACAAACATAGCCATTCCGTTGTATCTAGAATCATCACATCAAATGAGTGATAATAAATGCTAATCTGTTCACTTCTTTAATTGTTCCCAATGAACAATTTTGTCGTAGCACTCAAGAGGAATCTATCCCATTTCGATGTCGAGAAAGCAAAATATTTTTGATATCCTTGTTCATGGAGTATGGGGAACGAAAATGTATTTGTGCTATTGATATAATTGTAGGAGATATGAGTTACATTTTACAAAAAGGTCATCGTCAGAGCTCACAAAATGAAGACTGATCAGTGAATAGAAAGCTATTCCTACATGTGATGACAACTTTTTCCTTTTTCACAATATGCTTTACGTCGCAGGGACACAGGTAGGTTTTATGGCGACGATAGGAAAGGGGAAGGAGTAGTAAGGAAGCGGCCTAGCCTTAATTAGGCCATTTCATCTCTGCCTTCCCACTACACCATTTCAGGTCTAATTTCATCTATTCCTACTGCTTTATGCCAATGGAGTTTATCCTTTCCACTTCCTCAAGCGTGATGTCACCAACATCATTTTTCTCCTCCCTGAGCTTGGTTGTTCGCAACGCCACCAGGAAGATTTGTGCATACTGCTCTTGCACCGTATAAGCCACTTACGTTAACCCGCACGCCGAGCAGTTGTTGGTGTAGCAGTAAGAACTGGAACAAGTAATTTGATGGTCGTGAGCTCGACTCCCCGTGTGAAGAATATTTTTCTCAATTTTTATATTATTCATTTATTATTTTATTTATATGCAAAAGGAATATAGGACGGCATTTTTTTATTGAGCGCACAATTGTAGAAAATCTGGAGTTGCGAACTTTCCCGACGTGTTCAAACAGAAATTCTTCTCCTTTTCTCCTTTATTGGCTATCTCCCCTCCTTGAGGAATGTGCCATATACGTGATTAGTAGTTTATCTGTAGGATTCGTTTCCAGCTGACAAGTGAAGGTTGCTTCTGGCGGCTTGACGCAGGTAGAAAAAAGTGTGACAATGAAATCCCAACGTTTTACCTTTTCAATGCCTTTTGCATATAAATAAAAGGAATTATTCACCTCTTTGATTAATTGAAAAATGAATAATAATAAAAGTTGACAGAGAAAAAGTAGTCTCCACACGGCTAGTCGAACCCACGACCATTTAATTATGTACATGGTTAATGTGATTAGCTGCCACCCCCAAAGGCCCAGGTTCGATTCCCGGCTCTGCCACGAAATTTGAAAAGTGGTACGAGGGCTGGAACGGAGTCCACTCAGCCTCGGTAGGTCAACTGAGTAGAGATGGGTTCGATTCCCACCTCAGCCATCCTGGAAGTGGCTTTCCATGGTTTCCCACTCCACCTCCAGCCAAATGCCGGGATGGTACCCTCTTCCGTGTCTATCCCTTCCAATCTTTCCATCCCGCCACGAGGCCCCTGTTCAGCATAGCAGGTGAGGCCGCCTGAGATACTGGTCCTCCTCTCCAGCTGTATCCCTCTTCCCAAAGTCTGAAGCGCAGGACACTGCCATTGAGGCGGTAGAGGTGGGATCCCTCGAGGAGTACGAGGAAGAACCAGCCCTGAAAGGTAAGCAGATTAAGAAGAATAAGATGTAAAAGACTGTACATGACAAATGTTTAAAAATGTGCTATTTCCGTTATTTTATGCGGTATACGCATTTATTGTACGACAGATAATAACGGAGATGCTTACGAAAATCTGGACTTTTAGTCCGAGTTCCGTGGAACACGCCGCGCATGTCACTTCAAGGTGGGTAAACGGGAAGAACTGAAGAGCCATTTGAATCTTTTCGATAGAACGGATAATAAGGGAGGTTATCATCAACGATGTGTTTCATGAGTCTTTAGTCACAGCGCCACTCCAGTGGTCAGAGATACAATAATATGAAACTGAGAAGTAGGGAGAATTTCGCACAACTTCGCACCAGGACTGTACCGTACAATAAATTCTGCGATCGTCTTCATTCTGCCTCGATTTTGTTCAACTGTATCGTACTTCACATTACTGCTTCGTGCTTTAGTAGAAAAATATCAGTTTAAAATGCCGTATTAGACGTTTCAATAGAGGCATATAATTTCGCTTAATTTCATGAAGGACACATTAATTCATTGTAAATTCCGCTGCGAAGAACGCGTATGAATACTAGTTGTAACATGTATTCCTCACAGGCCCACCTAGTCCTGCTCAATTGATGACCAAACTAACATATGCGTACTCTTGTGCCAAAAATTGTGGAATAGCAGTATGTCAAGATAATAGTCGATTGGTGTGTGTTCTCGGGTTTGCCCTTACCTGTATCAGTTGTGATCCGACATCTCGATGAGAAACCGCCTATGTGACGTGAATTATTATCAGTTTTAGAACGGGGCATGGTAGTGGAGGCCAGACGGATTGGACATTTCATTCCTAAGTTATGCGGACATTTAACATCCCTCGATCGACCATATTAGATGTATATCGGTAATACCCTAATGAAGGCACTACCGGCCAGAGTGGACAACGCAGTGGCAATCTATGAATCGTGATCTGCGACGTATTGCTAGAATTGTCGACGGTAGCAGACACGCTATTCTGGCTCAAATCTCAGCCACATTAAATGCTGGAAGTACTAGACGCATATCCAACTGTTCAGTGCAGAGTTCTTCAGCGTCCATGGGATATTGGAGTAGACACAGAGTGCTCGAGCTAAAACCACAACACCGTGAACAGCGTCTCATCTTGGTACGTAGAGTTGCATGCTGGACGCTGGATGTCTTGCGACATGTGGTCTGGTCCAGTGAGTAACAGTTCCGATTGTTTAAGCTGATAGGTTTCGGGTGAGGCACAGGTCCCGTGAAGCTAATATCACTTAGTAATCAACAAGGTACCAAACAGGCTAGTGGTGGCTTTGTAACGGTATGGTGTGTGTTCGTATGGCATGGCTGAGTCCGCTGGTCTACCTGAACAGGTCCTTGGCCAGTGACCGCTAATTGTAACTGATTGGTGATCACCTACAGTCTTCATGCGTTCACGTATCCTCACATTTATGAGACATTCCAGCAGGATATGCACCGTGTCATCTGGTCCAAGTTGTCCATTCTGGAGATTTTCAACGACTGCTGTGGCCGACTCGTTTACATGATATGAACCCTATCGAACATTTTTGGTCAATTCGTAGCCAAGATCCTGCACTGACAAATAGTTGGAATCTAGGGTTAGTTATCAAGATGGCAAGGGTCATTTATCTCTCCATAGATCTTTCGTCCATTTGCAGAATCGATATTAAGTCGTGCTGCTGCACTTCGTCGGACTAGAAAGGGCGCCTTCTCGATACTAAACACCCATCCCATGACTTTTGACGTGTCAGTGTATGTGTATACACACATATAGGCTAATCCCAACCGGAAGTATCCAAGGTTTATGGTCGAAGGAAACGATCGTTAGAAAATGACTAGGCAAAGCTTAAATTGTGTACAAAGACTCAAACATTAAGTAGCTTTCGGGTACTGTTATTCGTACGCCAGAGCTCCCTTTTACTTATTCTTAGGTTAATGAATAGTAATGGTTCGATACAGAGGATGAAATTTGAACTAGGTTTTTGTCGCTAGATGGAAACATGCAATTGGTTCTTCTTTTTGATAAACGAATTTAAGGGTGAGATATGCAAAGTAATTTTAAATTATTAAAGGCTAAATTAATAAGTCATTTCTTCTGCGAAATGCCATATATATATATATATATATATATATATATATATATATATATACATATATATATACAAAGATAATAACTTCGTTACGTAGGTGTATGTAGGTGTGTGCAAAATAACTGAAGAGTAAAATGTATTTCTAATTAAAAATAAAAATATTCGTGGCATGTTAATGGTTGTAAAACTGTTGACTATACACAACGAAAATTTGCGACTACGATAATAATAGTATTTTAATGAGGATAATCTTCATTCTCCCTCAAGCTAGCACTAGGCGTGTTATTCTAGCAAGCATGGATTAATGACAAGCATAGCTCACAACTTAGAGCATAAAACACAGCAACTAACTAAATTCTGACAGGGCCATAATTGATGCATGAACACTTCATCAACAAACAATAAATATACAAATATTCACACTCAAAACATAAACAAACGCTGGAACATCCTCCCGTAAAGCAAAATGAACCTGCAACAAAAGTAGCTGGAAAATAGAGTGAGGACTGGACTACCATTGGCAGCAAGTCCGGTGGCAAGAAATTATAATACACTCGAACTTCGATACCTCAAAGATCCTGCAGAGGATGAAAATGCTTCGAGTTATCGAAAATTCGGGGTATAGAAAGACGTAGGCCCACATACTATTACGGCTCCACAAAATATCAGCTGTACCATTATTTACTTCCTAATTTTTGATATCGTATTAGAAGTTTTATTTGGTGAAAGAATCAACATGTTCGTTTCAAAATACTTACAAATTCATATTTTTGGAAATAATTATACAATTTTCCTGCGTTGTTTTCTCTTTAACAGTACGGTCTCTACAGCATTCTCTAAGAGATCTACAGGACCATATGCGTCCTCGCCAACTAAGGAGTGTCACCATGTACTGTAAACCGCTTACAGGAGGTTGCGAATTCACCTAAAGGAGTTTCTTAAGCTACTGTGATACGTGGCTGCTTAAGGTCGTAACTACATATTTTTAGAAGTAAAACAGTGAACTCTGACTGTTTAGTTTTGTATGAGGAGAAGATTTAAGTTTATGTTTCTTCTATAGGGAATGATTTTATCTGGTGATAATCAAGCACACATCAGGTTCTGCATATATTTGGAGTAGCATAATTAGAGAAAAATAAGTTCGATTTCTGGAAAATATATAATACATGAATTATATAGAATTCCAACAGGAAACGAGAATTCCTTCTAGACGTAGAACATTCGAGTTAGAGAGCTTCGAGTTATAGAAGTTTAACTGTTCACTGATATGATGTCCTTTACTGGTTTTCGTACATACACAAGCGAGGTCTTGAAGTAAAGGGCAAGGGAAAAATCTACAGATGTTTCTTGGGTAATTCAGTATTGCGAGTGCAGTGATCTTACAATTATGTTATATGAAGTCCAATCTGAAGCTTTTGATTTTGTATATATTCTTTTTTAAGAAATTAAGTAACAAAGTATTACGTGGATTTCTGGGGTAGTACACCGGAAAATCAATTACAGTCGAGTCCAAAATAATTAAAAATTATATTGAACGGCGTTATGAAAGCAATACACAAAATCATAATAAATCTGGACAAAAATATTTGAGTCGCAGTAGATGAGACCACGTTTTCTATGGGACGCTACGCTGTGAATGCAATTCCCGGAGCGTTGAATAAAAACACAGTTAGGAAATGTTTCTTCTAAATCGCGAAGTCTTGGAGACGGCGAACTACTCCACTATACGCAAATTGTTTAAAAAAGAAATGTGAATGAATGAAAGAATTATTTGCGGTATAATGGAGTCAAGCATAATTCTCTGTTAATGAAAATGAAAACCTACAACCTGTTTTTCCAGTCTTTGGCCGGGTCAGGGATGTAATGAATGAACCATATATAGGCTGTTATTACAATGAGTTCGCCACTCCCAAGGTTATTTTTATTAATGACTGATAAATGCTATGAAATAATAATGGAGAGTGTTGCTGGAATGAAAGATGACAGGGAAAACCGGAGTACCCGGAGAAAAACCTGTCTCGCCTCCGCTTTGTCCAGCACAAATCTCACATGGGGTGACCGGGATTTGAACCATGGTATCCAGCGGTGAGAGGCCGACGCGCTAATTCTCTGTTACTATTGGTTACAAATGCAACACCATTTGGTTAAAGCAGCGAACTCCTTTATGGGACTGTACGCAAGAATGGCCCATGCAACCCGCTTGGCACATAATTGCAGAGGAAGTAATTGAAAATTAATTGAAAATGTCAAGAAATGAAAACCTACAAGCAGATACGAGTAAATTAATTGAAAATGTGAAGAAATGAAAACCTACAAGCTGTTTTTTCAGTCTTTGACCGGGTCAGGGATGTAATTACAATGAGTTCGCCACTCCCAAGGTTATTTTTATTAATGACTGATAAATGCTATGAAATAATAATGGAGAGTGTTGCTGGAATGAAAGATGACAGGGAAAACCGGAGTACCCAGAGAAAAACCTGTCTCGCCTCCGCTTTGTCCAGCACAAATCTCACATGGAGTGACGGGAATTTGAAGCACGGTATCCAGCGGTGAGAGGCCGACGCGCTAATTCTCTGTTACTATTTGTTACAAATGCAACACCATTTGGTTAAAGCAGCGAACTCCTTTAAGGGACTGTACGCAAGAATGGCCCATGCAACCCGCTTGGCACATAATTGCAGAGGAAGTAAGGCACCATATTTCAGATACGAGTAAATTAATTGAAAATGTGAAGAAAGTATTTTTGATATCACCTCCTTGTGTGCAGATATTGATAGATGAAGTCCCTGAGATTCGTGTTCAGTCAGCTCCATTGTACCCTACACTGGGGGCTTGCGTTTATTATTATGTACCTAATGAAAATAATTTTAAAACCATAAACACACCTGACAGCGACAGTACAGCATCCATTAAAAATTTTGAATGCCTGTTCCTCAACTAAGAAATGGAAAGTAAATTGCCTTATTTATCTTCAAATTTAGGATATCTGCCAGGCATCATCACGTCCTTGGAAGAACATGGTAACTCGGTATCAGACCAAATATAGTTCAAAGTAAAGGAATACACGAATTTATTCTGGTTTCATAGCCATGTGGTCGGCGTCTTGCCTTCAGTACTTGGGGCTCCGGGTTCGATTCGCGGCTGGGTTGAGTGACTTTTATCTTAAGCGGCCATTTCCCTTGGCTCGGGGATTGGATCTTTGTGCTATCCCCAACATTCCTGCAACCCAACCTTCCTCCACCTAAAATGGCACTCTCTTCGGAAAGTCCCCCAGACAGGGGCAGCATCTGGCTAGGTGCCTCATGAATTTCTTTTTTACATTACCAACACTTCCAGTGCTAGGCAAGAATATAATTTCGTCTGGTTATTACAACCGGGTGCAGTCGGTGCAAGGAAGATCATCCAATGAGCGTGGGTGGTGTTGCTATGTATGAGAAGCTACGTGTTAGTCTGGTGTTGCGTGCGGCGTTTAAGTTGCATCCCGTCCCCGAGCCAAGGGAACTAGCCAATTTTGAAATTCCACAACCAAACCGAGAATCAAAGCGGGGTCCAAAGGCTCGAAGTTTAATACACTAACAATTCAGCTATAGCATCGTACAGTTCTCAGTAAAGGTAAATTAGTATCTGGATAATTTCCGATCATAACAGTCCGAATGAGTGGTGGTCATTCCATCGTACTTCTGATTTAGCTGGTTACATTAAATAGAGATTTCGTTGTGTGAAAATATCATCCGATTTTCACAACTGAAATGCAATATCAAATTTCGGATTATGCAGCAAAATGCATCTCAAGGTAATGGACTGAAAGGTCTCTAATTTTTTTTGCTCTTGTTGGGGCTGACAGTGATTATACTGTAACCAATGTCCTAGGATGACATGATTTGGTTACGCGGTCTGGAAATTACTGCTACTTGAAGTTAGTTTCTTATAATTATTAAGTATTTAAGTAAACAGAGATTAATAGCGTTCTATAACGAAGTATCTATAAACGGTCTTCAAAGTAAAGCAATTATCAATATTATTCAGGTTTTGCAGTGTTTTATACCTGCCCAACTGAGTGACTCAAAGGTAGGGTGTTGTATTTCTGAGCCCAAATTGGTAGGTTCGATCCCTTCTCAGTACGGTGGTATCAGAGGGTAATCAAATGCGCTAGCCTCGCGTTGAAAAACGTCTGTGGAACAAATGTTTGGCACATCGGCTACTCCAAAATCAGTAAAAGAAGTAGTTAGTGGGTACATGGAACCAACTCAGGCAATATATTTATTTATGGCGTGTGGCCTCCGGAGAGGCCTGGTGCAGGTCTTTTGATTTGACGTCCGTAGGCGATGTGCGCTTCGTTATGAGGATGAAATGTTGATGAAGACGACATATATACCCAGTCCCCGTGCCAAGGAAATTAACCAATTGCGGTTAAAATTTCCGACCCTGCAAGGAACCGAACCCTGTACCCCTGTGAAAATTCCATGGAGTCGGACAACTCGTCATGAAGCTGTGACTATGACTGTGAATTTCTTGGCGGTAACCACGGGATCTGTAGTTTTATGGGGAATCTGATTAAAAAATTTAAAATATCTCACACGTATTGACCACAATTTTAACCGTGGCCACCTTGTTGAAGAGCCAGTGACTATATCACTCGTCTATCACACCCCTCGGGATCTGGAACCAGTAACATTATTATTGTTTTATACCTCTGTTCATTGACAGATAGTTGTTTGCTACTCTCTTAATTATAGGACATAAAATACTGTACAACAGTGTTGTTCTAATAACTTCGTCAGTCTGGCACATGTGATGATGGGTGACTGACTGTCATCAGAGCATCAAGTGGTGAAACGATCTTTGACAGCAGCCTAGTTTATCTGGATCTTTTCCAGCATTTAAATTGAGATACGGACGACAGAGGAATTGAATCTGCCGCTGTGCGACAGAAGAGTCCCAGAAAATAAACCGTTTGAATACTAAGGAGTAGTGCCGTGATAATGAATACCCAGAGCAACCGTTCGAAGGTGCTGCTGTCACTGTACCAAAATACGTTGTATCAAAATAGCTTCTACAGTATTTAAGTTTTCACTTCACCAATGTGAAACATTTTACCCCTATATATAATGCTTGGTTTATGTTAGTGTACTATATTCTGTTATCAAGGTAAGCACGGTGTTAATGCGGGAGAAAAGAAAATTGAATGTATCAGATTTACTGACGACCTGGTGGTCCCAGCATAAACTGAGAAAATGAGGAATATCATGCTGGAAAAATTGAGCAAATCGTGTGAAAACTTCGCTGTGAAAATTTACATAAAGAAGACTAAGTCAATGGCCATGACTAGGAATCGGATGTTTAGGAAAAATCATATTTTTTCTTTGTCTCTATTTTCTTGCCTGATTGAATTTGTTTGCAAATCAGGTGATTATCGTCACATTTAAGTGATTTTTATTTGTCATATATATGCATATTTTGACTATTTATTGTCATAATGTCATATTTTGAGCTATTTTCGTAGAAACGTCATATTTCGGCGGTTTGGCGACAGCTCTAGCTGTGCAAAATCATCGTCAACTTTCCGAATGAGAACTAGTATTTACAAAACTGCTTTTCCGTACCACATCTATAGTTAATACAAGTGGAATACTCTGCCTCTTCTATTACGATTGCGCAGGAATTGTTTTCCAACAGTTTGTCAGAAAGTTTGGCATATATTAAGTCGAACATTGGAATTATATGGAGTGCAATTACTCGTTTAGAAGCTGCGAGCTTAGAAATTAATTCAAGTATTGAAATTGTGTGAAGTGTTGAACTTTGAGCACAACAATCATATGGAATATTTGGCGTTAGTGTAAAACGGAAACTTCAAAGCGTGCTTAATCGAAGTGACGGTTTTCGCTGTGTGTGGCAATATAAATGATGATGTTAGAGGAGAAGGTACCTGTTGTAACCAAGGTTGAAGTTTACAGAACACAACTTTTATTTGCTTCACTTTATAATATTTACACAAATAACTGAAATTTATTTTGAAGCAAAAAGGAATATTGAATCTTGAGAAAAGTCTGTCTTTATACAATATGTACAGGTTTACAGTCTTTATATACACTTCTATCTTGAAAAGATAGTCTTTGTGAATTGACACGTTGATAGTCGAGAACTATCTGGCACACTAACATAAATGTTATGAGAGTCCTTGTTTGTTGAAGTGCCTGAATTCCTAAAAAGCAAGTTCAATTGATTGAAGAAATTCCACCTAGCGAAACTAAGGGAGCTTGCATAAATTAGGGAATGAAAATGGCTTGTGAGAGAATTACGGAACATAGGCAGCGGAAACAGGTAAGGGAGCGGTGACCAGAGGTGAGACCTCGTACTGCCAGAAATTCAGTCCACCTGGTCGAAGCACATTTTCAAGAGGAGTAGCCTCCGTGCTCGACGTAGGGTGTATTCTGGAGCTGGACACCGGGGCAAGTGGGCAATTGAGCAGGCAGGGAGCTCCTATTTATAGTACACTCGATGGTCAGGCACGCGCACTGAGGGCTGCGCGTCGAAGCTAGCAGAATGATACACAGGCGCGCGTGCAGCTGGCAGGCGGAGCGAGAAAGGGAGCGCCGGACATACAACAGTACCAACATGAGTGCATACTCGACAGCTGTGATTTGATATTATTTAAATATGCACAAATAACGTCTTGTGACTTAGAAAGGAGCACTATTTGCCCTGCCACCCTACCATAATATATCGAAAGACATCTGCTTAATTCGTTTCGTGGTGCTCAATTCAAACTTCAACGCATTTGAGTAATATTAATGTAATCTGGGCTTAAACGTTCCAAAATATTAATAAAAAAATAGATTCATTTCTAGTTTTCTCGTAATTCAAACCACCAATGAGGGGTGCAAACATGTTTAGAATTTTCAGATGTGTGATCTGATAATGTTAGCGAACTTAGTGCTTTATTTGTATATATTCACAAATATTTGAAAAGTGAGTCGAGTACAATAGACTGTAAATAACTGCTAAACATGTAGGCCCTATATTCAGAAAATTAATATGAAAATAAGAATAAAGAATTTACTTAACAAATATGTATCAAAGGAATTGCCGTTTCGATTTATAACTTATTTTTAAAATGGCCATATTTAAGTTAATCATTTTCAGGTCATATTTTGTCATTTTTACGTCATATTTTGTCACATTTGAAGTCATATTTCGTCACTTTTGAGGTAATATTTGCTTACTTATTTGACCTGTTTTTAAGTCTTAAATATCCGAGCCCTAGTCATGAGTAAGAAGAAGGATGTAACAGCAAAAATAGTTATCTCAGGTGAAGAAACAGAACAAGTATCACCGGGCGAGTTGGCCGTGCGGTTAGAGGCGCGCGACAGTGAGCTTGCATCCAGGAGATAGTGGGTTCGAATCCCACTGTCGGCAGCCCTGAAGATGGATTTCCGTGGTTTTCCATTTTCAAACCAGGCAAATGCTGGGGCTGTACCTTAATTGAGGCCACGGCCGCTTCCATCCAACTTCTAGACCTTTCCTATCCCATCGTCGCCGTAAGACCTATCTGTGTCGGTGCGACGTAAAGCCACTAGCAAAAAAAAAAATAACGAGTACCTGCATTCAGATATTTAAGGAGCACAATCAGAAGTGATCTATATTATTTGTATAACGTGCGGAGCAGAATTGCTATGGCCAAGGAAGCATACCTACATCAAGCAACGGGTACTGGTGAGTGAGCCACTGAATATGGAGATTAGTGAAGTGTTTTGTACGGAGCGTTTCTCTTTATGGGAGAAGGGAGGAAGAAAGAAGATTGAAATCTTTTGAAATATGGGTATGGAAAAATGGAGCAGATCGACTGGCAAAAGTAGGATTGGAAAGAGTAGGTGAAGAAAGGACGACAATGCTGGAAACTATTCAAAAGTGAAAGAAGAATGGGTTAGGTCACTGTTTACGAATAATAATAATGTTATTTCCTTTACGTCCCACTAACTATTTTTTACAGTTTTCGGAGACGCCAAGGTGCCGGAATTTTGTCCCGCAGGAGCTCCTTACCTACCGACACGAGGCTGGCGTATTTGAGCATCTTCAAATACCACCGGGCTGAACCAGGATCTAAACTTCCAAGCTGGGGTCAGAGGGCCAGCGCCCCAACCGTCTGAGCCACTCAGCTTGGCGGTCACTGTTTACGAAGGAAATGTTTATTAACACAGGCAAAGGAAGGAAAAGTCGTATGGAGAAGATGGAGAGGAAGAAAGAGGTAGGCCTATCAGATTATGAACAGTGTCAAAATTAATGGAAGATACTGGAATAATGAAAGGATGGCAGAAGACAGATCGACTTGGAAAATGCATGCGAAAACCTCCTGGTAGACCGAGAACCGATGATGATGTTTCTAAATCACTCACTTCACTTCTTCACTCATACACACTGGCCGCTCATGCTAAAAGTCAACTCCGTGCTGCTACTCTGGTACACATGGCATGTTTATACACAATAGAAGATTCCTGAGGTGACGCTGTACAGTAGCTTCATCTTCTTCTACTTTACCTATTTACCCTCCATGTTCGGTTTTTCCCTCGGACTCAACGAGGGATCCCACCTCTACTGCCTCAAGGGCAGTGTCCTGGAGCTTCAGGCTCTGGGTCGGGGGATACAACTGGGGAGAATGACCAGTACCTCGCCCAGGCAGCCTCACCTGCTATGCTGAACAGGGGGCTTGCGGGGAGATGGGACGATTAGAAGGGATAGACAAGGGAGAGGGAAGGAAGCAGCCGTGGCCTTAAGTTAGGTACCATTCCGGCATTTGCCTGAAGGAGAAGTGGGAAACCACGGAAAACCACTTCCAGGATCGCTGAGGTGAGAATCGAACCCATCTCTACTCAGTTGACCTCCCGAGGCTGAGTGGACTCCGTTCCAGCCCTCGTACCACTTTTCATATTTCGTGGCAGAGCCGGGAATCGTACCCAGGCCTCCGGGGGTGGCAGCTAATCACACTAACCATGTACATAATTTCAGCACACGCGACGATGCGGCTGCTTCATAGTGAGCCAACACTTCGAAGATTTCTATCATTTTCTTTTATAAAACGGTGCACAGAACTAGAAGAGTATAGTGTGATTTGGCACATTAGTGCACAAGAAACGCCGCCACTGCATATAATAATTCGTGATTAATGTTCATAACTTATCTTCCTCTTCAAAAGGACTACGATTTTCCGTGACGCATCTATTGTAGGCATATTAGAGACTCTAAGGAAATTGAACCTCAACAAACACAAGGTGAAATATGAGCGAACATTACAACTGATGCATGACTGCGTAACTCTTTGTCGGTGCTTTTACCGCTACACAGAGCGGAACAAGGGAAGGTTGATATGGCCGATCCATTACACGTCATTCTCCAATTTGCTCTGAGTCATTTTCTAACCAATGATGAAATAGAACGGGAAATAAATGTTTGTTCTTTGTCAGAGTTCCTTTGTTTCCGTAATTAATAAAATCGCTCTTCTAAGCTTGGGATTTATCCGGTAAGTCTTGACTCAACTCCGATCAAAGAAGTTTGGAAGCTAGTCATCTTCTCAAGAAAAAACTCTCGTCATAAATCACCGTCACGTAAAGGAAACGAAGCGGACGTCTCATAGAAAGGTTCAAAATTATTCTTAGGTTTACAGTTTCAGTGTCCTCTTTTATGTTACTCTACTTTTTTCCTTAGCTTTGACAGGGGACATGAAATCATACTTCCCCATTTCAGAGGTGCAGTTGATTATTCGTTGACCTTCCTTACCAGGTCCGTTCCCAACTGAAGTCTGTAGTTCGATTGCGACATCTCCGAATTGTTGGTTTTTTAACACGTCAAGGAACTCCTGTGGGACAAAACTCCGCCATGTAGGAGAAGGTGACGGAAGCAAGCTACTGTCAAGAGGAACGTACAGTAGTTATTAATAACAAAGTAATTCCTTAATTTCGCCGATATCCATCAAATATTTGCATAATTAATATTAGTCGATGTTAAGTTATCTACAATATATTATAACAATAATGTCCGTCTCCATGGCTAACTGGTTAGCGTGCTGGCCTTTGGTCACAGGTGTCCCGAGTTCGATTCCCGGCAGGGTTGTGAATTTTAAACATCATTGGTTAATTTCGCTGGTACGGGGGCTGGGTGTATGTGTTGTCTTCATCATCATTTCATCCTCATCACGACGCGCAGGTCGCCTACGGGTGTCAAATTGAAAGACCTGTTCCTGGCGAACCGAACATGTCCTCGGACATTCCCGGCACTAAAAGCCATACGCCATTTCGTTTATAACAATAAATATTTATTTATTTATTTATTTATTTATTTATTTATTTATTTATTTATTTATTTATTTATTTATTTATTTATAGCAGACACTCAAAAGTGAACTCCGGGATCGAAAATACAGGTTAATCCATACTAAATGGTGCATATTTTTAGGCTTCTTACTCAGCGGAAAAAGTACCTTAATACCGGAGGTGTTTACTTCTAGACTCGTTATGCAGTGTAATAAGCATTTAAATACTGGAGGCGAATATCTGTAGGCTCGTAATGCAATGGAACAAGTATCATAGTACAGGAGGTGTTCATTTCTAGAACCTTTATGCAATGAGACAAGCATTTAATAAATGGAGGTGCCTGTTTATAGGCTTGTTTTATGCCGTGAGATAAGTGTCTTAATACGGGTTAGTTTCAATGTTTTATAAGTGTCTAAGTGTAAATGGTGTGTGTGCTCGTTTAACACAATTATGTATTTTCCTTATAAATAACCATTTGGTTCACTTTAATTTCGATTTTCCTCGGAGGCCCGAGTTCGATTCCCGGTACTTCCAGAAATTTAAGAATGTCAAGAGGGCTGGTGTGTGGTTGAAATG
Organism: Anabrus simplex; assembly: GCF_040414725.1. NCBI lineage: Eukaryota > Metazoa > Arthropoda > Insecta > Orthoptera > Tettigoniidae > Anabrus > Anabrus simplex. Next base: position 1,303,370,205 of record NC_090265.1, read on the forward strand.
GTACATGCAGCTCACCTCCATTGGGGGTGTGTGGCTGAAAAGAGCTGCACCACCTCAGGGTAAGGACACGAGTTTGTCCGACTCGTTGGCTGAATGGTCAGCGTACTGGCCTTCGGTTCAGAGGGTCGGGGTTCGATTTTCGACCAGGTCGGAGATTTTAACCTTCATTGTTGAATTCCAATGGACCGGGGGCTGGGTGTTTGTGCTGTCCCCAACATCCCTGCAACTCACACACCACACATAACACCATCCTCGACCAAAATAGCACGCAGTTACATACACACGGCAGATGCCGCCCACCCTCGTAGGGTCTGCTAGCCGTTTAGCATCGCACTGATGCCTACAGATATTCAGTGACAATGCTGCGGTCTCAATTAAGGTAAAGCCTCGATATTTGATTGAAGATAAGTAGATAGTGATAGTGAATACGTCGCTCCACATAGGGCTAGCGTCAATAGTATTCAGCTGTAAAAGTTACAACTCGCCGATGTCTCTTAAAGCGAATAGTATCGGTGCTTAAAGTAGTATTAAAGAACAAAGCAATATAGCAGTTATTAATAACTGCGCACTTTTTCCTATCAATAGATACCTCTCTTCTGATCGCGTTGTTAAATATGAGGAGGCTGTTGAAAAAAGTGGAAGTGTTACGATAAGTTATAAATATTGAATGTGGTAGGTCCATAGTCCAGCCGATGAATGCCCCTTCCTTAATGAACGCTGGGACTACCTAATTAAATTGCCTGCGCGGTGCACAAGCTCGCCGTTCAATATTGTAGTTCTCGATTAGAAACTAAATTACAAAGGTTAAAGTGACATTAACATTTACTGTTATGTTTTTAAAAATTCAGGACGTTCCCCTGAAAATGGAAGGATATTGCAAATGTATTTTATTATTAGTTAGTTAGTTAGTTAGTTATTTATTTACTTCGATAGAGCCAACTGTGGGCTACGAATAGATAAGCTATAGGTATTCTTTTATTCTTAGGCTTACACCAATATTTTTTACATGCTCGCCAATAGTTTTTCAACCTGAGGCTCTTCTGTCGTTCGTCTGCTGAGATGTTTTGCCATGTTACAAGTTGATTCTAAGGATTATCATTCAATTCTGCAAATTTGTTTCGCAAAACAAGCCTGTCTTCAATTTATGTTCGATTTGTGCCACCTTCATGTAAATCATTGTGGACTCCTGTCAGCCAGCGGAGATGGGTCCCCTTTCTACTGAAGAATGGGTATAGAATGAGCTAAATTTCATTGGGTTCACCTTTTTCGGGTGTCTGGAAAATGTCAACGATGTTTGATCTTTACAACTTGCCATCAGAATAAAACCTGTGATAGGTACCGACAAGAGGAATTAAAAAAGATAAGTTCCATGTCTGCAGCTTTAAAGAAAATGGTGGTTGCTAGTGGTTTATCGTGCCACTAATACATCGAAGGATTCTGGACGGGAAAGTGATAGAATTGGGATGGTAATGGTCTGATACAGCCTGGTGAGAAAATGGGACTCCACAGAAAGCCATTTTCAGGGCTGTCGACGTTGGGATTTTGAACCCACCACATCCCGACTGCAAGCTCACAGCTACGCGACCAACTCGCACAGTTGCACATGTGTTAGTCAGCTGTGGTATCTACAACAGGAATGTCGCGAAGAGATCGCGGCATAACAACGACGACGACGACGACAACAACAACAACAACAACAACAACAACAACAACAACAACAACAACAACAACAACAACAACAACAACAACAACAACAACAACAACATCAACAACAACAACAACAACAACAACAACAACAACAGCAACAACAACAACACATCTTACCCCGACCACTTCTCGGTTATCTTTCCATGTCTTAATAGCAGGATCACGGGGCGAGTTAGCCGTGCGGTTAGAGGCGCGCGGCTGTGAGCTTGCATCCGGGAGATAGTGGGTTCGAATCCCACTGTCGGCAGCCCTGAAGATGGCTTTCCGTGGTTTCCCATTTTCATACCAGGCAAATGCTCCGGCTGTACCTTAATTAAGGCCACGGCCGCTTCCTTCCAACAACTAGGCCTTTCCTATCATATCGTCGCCATAAGACCTATCTGTGTCGGTGCGACGTAAAGTCACTGGCAAGAAAAGCAAAAATAGCAGGATCTTCTACATTCACCAATATCTCGAAAGCGTAGAAGCGTTCAGCTTGAACTACTGTTCAGTTTTGCTTGGAAGGAGATGAATCTGGATATATAAGTACATAGGCACAGTTTGAAATTTATTTCCATCTTCCTTGTTCTTTCCAACAGCACTTTCTTTACTTTGCCAGCTGTTTACATTTGCATGTTCTTTGAACACTTCCTTACGCCGTTTCATATTTACAATTAAGGCCCGTCTTATCTTAGTCCATATATACTGTTCTTTCGAATCAGGTCGTTAGGTCAGTCTTAGCAGCTACATTTTGCAGTAATTCAACAATAGGTCAAATAAATTTGAATTAATGGAATGTGGTTCACTCAGGCTTTTGAGCTGAAGTCAAGAACTGTTCGAAAGGAAATGCAGTGGACACGCGCAATGAAAGCAAGCAGTACAACTGAAGAAGTCGTCGTAGTAGTAATCACATGGCAGCCCAATATCTACAAACCACCTGAATGGGCAGAATTCATCTCGCCAGCCCAGGAGCTTAATAAGCTGTAAAAACCGCGAATTAAGCCTTTTTATCTACTAATTGCCTGTTGCTATCTCTTGATGGATACGTATTTTTAAATAATAAATAATAACAATAATAGTGTTATGTGCTTTACGTCCCACTAACCACTTTTGCGGTTTTTGGATGTGCCGGAATTCAGACCCACAGCTGTTATTTTACGTGCCAGTAAATCCACCGACACGAGGCCGACGTATTTGAGCACCTTCAAATACCACCGGATTGAACGAGGATCGAACCTGCCAAGTTGGAGCCAGAAGGCCAGCGCCTCAACCGACTGAGCCACTCAGCTTGGTACTTTTTTTTCATCTGTGATTTGGCATGACCCAGAGCAAAATCTAACTTCTATAAAAGTTTCATTCACATTTAAATCTGTGGCGGTACGAAGGCTGCTTAGGTACCGGTGGAGTTCAGTAATATCATTTGGAGAAGGACTGGATGTTGTGACAGAAACTATACATACGGTCAGTCACGCTGCAATAACATTTTCCGGCTCCCTTAGCAAAGGAATTGCAAATTACCTCAATAAGCATGCCTTGCACGCCTTATTGTGGCACCATCCTCGCTTTTTGCGGTTTCGATATAACCGCATAGTCTTTAGTGGTGCTATTTGTGGATTCACCCATCCTCCAGGCTGAAGACTAAACAGGAAGGCTATTATCGGTAAACCATGTCACCATTGAACAGGTACACCGTCATAACGAGAAGTCATGAGAAGTTTCAACCGCTGAAAAACGTAGGAAAACAGCCTATATGGTCAACTGACAAATACAACCTAACTTAATGTAAGTAATCACAGAAGTCAAAATAGAAGGAAAACATGAACAGGGTCGGAGAAGAGTATCTCGGGTGTGGAATCTCAACATGGTACGTAACCCTGATACGAGAAGCGTAACACAGGAATAATTACCCCATGGTAGAGACAGGATTATTGTTATTATTATTATTATTATTATTATTATTATTATTATTATTATTATTATTATTATTATTATTATTATTATTATTATTATTATTATTATTATTATTATTATAAGGCATCTCTGAAGCCTACATAGAATGGGAGAAATACTTATATAGCAACATGAACAGCGAAAGCCTCCGTGGCTCAGACGGCGGCCTCTCACTCGTGGGATACCGTGGTTCAAATCCCGGTCACTCCATGTGAGATTTGTGCTGGACAAAGCAGAGGCAGGTCAGGTTTTCTCCAGGTACTCCGGTTTTCCCCGTCACCTTTCATTCCAGCAACACTCTCCATTAAAATGTCATTTCATCTGTCAGTCATTTTTATCATTGACCCAGAAGAGTGCGACAGGCTTCGGCAGCCGGCACATTTTCTATCCTCGCCGCTAGATGGGGGCTCCATTCATTCCATTCCTGACCCGGTCGAATGACTGGAAACATGCTGACGAAATTCATTTCATTTTCATTCAATATCCACAGCGTTGTTCGTTGTCCAGATAGAGTGTCAGTACCCCTCGTCATTAGCGTCGGAGTCCACCAAGGCTCAGCCCTCTCACAACTACTACTTATTCTCTATCCGGGCGCAATAATGCTATACCCATGATCTCTTCACTGCACGGACGATGTTCTTCTAGCGTCAAAGAATCGCATGGCATTGCAGCAGCAAGTACAACAGTGGAAAACACGCTTTGAGACCAATAGAATGAGGGTCAATATTCGAAAGACAATGTTCCCTGTGAGGAACGATATCAAATATCCTCAAGTGGCTGAAATATGTCATGTTTCTTCAAAGAGTACGACTATATAAAGTATGAAATCTTCAAAAATTAACATATCGAAAACACTCGGAATTCTGGCTGATTTTGTCTGTGTCTGTTTATTAATTCTCTTCTACTAAATAACCCCACAAAGCAAGTACGAAAGAATACCGATGTCTTTATATATTTACCTAATATTTGTGGGGGTGGTACATTACCTCCCAAGTCAAAATGTTGTAAATTAACTGGGTTTTTTCATGTAAATTTTCTTCTCTCCACCTGAGGGAATGAACGTATTTGTATTTATAAATATGCCAATGTAACCACTCCTTTCTTTCCGTTTGCAGATGAATGACTCTCTGTAATATGAGCTTGTGTGAATAATACGAAATAACTACTGATGTGGTTACATTTGGCTAAAATATATCGTCATAAAACCTATAATATATTTAAAACGTCATATACTGACATTTAATCACGCAGAAATATAAAACAAACAGCCCTTAAGAACTGAAGATAAGTAACCGGTGATTGCATAAGTGCAAGTATTTTGTTTTGTAAAAATAATTCTTTGTGCAATACAGATTCATTCATATTGTCTTGACACAAATGTCACTTTGTATTTGTTCAAGGACATAAATGAAGTGATATGTCAGCCATCTGACGATGAACAAGTACTAGCATGTGAGATGCGCTCTGTGGCAGGTATTAAGATTCGACGTCTTGATAAATAGGAGGCAACATACGTAGAGCATCTCTAGTAAAATGGAGGCAATGCACGTCACTATAAAAAGTAAACAGCCCTCGTGGAGGCAATATAGCACTCCTCAATATTAGCAGTTTCACTCCTTCAATCCCAATATTCATAGACAGCAGGATAAAACACATTTTTTCTTGTGTAAGATTTCAAACTCCATTGCATTCCACAGACACCAAGGCTTTCTTTCAACGTGTGTCAGTCAGGAGTGAATGTTTCTTCCTGTTTTACTCCCGCTGCCACTTTCAATCATACTGATGTGACCTCACAGTAAAAGAGTTATTGTTGCCTCGCTGGCAAAACTTTGAGTGGAAAGTGAGTTAGCTAGAGCTTTTAGTTCTATGACCGTCAATTTAACGACCACTGACAGTCAATATTTCTACGATGGACGTAACTGAAATACTTTTCTCCTTCTCATGGAATCGAAGTAAATAATTAACGTTTAAAATATTACATATGCTAAGAAGTGTCGCATGGATAACCCAACACAGAGCAAATAATGAATATTAAGTAATTCCGGGACCTTATATCATGAATATCCATGGCTAAATGGTTAGCGTGCTGGCCTTTGGTTACAGAGGTCCCGGGTTCGATTCCCAGCAGGGTCGGGAATTTTAACCATCATTGGTTAATTTCACTGGCACTGGGGCTGGGTGTATGTGTCGTCTTCATCATCATTTCATCCTCATCACGACGCGCAGGTCACCTACAGGTGTCAAATCGAAAGACCTGCACCTGGCGAGCCGAACATATCCTCGGACACTCCCGGCACTGAAAGCCATACGCCATTTCATTTTTATATCATGAATCTTGCGTTTATTCTTGAAAGAATAAGCACATCTAAAGAACATTAACTTATACTAATGATTCCTGCGCGTATCATTCCTGGATGTTAGAGTCAAGTAATAGCAATTCAATCCAAAGGTGCATTAGCTCCGTCCTTTGCCAGTACTTTCTGATTAACTCATAAATGTATTACAAAGAGATGTTATATATGGCACTAGGCTGAAAGAATTGCACCATTTACCTAGTTGGACATGAAGAAGAGCATACATAAATTTGTGTCTTATTGTGTCACCGATGATAATAACAGATGCATTAAGAGCAGCATAAATTAGAGAGGTGTAGGATGTGTGCCTCGGATAAGTCAGTGCATGACGTCTACACACGCTCCCTGAAGTTCAACTGCTGTATTTTCAGCTAATTATGTGATGTACCACTGTAATTACTGACCACACTTCCATAACGGGTGGAAATATAAGGTAAATTCCAAATTATGTGTGCGATAGTTTGCAGTCACATCGACGGATTGCGCATAAGTGGTTAAATCAGGACTTAAGCATTGTGACAGCCGGAAAATGGTATACTAAACGAGTTATCAGGAAAGGAAATCCGTTCAGTCACCGTTTTCTGCGGACGAAATTTTGGAACCTATAAACATTCACAGGAGTACTGTGTCTATGAACAGAGGGAAAGTTGCATTTTTCCAAAGAAGTGTTGAAATGATATCTGTGGCGTGGCCGTACATCAACATTAGTTGAATCTTTAATACCACTGATGAACTGGTATGGGAGAAGAGACGTGTAAAGCTAAAACATTTAGAAGACATCAAGGAACAGGATGCCACGTTCAGTCGTCAAAGGAAGAAGATACTAATTTTACGTTATGACAAATGCCTGAATAACTTCGGTGAATATGTCAGAAATATAAAGAAGTGATGTCGAAATGAATGCAAGTTCTCTACCTTGACCTGTCCTTACCTATTCACCTACAAAATATTAGGGAAATTTTCTCTCCCTGTTATCTCTGATAGTTATTATTCTTCTAACTGTCGCAAAGTTCATGGTCTGTTTTATACTCATCCACCCAAAAGAGCTAAAGTTAAAGCGAATATATCTCATAACGAAAATAGTCCTAAGTGCTACATGAATTCGTCCAAGAAATTATGAATAACTCACAGAGATGAAGCTCCTCTTTAAACACCAATCATTTAGTTCCAATATTCACCTGCAAAGAAAAAGGAAAACATTGTTAATGTCTGGACTATTTCAATTCAAGTAGATCTGAATTAATATTTTCTTTTAAAGCTTGCCATTCCAAGAGATCATTATGCAAGATGTAACAATACATCTCTAATTATCTGTGAAATTAGTCTATGATGAGTGACTCGATGCTACTTCTGAGTCAGTTCAGAAATTATAGTGGTCTAATCCGTGAATAATAATAATAATAATAATAATAATAATAATAATAATAATAATAATAATAATAATAATGGTTTTACGTCCCAATAACTACTTTTACGGCTTTTGGAGACGCCAAGGTACCGGAATTTTGCCCCATATGAGTGCTTTTATTATATCACCAGACTGAGCCAGGACCAACCCTGCCAACTTGGGCTCAGATAGTCAGCACCTTAACCGTTTGAGCCATTCAGTCCGGCATTCGTGCAGTCTAGAACAGGGTAGAGAATGAGCAAACTATGCGGATGTGCAATCCATCCCGATTATGTGCGAGTGATAGCTGTAACAATTTCATCGATCTTCCAAATGTCGTTATACATAGTTTACGTGAGAGCTTCATGACAGCTGCCTGTCTCGGTAGACGCTAGTAGTTTAGCAAAAGTTAAGAAGAGTGAAGGAATAGGGACCTAACTAAATAAAATGTGTTGGCATCGTCTTATACTTCCGAGTAAATATTACAACTGAAGGTTTAATTTCAGAAAGACCGGGCGAGTTGGCCGTGCGCGTAGAGGCGCGCGGCAGTGAGCTTGCATCCGGGAGACAGTAGGTTCGAATCCCACTATCGGCAGCCCTGTTTTCCGTGGTTTCCCATTTTCACACCAGGCTAATGCTGGGACTGTACCCTAATTAAGGCCACGGCCGCTTCCTTCCAACTCCTAGGCCTTTCCCATCCCATCGTCGCCATAAGACCTATCTGTGTCGGTGCGACGTAAAGCCCCTAGCAAAAAAAAAAAAAAAAAAATCAGAAAGTCTGAGAACAGTTTCTAATGTCCATTTGGAGAGAGCAATTGCTGCGTCGCTCGGTCTTAAGTGGGCAAATCTGAAACTTGGAGATTATGCGAAGATGGAAACATTGTCAGGTTGGAACAAGTTATCTAGATCATCCTTTTAGAGTGCGTCTAGATACGGCTCCTTGTGGAAGGCTCTTAGTCACAATTCGAGTCCCAAATAGTGTTTTATATCGTTGGCATATATATGATGCGTCGTTCGAATAAGGCGCTAATCCAATAGAGGAAGCTTTTGGTTAAGCCCGGGGAGTAAGTCAGCGTGTAAGTATGGGAAGAATATTTTACACGTGATGATAAGGCAATCGGTCCATACGAGGCCGCTTCCTCAGTGGCCTTTCCTGTCTTCTGTGTTGTCCAATTTTACGGAAATATGGTATACAGTGAGCCTAAAAATCCGTATCAAACTTTAAGAGAATTTAGTGCCTTGTAGAAGTTAAATTATATGGTGTACTGAATTTAGTCTTATCCTGGTGGATGATGGATATACTTCTTTCAGGAATTTTTAATTTCCTGTAGTGTGAAAGGTTACAGGTGGTTTCGTGGTTCTCGGGCGTCTGAAGGATAGACGTATAGAGTGTGAAATGGTGCTGTGGGTCGAGCAATGGAGTCTGCGAAGTTTTCGAACCCGGATTGCCGTGTTCTAAGTGGGACTCTTTTCTTCGTGAATTTATTCATCATAGATTAAACTTCGGTTCTTGGTGCGTAATTATGTCCGGCTTCAGGGCTAAATAATTTTGGTCACAGGGTTCCTGGTTTCGATTCCCGGCAGGGTCGGTACATTTTACCATTATTGGTTAATTTCACTGGCACGGGGGCTGGGTGTATGGTGCCGTCTTCGTCATTTCATCCTCATCAAGTCGCGCAGGTCGCCTACGGGTGTCAAACCACCAGACTTGCACCTGGCGAACCGGACATGTCTGCGGACACTCCCGGTACTAAGAGCTATATGCCATTTCATTTCATTTATGAAATATATGGCAGTAGTCTTTCAACTATTTCATTTTTGTCATTTTAAATTACTTTTTTACTTCGGCATGATGTGCTAAGTAGTTCACGTGCGAAAGTGGTTTTTGATATGATGAATATTCTTCCGTATTTAACAATCATTTGTGAGCATTTTTGGACTAATACGGTACTGGTTGTCTTTAGCAGTACCAATTCGTGTTCGTTGTGGAGTTGCTACGGATGCTGTTATGTTAATTATATGTATAAATGCCTCGTACCATTGTATTGGGTCAGGGATTTCTGACTTAACGAATATGTTATCCTCCATTATATAGTTATATGCAATCCAATCTGCTCGGTAAATATTCCATTTTGAAGCAAGTGCGTGTGTTTCTATAGATGATACTTGTATGGGAAAGTGGTTGAATCCTATAGTATGTGGGAACACTTTCTAAAGGAACTCCTAGAAATTGACGAAGAATAAAAAGTAAAGTATTTTGCAAAAGATCACTCTTTGCGAGGCTGCTGTTGAACTTTGTGATCCATCATTTAAAATAAGTTTCATTTTCCTCAATTTCAACTTATAGGCTTGTCCTATAAATTCGACATCCCCAAACAGTGTTATGGGCATTGGCATCTAGCAAAATAATGGTGGCTACAATTTACTGATGGACTGTTCCATAATCTTGAGCTAATTATAGTTAGTGGAGACAGTAGACAGAGCTGATGATAGAGGATCTCAACTCTTTTAGTAATTACTTCGCAGCTTTCTATATATGAAAGGTATAATGGAATTTCAGCTTGTGTTAACGCAGATTTTATTGGTATTACTGCATCTCGTTTCCCATCTTCTCTGTCCTGCGGAAAACATTATAGTCATTACAGGATGCTGCTACTCCAGGACAGAACCATGCCTCATTGATAGACTCAGTTTGAATGTTCTTGGTGTATAATTTTATTTGAATGGACTCCCGATGTCCATTACCGGACCGAGTGTTCCATTGTAAAATTATAAAGAGCGTTATGTGGGGTGATTACGTTGGTAACAATTTAACGATTAGAGTCTCCATGCAGTGCCCCTGATAATGACGACTTTTCACGAGAGAGGATGATCATGATATTGTTATATACTGTATATGCTCTATTAGGCGAGTATGGTGGTGGTTCGGGGATATTTACATATGATGAGATTGTGGAGTGTATGGGGTATGTGTGAGGGGTGTCACTGTGGGATATTTGTTCGTGCTACAATAGACGGGAATGGAGATTTTCGAGTTGATTATGTCAATGTCAGTTTAGGTACTATATTTTCATTTGCTGCACCAAATGGAGTAGGATAATGCCTGTTGGCCTCTGGTGAAACCGGTGTGTCAGTCTGTCTACGAGCATGTGCTAAATGGACTAATTATGTTCTAGTAGATGGTTAATGTCCTTGATACGCCGGTACAGGTATACAGGACACAGGATAAGGCAAGTGGTGAATTCACTCTGAATGTTGCAGTTAGGAAGAGAATGGTTTACTGCTGCAGAATATAAAATTTATGACATCTCTTGATGGATATATATATTGTTACTGTATGTTATAATATACAGTACTAGATTCCGCATATGCCCATTTCTTGTATTCGGGGTACTCTCTAGCTGTCGATAAATGTAGGCCATAAAAATGAACGCAGTAGGGTGGAATGTTATCTGAGAAGTCTGTTACGTTACGAGGCCTAGCACACCGGTTGCATCGTACGGCTGAACGGCATTCTGATCGGCCATGATTGTACCAAAGGAACTTATGAAATTGAATAACACATAACACATAGAGTAGCACACCACATCCTGTTCCAGATATATACACATTCTCTGGCAATCACTGAGCATGGAAAGTAATCAGACAGATTGGTATTGGCCTGACCGTAGGATGTCCACTCGTTATGATTTGCGTATTGAAGCGGTTTACTTTAACTACAGACAGAGAGCTGTGTATTTCGTGTACGAAATCAATCAATCACTACTGATCTGCATTTAGGGCAGTCACCCAGGTGGCTGATTCCGTATCTGTTGTTTTCCTAGCCTTTCTTAAATGATTGCAAAGAAATTGGAAATATATTGAACATCTCCCTTGGTAAGTTGTTCCAATCCATAACGTAACAGACTTCTCAGATAACATTCCACCCTACTGCGTTCATTTTTAAAGCCTACATTTATCGACAGCTAGAGAGTACCCCGAATACAAGAAATGGGCATATGCGGAATCTAGTACTGTATATCATAACATACAGTAACAATATATATAGCCATCCAGAGCTATCATAACGAATATTTGCCCCAATTTGTCCTCTTGGATTCCAACTTTATCTAAATATTGTGATCTTTCCTACTTTTAAAGACACCGTCCAAACTTATTCGTCTACTGATGTCCTCCCACGCCATCTCTCCACTGACAGCTCGGAACATACCACTTAGTCGAGCAGCTCGTCTCCTTTCTCCCAAGTCTTCCCAGCCCAAACTTTGCAACATTTTTGTAACGCTACTCTTTTGTTGGAAATCGCCCAGAACAAATCGAGCTGCTTTTCTTTGGATTTTTTCCAGTTCCCGAATCAAGTAATCCTGGTAAAGGTCCCATACACGAGAACCATACTCTACATGGGGTCTCACCAGAGACAAATATGCTCTCTCCTTTACATCCTTACTACAACCCCTAAGTACTCTCATAACCATGTGCAGAGATCTGTATCCTTTATTTAAAATCATATTTAGGTGATTACCCCAATGAAGATCTTTCCTTACATTAATACCTAGGTATTTACAATGATCCCCAAAGGGAACTTTCACCCCATCAACGCAGTAATTAAAACTGATGGGACTTTTCTTATTTGTGAAACTCACAACCTGACTTTTATCCGCGTTTATCATCATACCATTGCCTACGGTCCATCTCACAACATTATCGAGGTCATTTTGCAGTTGCTCACAATCTTGTAACTTATTTATTACTCTGTACAGAATAACATCATCTGCGAAAAGCTTTATCTCTGATTCCACTTCTTTACACATATCATTGATATAAACAAGAAAATGTAAAGGTCCAATAATACTGCCTTGAGGAATTCCCCTCTTAATTTTTACAGGGACAGATAAAGCCTCACCTACTCTCATTCGCTGAGTTCTGTTTTCTAGAAACAGAGCCACCCATTCAGTCACACTTTTGTCAAGTCCAATTGCACTCATTTTTGCCAGTAGTCTCCCATGATCTACCCTATCAAATGCCTTAAATAAGTCAATCGCAATACAGTCCAATTGACCTCCTGAATCCAGGATATCTGCTATATCTTGCTGGAATCCTACAAGTCGACCTTCAGTGGAATAACCTTTCCTAAACCCAAACTGCCTTCTATCAAACCATTTATTAATTTTGAAAACATGTCTTATATAATCAGAAAGAATGCTTTCCCAAAGCTTACATACAATGCATGTCAAACTGACTGGCCTGTAATCTTTAGATTTACGTCTATCACCCTTTCCTTTATATACAGGGGCTACTATTGCAACTCTCCATTCATTTGGTAAAGTTCCTTCATGCAAACAAAAATCAAACAAGTACTTCAGATATGGTACTATATCCTAACCCATTGTCTTTAGTATATCCCCCGAAACCTTATCAATTCCAGCTGCTTTTCTAGTTTTAAACTTTTGTATCTTACTGTAAATGTCATTGCTGTCATAGGTAAATTTTAATACTTCTTTAGTATTAGTCACCTCCTCTATCTGGATATTATCCTTGTAACCAACAATCTTTACATACTGCTGACTGAATACTTCTGCCTTTTGAAGATCCTCGCATACACACTCCCCTTGTTCATTAATTATTCCTGGAATGTCCTTCTTGGAACCAGTTTCTGCCTTAAAGTACCTATACATACTCTTCCATTTTTCACTAAAATTAGTGTGGCCACCAATTATGCTTGCCATCATGTTATCCTTAGCTGACTTCTTTGCTAGATTCAATTTCCTAGTAAGTTCCTTCAATTTCTCCTTACTTCCATAGCCATTTATAACTCTATTTCTTTCCAACCTGCACCTCCTTCTTAGTCTCTTTATTTCCCTGTTATAATATAGTGGATCTTTACCATTCCTTACCACCTTTGTAGGTACAAACCTATGTTCACATTCCTCAACAATTGCTTTAAACCCATCCCAGAGTCTGTTTACATTTTTATTTTTCCGTTTTCCACCGATCATAGTTATTAAAAACTCCCTCATGCCTGTTTTATCCGCCATATGGTACTGCCTAACAGTCCTAATTTTAATCTCCTCCACCCTAGGATGTAATATCAACATTTTTAATAATGCCTTCTCATGGACTGTATGGTGAGGGATACACATGCGTAAGTTTTGTTGTTTTAAGATTTCGAATTCTACTGCGCGATTGGCATCGATAGCAGGTACAGTTTATATGTGCTGTCTTTTTATTCCGACTGTGCTAATGATAATAATGTAAACTAATGTCCTCCTCTCCAGGTTGTTCAGCTCTTTTCAAGCACACCCCTAACGGAGGTGAGCTGCATATATCATTTTAATGACATTCCAGCCCTCCTGCTATTTTTGGCAGTACAGAGAATCGAACTCGGTTCTCAAAGGACTGCGTTGACACGCACATACTAATAGCAAAATTACGTGCTCTTAATTTCTCACAAAGCACACTATCCTGGATGTATTCCTATCTCTCTGATCGCCGGCAGTGTGTAACTACAGGTGAAAATTTCTCTTCATGGCAATCTGTAGAGACTGGAATACAACAGGGGCCAGTGCTAGCGCCACTCCTATTTTCGATCTTCATTTCAGGACTAATACAAGTAATTAAACATTGTCAATATCATGTGTACGCAGACGACATACAGATATATACACATGCACATCCTCGTGACTTACCGACTGCAATAAATAATATGAATGACGACCTAGGAAGAATATGTAGGTGGACCGATGACCATGCACTAAAAATCAATGCCCAAAAATCGCAATGTATTCTTTTAGGTACCCAAAAAGCCCACGCACGACTTACAGACGTCCATACCCACTCAGTAACATTAAGAGGCACTCAGTTACAATTCAATGATACAGTTAAAATCTTAGGAATGATAATGGATAAAAACCTTAGTTGGAACGATCATGTAACAGGTATATGTCAGCGAGTGTTTTATTCCTTACATTCCCTTAAAAAAACTCAGAGATTTACTCCCCCAAAATGTACGAAAACTTTTTTATCCAAAGTATAGTAATGTCAATATTCGACTACTGTGACGTAGTATACAGTAACCTGAACGCCTCACTTTCCATCAAGCTCCAAAAGGCACATAACGCATGCGTTCGATTTATTTCAGATATACCAAGGTTTAGCCATATTTCTCCCGCATTTGGTAGGCTTTTATGGCTACGCTTAAGAGAGCGACGAAATTTACACACTCTTTCCCTGTTACATCGTACACTGAACCTTAACACTCCTGAATACCTTGCCACACAATTCCATTACCTAGCATCAACTTCTAGTATTCCTACCAGATCACCATCCAGCGCAGTACTAAGCATTCCCATTCAACCGCTCAACTGGCTACAGTAGATCATTTGTAGTCACCGCCAGCTGAATTTGGAATTCCCTACCTGCTGAAATTAGGAGCGTGTCAAACCACCTCCGCTTTAAGAAACTCTGTCAAACCTGGTTAATGAATAATAATAATAATTTCTTATAACATAGTAGGATTAGATCATAGCTGAGTTATTAGGTTAATTAAAACATTTAATTGATACCTTAAGATATTAAACTGCAGATAATTTAGTGCATATTTAACTCTTCATGTAGGTGTATGTATGGTCGGGCAGAATAGCAGGCTTCATAGCCTGAGTCCCGCCATATAAAATAAAACAATAAATAAATAAATAAATAAATAAATAAATAAATAAATAAATAAATAAATAAATAAATAAATAAAGGATGGCAGCTAATAGCACTCATCGCTATATTAACTTATGGATACGGATAATGTTAATAATGCCATTCTTACAGGTTAGTGGTCATTACATTACATTCTATGTTTTGATGTAATTTTCAAGCTCCCTTATCTAGGCTTTCTGAAATAACCTATTAAGGTGCATTTTGTTGTCGGCCGTATGACTACGTTTTCTGTTTAATTTTACGGCGAGATTTTAAGTGACTAGTAGCAGTCGGTTCTGTGTTAGTGGTCATATCATTCGGATATGAAGTGGCTGTACTGTCTGACAAATATAAGACATCAGATATAGGTGTAGAAACTATAATATTAAAATTACTTTCTCCGCCGTTATCCTGATCATCATTTGGGGTTAGATGTTTGACGTCAGATTTTTAGTGCATTTCGGAATTACATGTGACCTGTTATGTTGAGGAAGGAGCTGTCTGGCCGAGGCGGTAAAGGCGTGCGTGGTTCGCCCGGAAGTACGTGGGTTCGAATCCCCGTTAGGAAGTCATAAAATTGAAGTAACGATATTTCCACTTCCGGTGGTGTACATGACCCTGAGGTTTACTCAGCCTACACCAGGTTAATTCCTGGGGGCAAAGGCGGCCGGGCATAGAGCTAACCACTTTATCCCATCAGGTGCCGAGGTTACTGATAGTGGATGCCTTTACCTTCCACCCTTCCAAGGGCCTTCATGGCTTGTACGGAGATGACTTTGCTTTTTGATTTACTTTGTTGTGTTGAAGATATTGGCATATTCAAATATGGTCCATAGGTTGCTACCTAATGAGGTGACTGCGCCATCATATTGCCAACCGCGAGTTTCTGCTGTTCATGCTGCTGTTGTAGTTGCAGATTTGCTGATATTGTATTGTTATTGAAGGTTTGCCATTCGATCTGTATCGACGATACTACCAACAATATGCATAACGCACATGCATTACATAAATGAACACATTTAAAATTCTGCTCTGAAGGAAACAGACTTCGTGTCAAAGAGAAAATAAGCCGAACTGAGAAAGGCTGAAAGGAAACTGACTGTAGGCTGAAATGAATTTTTTAAAATGATTCAGTATTTAAATATCCCTTTGATGCTGCACTGAAAAACACCACACACACATTCTATATTTAACACTATATGTAGAGAACAATATGGCACTGTTAATCGCTTTGAGAGTTGAAAATTCAGCTGTCCCTTGCGTAAACATTTTTATCCTGATATTGGTTAGTTAGTGTTTGTGTATTTGTGGGACATTGTAAAAAATATGTAAGGTCATGTGCAAAACTTGGCTTATATCGGGAGGTGCGTTTATTGTCCTTAAATGAATTCGTTAATGCAATTGACAGTTCAGTTGATGCCGTCATGGAACACTTTATGATCACGTCATAATACCAGGGAGGCTATCGGGCTCCATGGCTAAGTGGTTAGCGTGCTGGCGTTTGGCCACAGGGGTCCCGGGTTCGATTCCCGGCAGGGTCTGGAATTTTAACCATCATTGGTTCATTTCGCTGGCACGGGGGCTGGGTTTATGTGTCGTCTTCATCATAATTTCATACTCATCACGACGCGAAGGTCGCCTACGGGAAAGAAATCAAAAGACCTACACCTGGCGAGCCGAACATGTCCTCGGACACTCCCGGCACTAAAAGCCGTGACCATTTCATTTTTACCAGGGAAACTAACGTGACCACTCACACACGATCAGAAGTTACACTCTGACAAGGAATTTCTGAAAAATGTTAGTAGATTGTTAAAATTTAATTTCGACAGTGCCCTAACTAAAAAAAAAACAGTATTGATTACTATTATTCTTTCTATGCTTTATCTCACTTTCTTGGATTCGATATATCGTCTTGATTTGGCCAAATTTTACGATCGGATGCCCTTCCTGATGTCCAACCTGTGAAGACGATGTATGCAGTATCGCACGTTCCTGTAGTAGTTAACAGTGTGCCGTGGTATGTGTAAATTGAGATAAATACAAACATGAAGTCTCAGAGCCAGAGGAATGAGCATTTTCGAGTTAAAATTACTGACCGGCCAAGAACCAAATCCAGGGTCCTCTGAAACGAAGGCTATTACAGTATGTTGTTCATTCAACCAAGGTGACGGAAAAATCATAATTTTATCCCTTCAACAAAATTAGGGGTCCGGAACAACGGAGATATAAAATCCTTCGCCCAGTGACAATTGGAGTAGTTAGAGGTGGTTCAAAAATTCTGCAGCTAATGTGACTATCTTTTTCAACTTCTGACCATTTATTTGTAGATTTCTGATTTCTCTCCTATTTTCATACCTGTATTTTTGTTGCAACTCCTTCTAACATCTCATCTGGTGCGACAATTCAGCTGTTGAAAATTTCTCGCTTTTTCATATCGCTGCGAATGTTAGACGGAATAGGAATTTTATATAATTGTGTAGATTTACCAGACTGAATAGCAGAGACGTTCCCGTCTGAGCACAATTTAGCGGGTTCAATTGCAACAAGGTGGTCGTTCGAAATGCTACAATAAGCCAGCCGTTTGTCTGGTACTGGTACGAAAACAAACTCATGCGGGACAAAGTTCCATCACCTTACGTCTCCAAAAATCATGAAAGTAGCTATAGATACATAAAATGAATGACATTATCATTTAATACTAGTATTTATACCTGTTCTTTGTATGGGAATTTGCAATTTATTTAATGTTTCCTTCATGAATGTATGGGAAGCGACATGACTCTTTAATATAATATCTTAAACTGATATTTTTCTCCGAAAGCACGTGGCAGTAACGCGAAGTGCGATAAGGCTGAACAAAGTCGAGACAGTAAATCCATGTGATAATCTTGACGTTATATGCACCTGGTAACACAGTTCTAAATGAGTAGATTCCAAATACGTAGTTTTATCGTTATGGGAACACAAACAGATAGATAACCAGACAGATAGACGGACAAAGTAACACCAAAGGGAAAGTCCTTTAGATAACAAGTACCTCGTATGAAGAAAATAATTATAAGAAAAAGTTGCCTTACAATTTTATGCATGTAGATGACGATAATAGTCTAATATTAATAATAATAATAATAATAATAATAATACCCAAACCAAACTCCAAACCCCATGGCGACACAGCCCCGAAGGCCATGGCCTACCAAATGACCGCTACTCAGCCCTAAGGCATACAGATTACTAGGTGCGAGTGGTCAGCACAACCGATCCCCTCGCCGTTATCCTTGGCTTTCTAGACCGGGGCCGGAGTCTCACAGTTAGACAGCTCCTCAATTTTAATCACGTAGCCTGAGTGGAACTCGAACTAACCCTCAGATGCAGGTAAAACTCCCTGACCTGGCCGGGAATTGAACCGTGGGCCTGCGGGTAAGGGGCAGGCACGCTACCCCTACACCACGGAGCCGGTAATAATATAATAATAATAATAATAATAATAATAATAATAATAATAATAATAATAATAATAATAATAATAATAATAATAATAATAATAATAATAATAATAATAATATGTTCAATCAATCAATCAATCAATCAATCAATCAATCAATCAATCACTATTGATCTACATTTAGGGCAGTCGTACAGGTGGCAGATACCCTATCTGTTGTTTTCCTAAACGATTGCAAAGAATTTGGAAATTTATCGAACATCTCCCTTGGTAAGTTATTCCTATCTCTAACTCCAGTTCCTATAAACGAATATTTGCCACAATTTGTCCTCTTGAATTCCAACTTTATCTTCATATTGTGATCTGTCTTACTTTTCTTGTTAGTGGCTTTGGGTCACACCGACACAGATAGGTCTTATGGCGACGATGGAACAGGAAAGGCATAGGAGTTGGCTATGTCTTTTTTTTTTTGCTTGTGGCTTTACATCACACCGACACAGATAGGTCTTACGGCGACGATGGGATAGGAAAGGTTTAGGAGTTGGAAGGAAGGGGCCGTGCCCTTAATTAAGGCACAGCCCCAGCATTTGCCTCCTGTGAAAATGGGAAACCACGGAAAACCATCTTCAGGGCTGCCGACAGTGGGATTCAATCCCACGATGACCTGTATGTAAGCCTATAGCTACGTGGCCCTAACCGCACGGCCAATTCACCCGGTCCTTACTGTTTGACCAAGTATTAATTAGTTTTGTATTGTTTCAAAATCTGCCTGTTCCATTACTAGTTCGGTTAAGAACTAATAATGACTTAGATGATGGTGTTCTAAAACAGTTTGTAGGCGATTATAATATACCTCGGAAGGGTTATTAGTCCTCAAATATTGCTGAAGTAGTGAATCGTATTGATTTTATCGTTCTACTGTATATCGAAGAGGAATTGCTTTGCTCGTCTTCTGCGAAAATAAGTAATTTCAAAATAATTACTGATTGGCAGGAAATCCTGAGAGCCGTCATCAGAATAAGTTTTAAAAATGCTGGACAACTTCCGATTGGGGCACATAAGCTACATGGTACATCAATTCTCTCTCTATTTTGATTATTACCAGCAGAATTATACATTATTTATGGGAAGGTTCAGAATCCCACACAACATAGCTGAAATATATATTTAGATAATGTCATGTAGATGATGAAGTAGGGAATCATCAAGCTTATTGAATACCCCTGCTGAAGAACTCCTAACGCCGATCAAACTACTGTCCATCGCCCCCCCCCCCCCCCTGTGTTCAACTGGTCAAAACTCATGAATACCATTCTGAACATCGCTGGTCTTTCATATATGGCCAGCGCCATTTCATTTGTGTTTCGATCGATGATCTATAGCTAATTCATTGTTCTGATGACGCCTGCAAATATTCCTGAGTCATTGGTATTTCTCGTCTAAATAATAAGACCTTTTTACCACTTTCACTCGATCCATCCAATGATGCTTCACTTAAACGGTACTATCTACTTACCTGAGAGCAGAACCTTAGCTTACAATCAGCATCACACACTGAATATCGAGCAGTCGGCAGAGCACCTGGTCACTGCCTGAAGCAGTCTTGCTGTGCTAAATGTGTTAGATGGTAGAACGTTGGCTAGCTGTCCCCATGGTAGTGGGTATGATCCTGGCTTAATTCTATGGTATGCAAAGAAGTGTCACTCGTGGAAAGCTACAAAGCGGCACAAAATATCCGCCTCCTCGGCGTGTTCTGAAACCTGGGGACTTAAAACAATATTATTAAAAGCAGCGTCAGACACCATAGATTTACAATGATGTTCCCTCTGCGAGCCAAATCTGTCCTGCCATCGGCATTGCTCTATATATGTCTTCTTAAATATATCCGCATTCAAACCGGCTTTACGTTTTGAAGCATTCACGGACACTGTAGACCTGGACCGGTATTTTTCAGCTTTGAATGAAGATTTGTCTAGAGCAGCTCGTTCCTATTGGCGATAGTAAAGGACACCAATTCTCAGAAGTGTCACGAACTACCCACTGGCTCTAAATGAATTACAGTTAACGATACGTTACGTGACTTAATCAGGGAAATCGTAGACTACGAAGGAGAAAGTGCACGAAAGTTATAGTGCATAATATCACTCAAAGAAGCGAGTGTCCAGGTTTCGGGATTAGCAGTCCCATACATATGGAGTAATTAAGGCAGTTGAGAATAACTGAAGATAGGATAACATTTGAGTACAGCCGGAAAAGACAAATATGTAAAGAACATGTGGAAAACTGAAATGCCCCTCACTTAATTCTGATCATATTTCTTACGGAGTTTTGAAAGCGGTACAGGGCATATTAAATTTTCGGATAAAGGGATTTATGGTGGTATTTCTTAAGCCTAAAGAGGCAAGGAAGAGGTAGGAATTTAAAACAAAAATTTAGTTATTAAATACAGTAACAATTATAGAAGATTCCATGAAACATCCTACAGTGTCAAATAATGGGCTACATTCCATGGCACTGTTCTACTATTAACAGCCGTGCCTAGTACTATTCGAAGACGATTATAACCTTCACCGTATTCTGAAAATATCCCACTCGCCTTCTACCCAACGAACAACCACAAGCTTACAGGAATGATGACGAAAATACCGGTACTCCCTGCTGGCAAACAAACTGAGGAGTTGTCATGGTAACTAGCAGATTCGCTGTTGATTTGTGAGGGCGTCCGTCACTGGCTGCAGAACATGAAGCCCGTAGATAGTAATTTTCTCCGCCATTTGAAGGGAAAGCGAAATTATGTACATAACAAAAATTATTTAAAATGAGACGACGTTTCACATATTATAGTCTTCGGGTTTTACAGCAAATCAATATTATAAAAGAAAATTTAAAATCTCTTCTTGTCTTCCTATGAACCTCCAGTCTATTTAGTGATTTCTAAATCATACTCCTGGATGAGAACACTCTGAATATGAAGTTTGATTGCGATTTATATAACCGTTTCATAGTGATGATAGAATAAACAACAGACATGAATGTTTAAAATAAGAAACGATCTTGAATTAACCTAAAACGGATAAATACAGTGGCGGAAAAAATATCCAAACACCAAGAAGGGGTTGTGCTAGATTAATGACGTTGGTACACGTGTTTATACATCTTGAAGATGACGTTGATTCAAATTTCCTGCAAATGGCATTAGCGTAGCATTCAAAGCGTCCCATGACGTTGCACGTCAGCTTTACTTTAAATACGGTCTGTACTGTGCTAGAACGTTAGTTGACTGTGAGATTGGGCGGAGTGAAGGATGACTTTACGATGATGAAGAGGCTGGTATCAACAGCTCACTTCGGTTGAACGAGGCCTTATTATAGGGCTACGTTAAGGTGGATTGTTATTCCACGCTATTGGAGAACGACTTGGCAAGAATGTCTCCACTGTGCAAGCGTGCTGACAGCAGTATTCATTAGATGGTACGCTCGCAAGAAGACCGGGCTCCGGACGTCCTAGTGGCACCACCGAGAGGGAAGACCGCCTTATTCGGCGTATGGCTGTGGCGCAGCGGACAGCGTCTGCAGCAGCAATTCAAGCAGCAGTTGGCACTAAAGTGACACATAGAACTGTTCGAAAACGGTTACTTGAAGGACAGCTCCGAGCAAGGCGCCATGCGGCGTGCATTCCAAATACCCCAAACCACCGCCATCAGTGGTGTCAAGTGACAGCTCATTGGAGGATGCAGTGGAGGTCCATTGTGTTTACCGATGAAAGCTAGTTCCGCCTTGGTGCCAGTGATGGCCGTATGTTGGTTAGGAGGAAGCCAGGTGAGCGCTTGCATTCCACCTGTCTGCGGTGTCGACACAATGGACCTACACTGGGAGTTCTGGTTTGTGGAGCAATTTCCTATGATATCAGGAGCACTCTCGTGGTTATCCCACGCACCCTGCAGGTGTGCACGTCCATCTGGTGATTCGACCTATTGGGCTGCCATTCATGAACAGAATTCCCGTCGGTGTTTTCCAACAGGACAATGCACGCCCCTTACCGCTGCTGTAACACAACGTGCTGTACAGAGTGTCGACATGTCGCCTTAAGCTGTTCGACCCCCGATCTGTTCCCAGTGGAGCACGTATATGACATCATTGGACGACAATTCCATTGTCATCCATAACAGGCATTAACCGTCCCTGAAATGACCGACCAAGTCCAAGAGGCATGGAACTCCATCCCATAAGCAGACATCTGGCACCTGTACGATACAATGACTGCATTCAACAGCCAGGTGATTACACCAGTTATTAATGGATCAGCATGGCACATTTGCGACGGCTTTTCTCGCGCGGATATTGTACCATTAATCAATTAAATATGCTACCTCGACAGATATATTGCCAAAATTTCCGTATTCTTCATTCCTTACTTAATGGTGTTCAGATTTTATTTCCGCCAGTGTACATTATATAAAAACTGGCAAAGTAAACACAATTACAGACAACGGACTCCCTAAAGCTTTATTTAAATAGACCGGTTTGTATTCCTGCTAACCGACATGGAGCTTCGATAACATACCTAGTAGGCTCATTGATCACAAGTACTTCTCACATTACATTAGGGTATATGAAAATGTGCTTTCTTCTGATTTAAGCACACCACTGAGCTTGCGATGGCGCCATATTCACCAAGTTCTGAGTCCAGGGGAATTCTAAGGTAATAAATAAGAACATTTCGTAAATAACTTAAATACTTTTACCCGATTAAATTATGTTTCCTTCTCCGTATTTAGTAACTGAAGGGAGAGTCAAGTATCTCTACTTTTGAACCAAGACAAAAAAGGACTAGGGAAATCTTCCGCAATAATGCAGAGAGCTTTGTGGTTAATTAATATGAATGAGCTACCTTCCACTTCTTTACGAGAATATTATACAATAGAATTAGTTCTCCTTACCTTGTTCACTCTATTCCAACTCATTACCAACTACTTTATGATAACCTAATTTAACCGAGTAATTCACAAAGCTCTTACGTTCATAGGGAGAGTTTCCTGTCGGACTTAGCAATATTGTTTTGAGAATATTATAAAGTATGATCATTGCCCTGCCGAGTTAATTCGTTGAATATTCACACTAGCCTTTTGCCCAGAAAATCCCTGGTTAGATTATCGGTTTGGTGATTTTGACTTGGTATTACTAATTGTTCTGACTAGAAGTAGCAGATTTTAAAGTGGTCGCGAAGAGAACATGTCTCAACTCATCAGTTTCAAAATAGTAGGTATTTGAAGAAACTGGGCTCGTTTATAGTTCTATTCACCGCATAATAAAGGGAAATTTCTGCAGATATTCTGGTGACAGTATGTCTGAAGTATACATGTCTCTAAAAGTCATCTACCAGGGTAATGAAACGTGTCGAAATATAACTCTAATTATCGAACGTGACATTGCACTAATTTGTAGCATTATTTAATATTAATTTTGACGGCTGTGGAAAAACCACGGTCTGCCTACAAAATAGCTTAAATAGTTAATCTATCACAATCCCAAACAAGGGCAACTTATTGTAAAAATGGCAGCAACTTCAGCATGAAAACTTATCTTGATTTTGTGTTAATACTGGTTGTTACCCGCGGATTCACTCGCATGGATTTCGAAATTTCATAGAAGTAATCGTTCCTCGGTACTGCAGTGAGACATTATCTGAAAATCCCTAAAGTGAAAAACTTGCAATTGATTAGACAATTAAGCTCTATCTCTTCCATTTCCAAAATTAACTGGATTCCATGATTGATTGATCAGAATCTCAAATTTCTCTACTAAAAGGAACACATAGCAAATTTGAAAATTTACTTCAGTCTGTCAGATTCTACAATCGCACATTCGAATTCACTGATTACCCTCATGGCAAGGAGTCATACTGGATCCACAAGAATGACATTGAGTGAGGCATTCCATACCACAAAAGACTCCTCTAAAGATAACATCAGTCCCTTTATACTCCTGTCAAATTATGTTAAGGCAAGCCAAGATGGACGACTGGCATTTGGGCGCAGATAGCAACTAAAAGGTCCATTCTACATAATAACTCACGATTAGAGCAGAGAAAATCTATTCCAAGTACGATGAACCCGAAGTGGTAGGAAACGTTAGTCACCCATCGTTCGTCACAAACTTTAACTTGTATTTTTCTGGAAATTGAAAGCTTTCATGTACTTACTAAACGAAGGTCAAATATTTGGGCAAACTATTTTATGTTCTCGGTTGTGTGTCAAATGCTAGGTTAACCTGTATTCTAACGCACCCAGGTTAGGATATTAACTGCCGACATTGGTCAGGTTATTAGCGCTGAAATGTCATACAAATGTAATGACACCAAGTTTTCCAACATTTTAAAAGTCTCATATTATATTGCATGGACTGTGGAGATCTCTGAAGTGACGCTCGCCATTTATAAAAGACGAGCGATGTTCAGAATGGTATCCATTGATCAACTGAACGCACGGGGGGGCGATCGGTAGTGTTGTGATCGGCGTTAGGTGTCCTTCAACAGGGGTATTCAATGAGTCTGATGATTGCCCATTTCAGCATCTACATGACATGGCATGATATCAACGCATACGGTACCGGCATTTATTTCAGCTATGTTTGATAAGAATATGTGCCCTCCCATCAATGGAGAGTAATTCTGCTGGTAATAATCAATAAAATGGAGTAAAAATTAATGCTTATTGAGATTATTTGCCCCAATCTGGAGTTTTTCAGGAAATTTGAAATTTTCCTGACGATCATCGATAGGAATTCCTTCCAATCGGTGATTATCTTGGAGCGAGAATCAGAAGAGTATTCATGAATTTCGATCAATTGTGCACACATGGGGGTCGGTGGATAATGTTCTCATCGGCGTTAGGAGTTCTTCATCAGTGGGTATTCAATGAGCCTGATGATTCTCCGCTTCACCATCTACAGGACATCGCCTAAATGTATATCAATTTCAGCTATGTTGTGTGGTAATCTGTGCCTTCCCATCAATGGTGGCTAATTCTGTTGGTAAGAATCAATAAAATAGAGGGAGAAACGATGTGCTATTTAGTTTCTGTGCCAACAATCGAAATTTTTCAAGGAATTTCAGACGTTTTACTGATGATGATTGACAAGAATTCCACACATTCATGAAGGAAACATGTAATCCATTAACAATTACTGTGCAAAAAACAGGCACAAATTCTAGTTATGTAATAAATAGGAAATTCAAGAATGATTCGAATTACCTTGGTCTAAAAAATGTATATATATTAAAGCAATATTGTTTTAAAAACTTCCCATTTTCTGTATGCGAATCAAAAGAGGGTAAACTTGGGCATTATTCGGTTACTAGTAGTCTAGTATGATGCAGTAGGTAACCATGATTCTTAGTCAGATGCGTGAGAAACAATGAAGGATAGAAGACTATTGGATTTGTTTCATGCCTGGCATGAAAATCAGCAATTTAAAACGATGACTAAAGCATTGTCGATCACGGGAAAATGTGAACATCCTATCCATTCTGAACTGTCACTTAGCACTTAATCTGCTGGGGATTAATTGTCTCTAAACCTTGACATAATTGTATCAAACTTCGATCTTCCCAGAAGGTATTTCAAAATCCCGACTCTGCTTCTCTAATTTGACACCGCTCACTCTGTGCGATATGTAGCCTTCAAAGTAGTTAACCAAGAATATACATCTCATGAGCAAAATGCCATTTATTCGTAAATTTAATTTGTATTTTATGGCTTATGAAGATTTAAATAATGCAACTAAATTTTCCTTTGCAAATTTCTTGCCCGAAACAGGCTCATAAATCGTTCACAGATCTCCATGCTGCGTAGTAATCTCCCTAACGTGTGGTACGATCCTTGCTTGTCTCAGAGAATGGACTATCCATAAACTACAACCTATTATTCCTTGGAGCAACACGCGCTGTTCTGCTGACACCTCCACGAGAACAGAGCTTGCGGTTTTTTTCTCTCCTTACAGCGAACGGTTCCACCCGGCACAATAAATAAATCTACAGCACCGAGTGAGTTATTCACCGCAAAAAACAATATTTTTATGAAGTAAACAGAACCTCTACGGTGCTAGCATAGGCGTGACCTCATATATATTGTACTCTGTATCAGGACGATCTTACCAACTACACGCCGGGGAAATAGCTGAGATAATAACTGACATTATCTACTGCAACATTCTAGGGTTCTCATAGCCACTCGCTGAAATTCTTGGTATCCTCATCCACTATGTTTCTTTATCATGGTGAATAGCTGCTTTACAGTACAATAATAAGCACTGTTTCACGTTTACATTTTTAATCTTCTAATCGAAAGCCATGCGATCTGTATTTTAATGTGTAATTTGAACAACATAACACAGACATTCCATATGAAAAGTCACACGTGAGATTTCTGGGTATCGAATCCTGGCCATCTTGATGAGCGGATACTGATAATGTCAGTGGGATAACTTGAAGCTTTGTCTAATGTTCGTACTTACGGGCTTATAATTCCGTAGTTTTCCTCCTTAGAAGAACGATTACTACAACGCACGTTCTTAATTAAGCCATTCCTGCTGTATGATTTGTCCATGAATCCAACGTGATCATCAGGCCCTCGATGTGGACAATCTGATAGAGAACTTGTGGTTCTAACACTGTACCCTTTATTAATTCAGACCACCAATTGTGCAATAATTAGTGAGTCTACCTTCAAAGAGAGATTTTAATAGTTGTTCAAACAAACCTGAGCGTTCCCCCAGGAATTCACTCCTGAAAGAAGACATTTATATTTAAACAAGCTCCTGAATCTAGGAGCTATGAAAGCTTAAAACAGTATGTTATGAAATTCATGCAATACACATGTAATTTAAACAAGGGACAAAATTCAAAATCTGTTTGGGGTGGTGATAGAAGTATTTCATAGGATACCGGGAGATATTTAAATTTAATTTAACAACCCAAAGTGGTTTTGAATTGCATCTTGTGTTGGCTATCTAAAATGTCCTAGTTACTATCTTATTATTATTATTATTATTATTATTATTATTATTATTATTATTATTATTATTATTATTATATTATTGAGCAACAACACAAGCCATGTATTATAAACAAACATTGAATTATTTTAGTACTTTGTATCATTAATTGTCAATATGGTGTCTTCAGTTTCCTTGCTGGTATCACATAGTGTAGAACATGCCACGGTCTAAATACGGCATTTTCAAAACCGCGTTGTACTCGAAACAACTTTCAACGTATTCGTATTTGATCGTGTTCAGCAAATATAGCACATATTGAAGAGATATCAAATACAGAACATAAACGCCAATCGGGCATCAGTGGAAACCGAACCCACAACCACGTAATTTGGCGTTGGTTGCTCTATGAGATATGTTGGCCTGGATATTACAGTATATGTTCTGTTGGAAAAGATCTAAGCTACATGCCTGGCACTACTCCCAT
The DNA here is from genome assembly GCF_040414725.1 of Anabrus simplex. Classification (NCBI taxonomy): domain Eukaryota; kingdom Metazoa; phylum Arthropoda; class Insecta; order Orthoptera; family Tettigoniidae; genus Anabrus; species Anabrus simplex. The sequence continues at coordinate 1,303,398,193 of NC_090265.1, forward strand.
CACACTGTAGAGTACGTGTAAGTTCCCCGTTGTGGGCCACGTTTGTTGATTCGGCTCCCACTGCCTGGCGTCCGGTTAAACATTTTTGTTCTGTGCTTTAGGTCTAATAATAATAATAATAATAATAATAATAATAATAATAATAATAATAATAATAATAATAATAATAATAATCCCTATAAATAAAATCGTAATGACCACGTGTCTGTACATTGACAATTTTGGCGAAATTTCCATACAGATATCCGTTTCAGGTGTAATAATGACCATCTGCATATGTTTTAGCTTTGGTGTCTGTTTGCTTGTTTGTTTGTATGTTTGTCTATAACTTGAAATTTACTTGATATATTTCTACCAAACTTCATATTCAGAATCCATCTGTTCTTGGGTAGGTTTTAGGGCCAATATTGTTTCTAAATCCCTGAACTGACTAGAGGTTTATAAGAAACCGAAACGGTGATTTTGCACTCCCACAAAATACACAAAACACACTTAATTGAAATCTACCATTCTTAAACGGAGATATCATTAACGGAGCGTTTCTCGGTACAAGTTCCACCGCACTTAACTCAAGAGCGAGTGCGTGTAAAGCGTGTTTCTTATAACATGAAAACTACCGAATATATTATTTTCAACCAAACTTCATATTTAGCATCCACCTGTCCAATGGTAGATTTAAAGGTCCATACCATTTCAAATTCCTGAAATGGGCTGGGGGTTTATAGAGAACCGAAACAATGAATTTACTCTCCCACAATATGTACAAGACTAACCTGACTGGAAATCCCTTTCTAGAACCTTTATCTCATGTGCTTTTCTTCGACAGGAGGACTAATAAGGGAGATACGATAAACGGTCGGTTTTTCAAGCTATGGCCAGCAGACATAGTCGAAAAGGTGTTGTACGTGGAACAGATTACTTATCTACCTGTATAAATAAAATCGTTACGACTGTGTGTCTGTGCATTGACTATATTAGCGAAATTATCGTATGGCTATCCGTTTAAGGGGTATAATACTAATCTGCATATTTTTTAGCTATAGTTTCCCGAAAGTCCGAAATTTTACCCCCCTCGCCCAAAATCAGATTGCGGCACTATCTGCCAAACGAGTTAGAAAATTGAAATTAGGCAAAATTATACCTTTTAGCCTGTAACTGACGGAACACATCCAAGATCGTTAAATTTCTCACTTTTAATTCCCGAAGAATATAGAAATATGGAGGCAATTTTAATGACCGTACAGACCTTCGTTTCGAGGTATTTCGCGGCTAAACGGTAAGTCGTATCACGAAACGGATGGCACAATCCGGTTTAATTTGGAGTGCTCTACAACTTTGGTACTATGACCTTTTGTCATCTTTCTCTCCCTTATACAATTATATTTGGCTGTATTTCGCGATTATTCGTAAATTTTTTGCTTCTTACACATATATTACATAGTTTGACACACTTATAGGAAGGATAGAATCATCGAAATTGGCACACACATTGATACAACTATTGGCTATATGCGCACCAAATTTCACGATTCTAGCTTCTACATAAGTATGTGAAAAATAATGTAAAATATTAAGAATGTGCCCAAGTTTCACCCCATTCATATACCTTAACTCAATCGAGTCCATAAATATGGGAGATACGAGAAAATGTTTAAGATTAAATATGTAGAGCCATAAAAGGGGCGTCTGATAATGCAAACCGTTTGTTGATTTGATGCACGGATTAGGGGCAGTAAATCTCGAAATGAAGGTCTGCATTTACAAACGTGCCCTTGCCTACCTGTCACCTTCTATATAAATAAAATCGTAACGACGGTGTGTCTGTACATTGGCTATTTTGGGGAAATTTTCCTACTGTTATCCGTTTCAAGTGTAATAATGACCATCTGCATATTTCTTAGCCTTAGTTTTCCGAAAGTTTTAATTTTAACCCCTCCCTCACCATCCCCCAAAGCGAGATTGAGGCACAATCTGCCAGACGAGCTTGAAAATTTGTATTTGGGAAAATTATATATCTTAACCTGTAATTGACGGAAAGCTTCAATAAGCTTTAAATATTTTCTTTTTACCCCCGAAAATTATCGGAATATTGAGGCAATTTTAATTTCGGAGCAGATCTTCGTTTTGAGGTATTTCGCGGCTAAACAGTAAGTCTTGTCACAAAATGGATGGCACAATCTAGTTCAATTTGGAGTGACGTTTCGTCGTATCTCTATTCCTTATATATTAGATTCGTTTGTATTTCTCGATTATACCCACATTTTTCTCTTTGTAGAGTTAGAAATGGCTGTGGAAGTAAGGAGAAATTGAAGGAACTTACTAGAAAATTGAATCTAGCAAAGAAGGCAGCTAAGGATAACATGATGGCAAGCATAATTGGCAGTCATACAAATTTTAGTGAAAAATGGAAGGGTATGTATAGGTATTTTAAGGCAGAAACAGGTTCCAAGAAGGACATTCCAGGAATAATTAATGAACAAGGGGAGTGTGTATGTGAGGATCTTCAAAAGGCAGAAGTATTCAGTCAGCAGTATGTAAAGATTGTTGGTTACAAGGATAATGTCGAGATAGAGGAAGAGACTAAGGCCAAAGAAGTAATAAAATTTACGTATGATAACAATGTCATTTACAATAAGATACAAAAGTTGAAAACTAGAAAAGCGGCTGGAATTGATCAGATTTCTGGGGATATACTAAAGACAATGGGTTGGGATATAGTACCATATCTGAAGTACTTATTTGATTATTGTTTGGTCGGAGGAGCTATACCAGATGAATGGAGAGTTGCTATAGTAGCCCCTGTGTATAAAGGAAAGGGTGATAGACATAAAGCTGAAAATTACAGGCCAGTAAGTTTGACATGCATTGTATGTAAGCTTTGGGAAGGCATTCTTTCTGATTATATTAGACATGTTTGTGAAATTAATAACTGGTTCGATAGAAGGCAATTCGGTTTTAGGAAAGGTTATTCTACTGAAGCTCAACTTGTAGGATTCCAGCAAGATATAGCAGATATCTTGGATTCTGGAGGTCAAATGGACTGTATCGCGATTGACATGTCTAAAGCATTTGATAGGGTGGATCATGGGAGACTACTGGCAAAAATGAGTGCAATTGGACTGGACAAAAGAGTGACTGAATGGGTTGCTATATTTCTAGAAAATAGATCTCAGAGAGTTAGAGTAGGTGAAGCTTTGTCTGACCCTGTAATAGTTGAGAGGGGAGTTCCTCAGGGCAGTGTTATCGTTTTCTTATATATATAAATGATATGAGTAAAGGAGTGGAATGGGAGCTAAGGCTTTTTGCGGATGATGTTATTCTATATAGAGTGATAAATAAGTTACAAGATTGTGAGCAATTGCAACGTGACCTCGAAAATATTGTGAGATGGACAGCAGGCAATGGTATGTTGATAAATGGGGCTAAAAGTCAGGTTGTGAGTTTTACAAATAGGAAAAGTCCTCTCAGTTTTAATTACTGCGTTGATGGGGTGAAAGTTCCTTTTGGGGATCATTGTAAGTATCTAGGTGTTAATATAAGGAAAGATCTTCACTGGGGTAATCACATAAATGGGATTATAAATAAAGGGTACCGATCTCTGCACATGGTTATGAGGGTGTTTAGGGGTTGTAGTAAGGATGTAAAGGAGAGTGCATATAAGTCTCTGGTAAGACCCCAACTAGAGTATGGTTCCAGTGTATGGGACCCTCACCAGGATTACCTGATTCAAGAACTGGAAAAAATCCAAAGAAAAGCAGCTCGATTTGTTCTGGGTGATTTCCGTCAAAAGAGTAGCGTTACAAAAATGTTGCAATGTTTGGGTTGGGAAGAATTGAGAGAAAGAAGAAGAGCTGCTCGACTAAGTGGTACGTTCCGAGCTGTCAGCGGAGAGATGGCGTGGAATGACATTAGTAGACGAATAGGTTTGAATGGCGTCTATAAAAGTAGGAAAGATCACAATATGAAGATAAAGTTGGAATTCAAGAGGACAAACTGGGGCAAATATTCATTTATAGGAAGGGGAGTTAGGGATTGGAATAACTTACCAAGGGAGATGTTCAATAAATTTCCAATTTCTTTGAAATCATTTCGGAAAAGGCTAGGAAAGCAACAGATAGGGAATCTGCCACCTGGGCGACTGCCCTAAATGCAGATCAGTATTGATTGATTATAATTCGTACAGTAGTTCGGATCACGTATACGGAAGGTAGAATCGTCTAATTCTACACGAACACTGGCCAACACAGTAACCATACTTGAGCCTAATTCTATGTTTGTAGCTGTCATTAGTACCCGAAAGTACCGGACGAGTTGGCCGTGCGGTTAGGGGCGCGTGGGTGTGATCTTGTATCCGGGAAATAGTGGGTTCGAATACCACTGTCGGCAGCCCTGAAGATGGTTTTCCGTGATTTTAAATGTTCACAATAGGAAAATGCTGGGGCTGTACTTTAATTAAGGCCGCGGCCACTTCCTTCCGACTCCAAGGCCTTTCCTCTCCATCGTCACCATAAAACCTATCTGTGTCGGTGCGACTTAAAGCCACTAGCAAGAAAGTACCCACAAATTATGCACTGTAAGGAAACCTTACCCAAATTTCACCCTATTCAACGTTTCCAAATCAATTTTACCCATAAATAGATGAGACACGAGCAAATATCTTAACATCAGCCATTTAGACCGATAAATGAGGCGTCTTATAGTACAATACGTTTGTTGATATGATGTATCGTTTAGCAGCAGTTAATCTGTAAATTAAGGTTTGCAGTATTGTAAACATTCATATACTTCGTATGTCGATCTATATATATTCACTGAATTCGATTTGTAGCGATTTAGAAAGGGTGTGCTTGCCATCATAATTAATACAGCCCTCAGCAGGAGGGCGTCTTCTACTGTAATCATTACTCTCCACATCGACTTTGACTGTCAGTGGAAATGGGATCCTTCTCGAACTCCTATGCAGCTAGCATTGGTAAGGAGGGACTACCATTGTAATTAATAATATCCTTCTCGATTTGACTGGCAGAAATCAAGGTAGCATGCAATTTTGTTCAAAACTCTTTAACCGATTGTGTTTGGGAGTAGGCAAATGTGCCCGCCATTATAAAGAAATTTACCGATCTAAATTTTGACTGCCATTAGGCATAGTGGCCTTGATATTATAATAAAAACTCACCAACTCGGCGTGTCTCTCGTTACGAAAAGGGGCCTGTTATTATAATGATAACGGCCACAACTTAATTTTGACTGGCATTAGGGAAGATGCCTGCTAATGAAATAAAAGCTCCTCAACTGTAATCTATGTGTAAATAGGAAACGGCGCCGGCCATTGTAACGAAAACTCCCCAAATCGATTGTGACCGCGCAGTAGGTAATGAAGCCTCCCATTGTAATGAAAACTTACCTACTCGATTGTAAATGGCAGTAGGCAAGTGAGTCTGTCGTTATCATCACAACTCTGCAACTCGCACCTTACATTGGAAACAACGTATGGGATTCTCGCCCTGCTGTTTCTGGATAACGCTAAGAGACGTGCAATTTTGAAAAAAAGTCTTATTCACTGCATGTACAGTAATGTATTTCGATATCCGTGTACAATGTGGTATACCGTAGCGAAGCATGGGTACACTTGATGATGATGATGATGATAATAATAATAATAATAATAATAATAATAATAATAATAATAATAATAATAATAATAATGTACGTCCCACTAACTACATTTACGTTTTCGGAGGCACCGAGATGCTGAAATTTTTCTCGCAGGTGTTCCTTTATGTGCCAGTGAATCTACCGACACGAGGCTGATATATTTGAAGACCTTCAAATACCAGGACTGAACCTGCCAAGTTGGGCTTAGAAGGCCAATGCTCTACTGTCTGAGCTACTCGTATCTGCACTTAGATCTCATCAATATGTACTACATCTTCTGAACACGACCTAAAACATTGAAAATTTATTACGAGACCACAGTCTGTTGGGAGGAAAGAAGATCACTCGCCTACTACAAGATCAAATATCGTTTCGACAGTTTTAATGAAACATTAAACACAAAATACGCTTAATAATAATAATAATAATAATAATAATAATAATAATAATAAAAGAAGAGGGGAAGATTATTAGGACAATCTTAGGAGCAAGATACACCGAAGACGGTTACAGCTTACAATCAATCAAAACAACAGAAAAGTTCTCAAATATCGAAATTAACATTAGCAAAATACAAATGAAATTCTTCGGTCATCTTACTAGGTTATCATAAAATCGATTGACAAAAAGGAAAACAGATTACGTAACCTCACTTAATAACTCAACACTCTGGCTTAACGAACTTCAAAAGGATCTCAAAAACGTAAACTTATGTTCAAGAGACATTCTAGGAAGAGACATCTTTAGACAAAAGGTAAAGAACTGGGAAACTGCATCAGAGCAACCGCAACACTAACAGTACAGACCAAAGTGGTCGAAAGAACGTAAACAAGCCTTGTCGGTACTGCAAGAATAATAATTTGCTTAACGTCTTCCAATATTCGGACTACTACTTTTTTTTTGTTATGGCAGAGGAAAATCTTTTAAAGACACCACTCTGTGTGGGAGTTGGATTTCCACCAACTAAAAACCCCTGCCCGCTTCACTCAGTTCATTCTGGAACTGCTTGTCGGCATGACAACAGAATGGAGTGATGTATATTATTAAGTTCTTCCTTTCTCTTCCTTATCCTTCATCCCCATAATGCTCGTCGCCATTGCCTTTACTGTGTTCCAGGCAAACGGGCTCTCTAACATAATCTGAACCACATTCCCTGGCGTGAGTCGTCGGCCAAGTTGTTGACAGGCTCTCCTTCGTTCTTCTTCCCATCGAACACAGTAAAAAAAAGTGTGTTCTACTGTATCCCTTTCAGAACAGTACCGACAACCATCTCCCTGCGTCTTTCCCATCTTCATGGCGTATACGCCGAATCTTCCATGTCCTGTCAGGATCTGCGACAGATAGTAATCTACCTGCCGATGTCTACATTTAATCCAGTCTCCTATGTCGGGTATTAGCTTTTTTGTCCATTGGCCAACATCGGTTGTGCCAGCCCATTGGTCTTGCCAGTCTAGTAAGAGTTGGTTCCTCAAGGCTTTCTTTTCTTCAGCAGATATAGTCGCACCCCTTTCATGCCAAAGTTTTCTCTCTACAACGAGGAGGTCAATGGGAATACTGGCAGCTACAACTTGTAAAGCTGCTGTCGAAACAGTTCGATATCCACAGGTAACTCTGAGCAGCATTTTCATCTGTACTCTTTCCATAGCTCTTCGGTGAATCTTCCTCCTGAGTGCATTGTGCCAGATAGGTGCCGCATAAAGTAAAATGGAATATACTGCAGAGCACATAATCTGTCTCTTAACTGTTCTTGGTCCCTCGATGTTAGGCATAAGTTTGGCTAATGCCGATGCCTTCTTCTCTGCCTTTTGGGTTACTGCCTTCACATGTGCACCAAATGTGCAATTCCTGTCAACAAGAACCCCAAAGTATCGTACAGACTTCCCTGGGATAATCACTGTATCATTTAATAAGAAACGGACATTTTTCCAATTCCTGGAACCTTTCAGTCTTATGTGGAGCCAATCTCAATTTATTATTTACCATCCAAAGATTAACTCGCCTCAGTGATTCATTTACTCGGAAGGTCAGTTCTTCTACATTCTCTGCTATTACCACTATTGCAAGGTCATCTGCATAAGCAATAGATGTTGTCCCTTTTGTCACCTGCAGGCGTAAGACACCATCATATAGAATGTTCCACAAGGTGGGTCCTAGGACAGATCCCTGTGGAACGCCAGCATTCATTTCAAGGTCTTCTAAATCATGAAGTCGTATTCTTCGTCCTTTGAAGTACTTAACGATTATTTGTTGTAGATACCGAGAAATGTTCATCCTACGAAATTCTCTCAAAATAATGCTCCAAGAAGCAGTGTTAAAAGCATTTTTGACATCTAGCGTTATCAAGGCAGCCCATTTCTCATTGCTTTCTGCCTGTATTTGAATCACCATCTCAATAGCTTGGGTTGTGGTTCTACCCTTTCTAAATCCAAACTGGTTCGAAGAAAGCCCTTCCTGTTGTTGAAGTTCTTTCTCCAGTCTAGTTTTAATCAATCCTTCGTAAAGTTTGCTCAAGGTGTTTAATAAGCAACGTGGCCTGTACGCTGATGGACCTAATGATAGTTTCCCTGCCTTCAATAACAGCACTAGCTTGGCTACTTTCCACTCATCGGGGAATTCACGCTTTTTTAATAAATCATTGAAGACTGATGAGATACAACCATGTGCCACCTCAACTGCATACTTGATGGCTTCTGGTGGGATTCCATTTACACCTGGTGCCTTACCAGTCTTCATATTGCGTGCTACCTCTTGTAACTCAACCACAGTAAACGGTTCTGCAACACAAACATCTGATTCCGTTTCAAGTCTGTCATTAGTACAAGGGAACAACTTCATTGCTATGGCTTTCATTCTATCAGCTAGGAGGTGAACTGGTACCCTGTTGATTATTCGGCCGGTCACTATCTTATATCCCGCCCCCCAGATATCACTGTCTAGATCTTCGCATAGCTTTTGCCAGAGATTTCTCTTCGAATCTTTTATTAGCTTCATTAGTTGCCTCTTTGATGCCTTATAATCACCTTCTAATTGTATTAAGTTGACCTGGCTGATTTTTTTCCTAGATCTTGTAAGAATTCGTCTCTTGCGATTGCAGTTTTTCCTTTGCATGTATATTCCATTGTTCCACCAGTAAGGGACTCGTGTTTTATATTTTGTTGATCCCCTCAATCGGCTGGTTCTACAAGCATCTTTATGAGCAGCAGTTACATCTTTTAGAGTATGTTGCACTGTATCTACAGTTTGTGACATCCACTTGATTGCAATTTTAAAAGTTTCCCAATTATAGTTTCACACCGTTTTCCTGATATCATTAAGCTTCTTCGATCCATTAACTTGAAAATAAATAAAACGATGGTCGCTGAGAGATTCATCTTCCATAACTTTCCAGTCAACAATGAATGATGCTATACCCTGCGTTGAGCAGGTGACGTCTATGAAAGACTCTGAGTTCCCTCTGGGAAAAGTTGGTAAGATTCCAGTGTTATGAACCACCAAGTCTAGGGTCGCTATCCATTCTGCCCAATATTCTCCCCTACGATCTGCAGTTGGTGCCCCCCACAGAGGCGACTTGGCATTTAGGTCTCAGAGAATGATAGATTCAATACCTGACGCCATACAGTCCTGAACTTTTACATCTACTTCAGCTTTGAAAATATCAAAAGGGATGTTAGGAGAGATATAACAACAATAAATCTGATATTTCTGAAGTTGAATACACAAATATCCTTCTTCTGCCCTTATGCTGAGCACCTCCAACTTATCATTTAAAAAATATGCAGCTACATCTCATCTTTTGTCCGTGAACCAACCACCTTCAGCTACTCGCTTTCTGTTTGGCTCGCTAACACGCACTAAGTCTACATTCCTTTCCAAGGCTGTAGCATACATGATGTCATGACTGTCGGATTTCCTCATGAGATTCGCCTGCAGTATGTCAATTATTGGTCGTTTAAATTCAACTTCCTTGCCTCTAATATTAGCTTCCTGTAAGTAGGGCATTTCATTTGATCTGAGCGGTGGCCCTCCACTTGGCACATGGTGCAAAACGAAATGTTCCCACAATCCTTCGCCAAATGGCCTTCTTGTCCACAATTTAGACAGCTCCGTGACCGGTCATCCTTTAAGGTCGCAGTGTGGCTCTTTATGTCCAAATCCAAGACATTTAAAACACCTTACAACTGTAACTCTTTCCTTCACCATACAGGTTGCCCATCCCACATTTATCTTCTTTTTCTTTAACAGTATTTTCGACGGTTCCGTTGACAAGATTACGGTAGCATTCAGATTTCCGAACCTCCCCGGTCTTACGGACGTAATATTGATCTGAGATTCTTCAACAGCAGCTTCTAAGGAGAGTGCTGCTCTAAGATAGTTTTCATTTAAATCCGGATCCATACCGTACACTAGAATTGTTGTCTCCTTCCTTTTTGCTGAAACCTCTATATCCTTGACGATTTTAGTTATCTCACGTTGTAATACGTCAGCCTTTCCTTTACCTTCTACAGTATGTATAAGGTCATCCTTTGCTGTTTTCCTTATTCGTTTTATTTTAACGCCAATTTTTTCGATGTTTACTCCTTCCTTTACTGTTTTAAGCAATTCGTCGTACGTTTTGCACGCAGCTTTGCACATAACTGTTTCCTGAGTATTATCATTTAAGGATTCCTTTTTCGATGTTAATCCCACAGAAACAGCCTGTTTTACCTGTGTTTTACCCGATTCCAAGCACCCTATTTCAATATCACTCTTACAAAACATCCATTCTAAGATTTTCCTTATATAATTCCGATCGAGGGTATCCGGGATAGTTATCAGCACCTTCTTTCTTGCTTGAGTCTCGATTATCTCTCTCAAGTGGGTGAGACATGAATACAGGCTCTGCAGGTCATGTACTCCATCTTGATTAAATGAATATGGTATTACATACACATATCGCAGCTTCTCCTGCTCTCCTCCTCGACTCGTGTAGGTTTGCGTAACAGTGCGCAGGAATTCCGTCTTACCTTCCTCCAGATTACAGTTCAGCAAGTCAGAGATTTCTGTATGCATGTTATTCATGCTTCTCATAATTCCATCCTCCTCTGTAGGATGTTTGAGATTTACAACCATTGATATATCCCAATCAGTCAATTTCCCTACATTTCCAGAGATGACGTGCGTGTTACTGTAAACAAAGGCAGGCCATTCCTTATCCAATAGCTTCGCAAACTCGTCAAAGCACGTAGCTTCCAAGAGGGTCTGCTCTATATCTAGCACTCTGTCACTGAATTGCGCCTGTGTCCCAACATCACGGGTTATTTTCTTACTTGAGGTAGTGTCCTGTTCCAAATCACTCCTAGCCTTTGGATCTTCATTCACATCAAATTGTTCCCATTCCGACGAACGACTACGAATGATTTCTGCCATTTGTCCCATTTCTTTAATACCTTTCTTTATCTCCGCTTTGGTATTAGGAGTCATCTTAACTAATGCTAATAAGTCTTCACTATGCTTGACTAACTTATCAATTTCTAGTCGCATCTCTTCTAATCCTACTCTTTGGTTTGTAGTCTTCGTACTCTGTAGTTCCATCGTTACGTCCAGCTAGTCATCCGACATAGTATTTCTTTGGTTTTCTACATCTATTTCAACCTCTTTGGATTTGACATTGCTATTCTCAGTACCTCTACCCTCTTTTCTCTTTGAGAACATAACCTTAAATCATTTAAAGGAATATAAATGACCTATTTACCTTGTCAGAAAAGGGATGCCTCTTTAGCTCATCAAAGAGAAATAATACCGCGTTCTGAGGGCAGCACTTCCACTTATAATCGCAATATATTTTATCCATACACAGCCTTTAAAACACCACTTAATTAAGCAAATACGCGGAGCATTAAACAACACCAGCCATTCAATAGCAGCACGTACTACTACTACTACTATTACTACTACCACTACCACTACTACTGAAAGAGCTATGGAAAGAGTACAGAGGAAAATACTACTCAGAGTTACCTGTGCATATCGAACTGTTTCGACAGCAGCTTTACAAGTTGTAGATGCCAGTATTCCCATTGACCTCCTCGTTGTAGAGAGAACACTTTGGCATGAAAGGAGTGCGACTATATCTGCTGAAGAAAAGAAAGCCTTGTGGAACCAACTCTTACTGACTGGCAAGACCGATGGGATGACACAACCGATGTTGGCCAATGGACAAAAAAGCTAATACCCGACATAGGAGACTGGATTAAATGTAGACATCGGCAGGTAGATTACTATCTGTCGCAGATCCTGACAGGACATGGAAGATTCGGCGTATACGCCATGAAGATGGGAAAGACGCAGGGAGATGGTTGTTGGTACTGTTCTGAAAGGGATACAGTAGAACACACTTTTTTTTACTGTGTTCGATGGGAAGAAGAACGAAGGAGAGCCTGCCAACAACTTGGCCGACGACTCACGCCAGGGAATGTGGTTCAGATTATGTTAGAGAGCCCGTTTGCCTGGAACACAGTAAAGGCAATGGCGACGAGCATTATGGGGATGAAGGATAAAGAAGAGAAAGGAAGAACTTAATAATATACATCACTCCATTCTGATGTCATGCCGACAAGCAGTTCCAGAATGAACTGAGTGAAGCGGGCAGGGGTTTTTAGTTGGTGGAAATCCAACTCCCACACAGAGTGGTGTCTTTAAAAGATTTTCCCCTGCCATAACAAAACTACTACTACTACTACTACTACTACTACTACTACTACTAATACCGGGAGAGTTGGCCGTGCGTGTAGAGGCGCGCGGCTGTGAGCTTGCATCCGGGAGATAGTAGGTTCGAATCCCACTATCGGCAGCCCTGAAAATGGTTTTCCGTGGTTTCCCATTTTCACACCAGGCAAATGCTGGGGCTGTACCTTAATTAAGGCCACGGCCGCTTCCTTCCAACTCCTAGGCCTTTCCTATCCCATCGTCGCCATAAGACCTATCTGTGTCGGTGCGACGTAAAGCCCCTAGCAAAAACTACTACTACTAATAATAATAAATAATAATATTAATAATAATAATGGCGTATGGCCTCCGGAGAGGACTGGTGCAGGTCTTCCGAATTGACGCTTACAGGCGACATGCGTGTCTGTGAGGATATAGACCTATTTATTATGAAGTCTAATGTTTAATACGGCACACACATTTAGCCCTCACTCCAGAGGAATTAACCAATTATGTTTGAAGTCTCCGATCCGGCCAGAAATCAAACTCAGGACTCCTTGGATCTAAGGCCATCACGATAATCATTTAGCCATTGATCCGGACATTTTTAACAACGTGAAGGAACTTTCTCGGACATTGTTGTTTTATTAATATTAAGTAACTATATATTATAATAATAATTATTATTATTATTTCCAAAAAGAATATATTACTTGTACTAACAGTGATTAAAACACAAATACATAAACGAAATATACATTATGAACATAACACACTCTGACGTTAAACTTAACCATGGTTTATCGTAACAATTACCATGATCAAGTATATGCATGCATTCTAGAACCGTTCATATCGCTGTACGTGTGTTGCTTTTACCAAGCATATTTTCTATAAAAAAAAGAGTTATTCAATGTTAAAATTGATATTAACTGCCATAAAGCTTCTTTGTTATTTGTCGGTTTTTTGATATGGTTTCTAATTTTGACTGTCACTGAAACGGACAGTACTAAGCCCCTATATGTCACGAAAATAATGCTGCGAGGCACGGTATTGTATAAAGATGAGAAGTGACATCAGGCTCTTCCATAGCTGTACTCTTTCTGCTCCACATGAAAGATATAGCAGCTGGCATTCCAAATACAGAATAAATAGCCAGTGGTACTCTACCTCCTCTCCGCCTTCAATATTGGAATATTTCTTATCTGTGTGCCACAGTGTCCGGCGCGACAGCTTCTGTCACTTCAACACGTCGCTCTGTTAGCCTGCTCTGGAATCTAGGACGTTGTGCTCTTATACAATATAATAAAGTTCGATACCTGAATGTTATCGTGCTGCCCAGTGAGTAAATCAAAGTGTATTGGCATGATTGCTTTATGATCTCATTTATTAATTGAAACTAAGTTATGGCATTAAGTTTTACTTATTGATGAAGATAATAATAGAAATGCATGGAGTTTCAGGGGTATGTCATCTATTAGATTTCCAGGAGAGGGAATGCATTATGATGCGAACAATGGGTCAATTTCTCATTAAGTAAGATTTCTAAAACCAACGAGGAAGAAATGCAGACCAGTTCCTTATACTTACATGTTATAAACTCTGTCAAAATAATTTATGATACCGAATCCCTGAGTTAAAACATAGAACAGTGTGTATTTTATACATTACAGACATAGAATATACGTTGTGTTTTGTTTCATATCCGCGCAATTAGCCAGACAGAATTCAAATTCCCGACCCGGCCTGGAAACATACTTGGGGACCTCTGAACCGAAGGACTCAACGCTGACCATCCCGCCAAGGAGCCGGCCAGTAAAAAAATAAAAATAAAAAATAAATAAATAAATAAATAAATAAATAAATAAATAAATAAATAAATAAATAAATAAATAATAATAATAATACCGGGGGTACAACTTCTGCGTCCTGTTGAATTGCGCGCCTTCTTAAAAGCCATCTGTGCCGTGAATCCTGAATTAATGTAATTGAAGTTACTCGGGCCTTTAATCTTTAGATGTCTCTACTATCGGCCTACATGTCCCCTCTGGCGGGATTACGAACAATTACCTTTTAAGGAATTTTCAGTTTTCAATGTTTTCTTAAGTGTTTGTAGATTTTATTTTTCATATGCTAAGGTTGTCAACACTCCTACGGCTTCTTTCTTCCTTAGTTACTAACCAATCAGGGATTTTGTGGATATTTCTCTAGCCAAATAAAAATTGGGGCGTTCTGCCTAGCTCAAGAGAGTTCTGGACCTTCCCCTCTGAGATGCTATAAAAGCTGGACGCTTTAGGGGCGTATTGACATCTTCATCACTAAGGTCTAGTGTGTGTGTGCGGCGTAATAGGAGGCAGGGACTGTAGGCCCGCATTCGAAGGCCCAACAGGTCAAGGTAATGGTAGACATCTCTTAACATGTGGTAGCTCAAGGCAGATAACTTGAGGGGAAGGTTTAGAACTTCTTTGATTAATGTAAGGTTCTAAAATCTCTGTTTAAATGTAAATTTTTGGCAAGTCTGAGAAACATGTAACTTAGGGAATAAAAATTGTTCACCCTCTGTTAATTCCCATTCAACTTGTTATTGGGGTGATTAAAATATTCTAAACCTCTACAGCAAATTCTTCACACTGCTTTGGTACTTAAGATTTCGCATCTAGTCACCACTCTGTATTATAGGCTGCAACGTCGGGCCATAAGCCCATATAGGATTTTAAGTGTCTTTCAAAAAGGAATGCAAGTGTTTCGCCTCCTAACCTTTTGTTAATGGCCGATCGTCTTAAGCCTTTTTATTTTTGTACACTAAGGCCATTTAGAATGGGCACTCATTGCCCCTGTTTAAATTGCCATTATTTATAGACGAGTGTGTAACAGACTGTCGGGCAGAAATGACAGTACAGCATGATTCTGTAAGAACTTGTTTTTTTATGCAGATATGGCAATTGTTAGAATCATTCACTAGATTCAATACATCTTTCACTTCACTGAAGTAAGAATATTTCGATGGCGTACTCCAGCGGCTAAGCATAGGTTTTGGTGGCAGGGCAACATGGATAATTTATCTGTAAAGTCTGAAGTTTCCTTGTTACCTTGATGAACACTTTCTTTACTGTATAAGCCATACTTTTGGTCAAACTACACAGCCAGTCCCTAACAGCACAAATGTATGTCAAAAATGTGGAAAAATCTGCGGTTCAAGGATTGGCCCTAACAGTCACTTAAGATCTCACAAAAGCTAAGTTCTTCAGGAAGACAATCATACTCGTTAACGAGGGATAGCCCATCAGTTTTGGTCATGCTAGCCCGGAAGCGCATGTGTAGCAAGTGGAGATATATTTCTTCCCTGGTACGTCGGCACTGCATTGTGCTTATCACAGGATAACTTGCAGTGTTTTCTCGACTGGCGAGCTAGCCGTCCAGTTTCTTAGAAAGGTACGATATCCAACTAATGATCCCATACCGCACAAGGACGAAACACTTGTAATTTTACAATTTAGATTCTTGAATTTTATTTAGCCGCCTATTTTTGGTCTGTGTTAGTACCTATTTAGCTTTGATACTGAGAGTAAATTTACCTACTTATACTAAAGTTATGGCGAGTGGCTCAAAAATTTAAATAATGTGTTATAGACTACAAACACTGCCCTATCTGAATATGGCAAGATCGGTACTCAGGATAGTGGATGCCAGTCCGGGCATTCATTCCTCGAATTTTCGGACAATGCAGTTTCTTAGTGTGACACAAAAATAATGACTTAGATGCCTACAGTTGTAAGGTTCATCAGAAGGATTTATGAACGTGTATTAAGGTGGTATTTATAAATGTGCATGTAAAGGAAATTAGTCATTGTTTATAAATTCCACTTTCAATTTTTTCATCTACCAGGGCAGCGAGTGGTTTACAAAATGACCCTTTGAAACATCACAACACTACACACTGCACTGCACGGTCCACTGTACTAAGAGTGTTAATTTCTTGCAATAAGATTAATCAATCCCGTAACCTCCGATTATTAGCACATTAGTGTTATTGTGGCCGTTAAACGTTGAATAAGTCCTGTGCATACAGAAATAAAATAATATTGTAAAAGTTACCCATTCGTGAAATTGTGCATTTCTTTTAACAACCGGATTTATTTATTATAACTATATCCAATGTACAAACAAACAAACAAACAAACGATCCCCATGGCACTACAGCCCTTGAAGGGTCTTGGCCTACCGAGTGCCCGCTGCTCAGCCCAAAGGCCTGCAGATTACGATGTGTCGTGTGGTCAGCACGACGAATCTTCTTGTCCGTTATTCTTGTTTTTCTAGACAGGGGCCGCTACCTCACCGTCGGATAGGTCCTCAATTCTAATTCTGTAGGCTGAGTGGACCTCAAACCAGGCCCCAGGTCCAGGTAAAAATCCTGTCCTGGCCGGTAATCGAACCCAGGGCCTCCGGGTAAGAGGCAAGCACGCTACCACTACACCACGGGGCTGCCATATCCAATATACAGGATGGGCAAAATAAAACTGGATCGGGAAATATTTACGTTAGGACTGATGCGGGATTAACCCTGTCAATTAAAATCACAGAAGATGCTGAAAATGGCGGCCGTTGATGACGATGCAGCCCTGTGCTCGATTGATCAAACTGTGAGACACGCGCAGCAGCTTTTCCTGAGGGACAGGAGCAATTTAATGTTCTGCTGTATCTCTTCCGGTGTGTGAGGATTATTGGAGTACACCTGACCCTTCTATTTACCCTATAGGTACTAATTACAGGGAGAGAGATCAGGCGATCTAGGTGGCCATTCGATTGCACTACTTTGCGGATTGTCCTTTCCAAACACCTCATGAACTCGTGACAAGATTGTCAAGACGCTGTGTGCTGTCGCTCCATCTAGCTGAATATATCCACACAGTCGTTCATCTTCTGTTAATTGATCCACATATGGGTAAAACAGTGTCTGGACACCAGACATCGCGCATCGCAAACCAAACTTGAGATTATGCAACGGATTTTCGACGTACAGATGGGGATTTTTTTGATGCATAAAGGCGCGTGTTCTGTGAGTTTATATATCCTGACAGGCTGAACCAGGCCTCATCTGAAGAAATGAAAAACTGAGGATGGAAAAGTCCTGACTTCACTTCACTCAGAAACCGCCGGCAAATCTCAACACGCGAAAGTTCCTTTGGACGCTGTGACGCATGCACAAGCGTAAATTTGTAATGGTAGAGATACAGGTCCTTTTTGATAACATTTCGGCATGACGTTGAGATTTCGTCGAACTTCGTTTCAGGCTTTTCCGGCGTTTGAAAACTTTTCGGACAGTTACGTGTCTTATTCGCTACCGAGCCGTTTCCGCGGCCATTTTGCCACTGAGTTTTACATTGCATAATTTGCTGGAGGTTTCGCTAAAACACTCCCAGTCTTAAACTCTTGCGCAAACAGTTCCACACAGATTTTTGAACGAATCGTGCTCTGCATACGACTCGACAATGAACACGCACTGTTTTCTTGTCAGCATAATTTTGTGTTATATTCAACTGATCACTAAACACGTCTGCTCCTCCCACTCAATCACACGTAATGGCAGAGCGACGCACGCGGGATATGTGCACGCGCAGGCATGTGACAGCAACCAACTGGTGCATAGAAATCACGGTTTCCAGCATTTGCTGTGAGGGGGAGTTCTCCTGTTCATTTAAATGAAATGGCGTATGGCTTTTATTGCCGCGAGTGTCCGAGGACGTGTTCGGCTCGCCAGACGCAGGTCTTTTGAGTTGACGTCCGTAGGCGACCTGAGCATCGTGGTGAGGATGAAATGGTGATGAAGACGACACATACACTCAGCCCTTGTGCCAGCTGAATTAACCAATTATGGTTAAAAATCCCGACCCTGCCGGGAATCGAACCCGGGACCCCAAAGGCCAGCACGCAAACCTTTTAGCTACAGAGCCGGACTAATATTCATTAACATTTTTCCGAGCCGGTTTATTTTTCCCACCCTATATTATTGTATACCTGAGGAACTTAAATTACTGCATACTTTTCGTGGTCATTTGGAGTTTAAGGACGGTGGAATATTTTTTTTTTTTTTTTAAGAACGAGTAGTAGAAAGTAATTATTCACCAGAAATGTTCGAAGCTTGGAACATCGTTGTTTACCACTATCAGGGTTTCATGTTAATGCCGAAGCACAAGCTTACAAAATACTTCACAGGAAGCATCAATGCAGCCCTTCGAGATTACTTTACAGCCCTGCCACGCCACCTAATCTGGAACTAACTGATGTGTTACCATTACTTAAATGTGAATGCTATGCTTGCTCATTGAGTTGTAGTCCATCTCAATAATGTAACGGTTTCCGCTATTAGCTGTTGTTCTCGAAGGCTTGGATTCGCTTTCATTTACTGCCAGTAATTTAAGATTTGCAGAAGAGCCGGCATGAGGTTGAAAATTTACGCACAGCTCAAATTCATTCGGGATGTGCCTGGAAAGAGCTGCAACACTTGGGATGAGAACACAGATTTAAATTTACGTTGAGTTGTGAATAGGACTGGGAACTGTAATCATTATATAACGACGGATGTATTTCTAATGAAGTACATGTATGAAACTAATAAATGTATTACCTATCGTATAGACCCCAATGGCAATAGTATGAATTCCACTGGCACCAAAGTGCAAGGAAATGCAACACAAATTTGAGAAAACATTATGTTGATTGCGATCCCCTATGAAGCTTAACGTCAAGATCATCAGACCCTCCTTCATTGGATCGTTATTATTGTAGGCAATGTATAATGTTAATACGGGGGTACCTCACTAACCAGAGTTAATATTAAATTTTATTGATGCACCCTGAGGTCCGCCTCTCTGGTGGAGTGGTTAGTGTGATTAGCTGCCAGCCACGGAGGGCTGGGTTTGATTCCCGCTCTGCCACGAAATTTGAAAAGTAGTACGAGTGCTGCAACGGGGTCCACTCAACCTCGGGAGGTCAAGTGAGTGAACAGGGTTCAATTCCCACCTCAGTCATCCTCGAAGTAGTTTTCCATGTATTCCCACTTCTCTTCCAGGCAAATGTCGGGATGGTAGCTAACTGAAGGCCACGGCCTCTTCTTTTCCTCTTCCTTGTCTATCCTTTCCAGTCTTCCCTTCCCCTACAAGGCCTAGGTTAAGTATAGTAGGCGAGACCACCTGGGCGAGATACAGGTCCTCCTGTCCAGTTGTACCTCCAACTCAATGTTTCACGCCCCAGGACATTGCCTATGAGACGGTAGAGATGGTATCTCGCTGAGTCCGAGGGAAAAACCAACCCTGGACGGTAAACGGATTGAGAAAGAAAGAAAGATGTAGCCTGAAAATCACCTACGTTCACAATAGAGTTAACAATTTGTGAAATCATAAATGCAGAGAAACTACTTAGAATAATTCAATATGGATGCTACTCACATTATTAGTATATAAAAATATAAAAGTAGCGCTCAAATAAATCCGAAGTCTCCATCTTATTTTGCTAATGAGACAACTTACTTCGGACTCTCTAGGTCAAAAACTGACATGTCATCTTGCTGTCAACTTCGCTAGGTTATTTCAAAGTTATAATGATCCTGAACTAAGGGAAAAATTATCTAAACACCAAGAAGGGGATATGCTAGGTTAACGAACGTTGAAAGGCGAGTACATACATCTTTAAGATGACCTTGATTCAAATTTTCCGCAACTAGCAGTAGCGTGGCGCTAGTAGTAGCCTCAAGACGTTGCACATCAGGTTTGCTTTAAATACGGACTGAACTGTGCGAGAACGTTAGTTACCTGGGGGATTGGACGGAGTGACTGTGAGTGGGTCAAGAATGCCTTTACGACGACGAAGAGGCCAGTATCAACAGCTCACTGTGGTTGAACGAGGTCATACAATAGGGCTACGTGAAGGTGGATTTTTCCTCCGCGCTATTGCAGAACGACTTGGCAGAAATGTCTCCACTGTGCAAGCGTGCTGACAGCAGTGGTCGCGAGAAGGTGCGCTCGCAAGAAGACCGGGCTCCGGACGTCCCAGTGGCACCACCGAGAGGGAAGAGCGCCTTATTCGGCGTATGGCTGTGGCGCAGCGGACTGCGTCTGCAGCAGCAATTCAAGCGGCAGTTGGCACCACAGTGACACAAAGAACTGTTCGAAACCGGTTACTTGAAGGACAGCTCCTAGCAAGGCACCATGCGGCGTGCATTCCAAATACCCCAAACCACCGCCATCAGTGGTGTCAAGTGACAGCTCATTGTAGTATGCAGTGGAGGTCCGTTGTGTTTACCGATGAAAGCTAGTTCCGCCTTGGTGCCAGTGATGGCCGCGTGTTGGTTAGGTCGAGGCAAGGTGAGCGCTTGCATTCCACCTGTCTGCGGTGTCGACACAATGGACCTACACTGGGAGTTCTGGTTTGTGGAGCAATTTCCTATGACATCAGGAGCACTTTCGTGGTTATCCCACGCACCCTGTAGGTGTGTGAGTCCATCTGGTGATTCGACCTATTGGGCTGCCATTCATGAACAGAATTCCATCAGGATATTGCGCGCCCCATGCCGCTGCTGTAACACAACGTGCTGTACAGAACGTCGACATGTCGCCTTTAGCTGTTCGATCCCCCGATCTGTCACCATTGGAGCACGTATAGGACATCATTGGACGACAACTCCAGCGTCATCCACAACCGGCATTAAGCGTCCCTGTATTGACCAACTAACTGCTACTTTGCTAGTTGCTTTACGTCGCACCGACACAGATAGGTCTTAAGGCGACCATGGGACAGGAAAGGCCTATGAATGGGAAAGAAGTGGCCGTGGCCTTAATTAAGGCATAGCCCCAGCATTTGCCTGGTGTGAAAATGGGAAACCACGGAAAACCATCTTCAAGGCTGCCGACAGTGGGGTTCGAACCCACTATCTCCCGGATGCGAGCCAACTAAGTACAACAGGCAAGGAACTCCATCCCACCTGCTGACATCCGGCACCTGTTCGACAAAATGCATGCACGTTTAAATGCCTGCAATCAACAGTCAGGCGATTACTCCGGTTATTAATGGACCAGCATTGCAAATTTGCGATGGCTTTTTTCGTGCAGATATTAACCTGCAGTCTTGTACCTTTAATCAATTAAATACGTCACCTCGACAATATTATTGCCAAAATTTCCGTTTTCTATATTCTTTATTTCATGGTGTTTGGACTTTCTTCCGCCGGTGTATTTCCAGAGAATTGGAATATGACATCAAACGCATGTGAATCAACATTGATATAGTTATTGAGTATTTTTGACTGAAATCGTGGTAGACTTTGTTTGGTGAAAGTTTTTGTTACTGCAGTGTGTGGTAAAAGGAACACATCTTCCTTTACTATGAAAATCCACAGCCTGTTCCAGTCATTCGACCGGGTCAGGAGTGGAATGAACGAAGCCCCCATCTAGCGGTGAGGATAGGAACCGTGCCGGTTGCCGAAGCCTGTCGCACTCCTCTTGGGCGATGATTAGTGAATGACAGATGAAATGAAATTATATTGGAGAGTGTTTTGGAATGAAATATGACAGAGAAAACCCCCACAGAAAAACCTGTCCCGCCTTCGCTTCGTCAGCACAAATCTCACATGGAGTGACCAGGATTATAACCACGGAACCCAGCGGTGGGAGGCCGGCGCGATGCCGCCTGAGACATGGAGTCTGGCTTCCTTTACTATATATTGCCTTAATCGAGTTATAATATTTTTTAATTAAGGAATATAATATAAAATATGGGTTTACATTATTATAGGTTAAAATGTGTCTCAAAATAGTGTATCTAAATATTTGTAAGAAACGTTGGGAGTAATCCTTGGGATTAAAGCAAGTTAAAATGGCTCTAAGGAACATGTCCTATAACGCATTGGTATTGAGATACTGTGCATGTAAGGCACATTGGTACTACTATATTTACGATTTTGTGATCCGTCGTCTGTTTTGGTCACCGACGAGGTCGCATTTAGAAGAAATTGCACCATAAAGTTCCAAATACGCACACACGTGGGTAGTTAAAATTGCCAATGGTACCGTACAATCATCAATGATCTGCATTCAGGTCTGTCACACAGGTGACAGGTTTTTTCCATCAATCGTTTACTTACTTTTTCCCTTAAACGTTTTCAAAGAACTTTGAAATTCTTTGAACATTTCCTTTCGTAAATTATTCCAATCCGTTACTCTTCGCCCTACGAATTAATATTTGCCTCAATTTTTCCTCTTGTTTTCCAACTTTACCATCATAATAAAGATCATCTTTCATGTCTTTTTCTTGCAAGGTGCTTTACGTCGCACCGACACAGATAGGTCTTATGGCGAGGATGTGATAGGAAAGGGCTAGGAGTGGAAATGAAGTGGCTGTGGCCTTAATTAAGTCACAACCCCATCTTTTGCCTGGTGTGAAAATGGGAAACCACGGAATAACATCTTCAGGACTCCCGACAATTGGGTTCGAACCCACTATCTCCTGAATGCAAGCTGGCAACTACGTGACCCAAAACACGCGGCCACTAGCTCGGTTTTCCTACACTGAAAAGTTTCACTCAAGGTTATTCGTCTACTAAAGTCATTCCACGCCATTTCTCCACTGACAGCCCGGGACATACCACATAGTCGAGCATCGTGTCTCCTTACTCCGAATTCTTACCAGCCCGAAGTTTGCAACACTTTGGTAACACTACTCATTTCTCAGAAATCACTCAAAACAAATAATGCTAATTTCCTTTGGGTCTTTCCCGTTCTCATATCAAGTAATCCTGGTAAGGGTCTCATACACTAAAACCATACTCTAACTGGGATCTTAGCAGAGACCTACACACCCTCTGCTTTACGTTCTTATCACAGCCCCTATATACTCTCATAACTATCTGAAGAGATCTGTAACCTTTCTTAACAACCCCGTTAATATGTTTACCCCAATGAAGATCAGCTGTTATATTATCAGCTATCTCCTTACAGTGATCCCATTAGGTACTATCGCTCCATCAACACAGTAATTTAAACTGCGAGGGCTTCATTCCTTTGTGAAGCTCACAACCTGAAATTCCATCCCGCTTACCATCATACCATTATCCGCTGTCCACCTCACAAAATATAGTAGTCTATCTATCCATCAACAACTGATCGGTCGTTTCTTGCCACCCCGACGACTGAATAGACCAGCGTATCTAACCTCGTTGAGAAGCACGCTGCCTGTACTACTGGAACATGTGTACTAGCGGTTCACTGCTCCATGTGCTTCATGCATCACGGAGCTCCAGCGCACTTCAACTTGCCTGTATGTAGGCTTTCCTACAACACCTTCCCACGACGGTGGATTGGGCGATGAGGTCCAGTACAATGCCCTGCACCGTCTCCTGACATTAATCCACTGCACTTTTATCTGTTAGACAGAACTCAGACATCTTTGAGTAGCTTCCTCAGTCATTTGAGGCTGCTCATAGCGGAAAATTAGAGTATTTCCTGCGATGCGGCCAATGTATGTCGTGTAACTCCATGAACGTTTTTTTGCTAGTTGCTTTACGTCGCACCGACACAGAGAGATCTTATGGCGACGATGGGACAGGGAAGGGCTAGGAGTGGGAAGGAAGCGGCCGTGGCCCCAGCATTTGCCTGGTGTGAAAATGGGAAACCATGGAAAACCATTTTCAGGGCTGCCGACAGTGGAGTTCGAACCTACTATCTCCCGAAAACTGGATACTGGCCGCACTTAAGCGACTGCAGCTATCGAGCTCGGTATAACGCACTTAGGACATATGGTGTTCATAGGGACATTTTCTTGCCTTCATCGCTGGAATCATCACTCGATGTTTGTTACAAATCCTTTGTGTTAAATACTGAAGAGAAGGGTGAACAATATAACAATGTTTATAAAGGAAAGGAACAGTTAGAACTACGTGATTATTACTCACAGATGTAATAGGTGATAGATATTAATCCCTAGGGAATGAACGCTTCAATAATTAAAAAGTACCACATTTTCAGTAGGAGGAGGATACAGTGATGAAACTTGCTCTGTAACACAGAAAACTATCTAAGGAGTCATGTGCTGTTCAATAGAAATCGATATTCATTAGCTGTGAATTCTAGAAGATTTTTCAAAGAACTAGCATCAACTTGAGTAGGCCTACGAGAAACTGGCTGAATAAATTTAGTGCGGAGTTAAAATTGTTGTTTATAGGACAAACTGTAAGTTCTCAGACATGTGTTAAAATCGATGTCAGTTGAGGAGGTAATGTGCTGTAAACGTGTTCTTGTTAGAAGAAACTATGACAAACCATATTCTGATGATATTCTAACAGAAATAAATGCTCTGCTATGTTGTAACATTTAACGATTATTTTACAAGTTTAGAGCATCAATACTGCTCTTTCCTTCAAGTTCAGAGTTTGCTTACTTAAATGGTCTATCTCACTTACTTGTACTGTACTGTAGATCTCATGTACCTAGCAATTACTGATATTATTGCGAGTGAGTCCTTTCCCCCCATGTTCCAGCTTAATATCAAACAAATTAAGAGCAGGTGTGCAGACTATGTCCATTTGTGGTTTAATCTAGGAAATATGAACGGCAGTTAAACTTCAGTGCACAAATCCTCTTCCATGGAGCAATTACGCTATAATGAGGGTGCAAGTGAACTTAAGTCTTGAAATTATTTTAA
Source organism: Anabrus simplex (assembly GCF_040414725.1). Taxonomy (NCBI): domain Eukaryota; kingdom Metazoa; phylum Arthropoda; class Insecta; order Orthoptera; family Tettigoniidae; genus Anabrus; species Anabrus simplex. Next base: position 1,303,423,222 of record NC_090265.1, read on the forward strand.
GTGTTATGCTCCTTTAAAATGGTCATAACCAAACAGAGCTCAGATACCTCAATAATACAGTCAAGTGGTAAAGGAAACATGTCTCTAATGTACTATCGATATCCGTGTAAGATATGTGGAGACCAATAGGAGTGACTGGTTTTGGAAACCTTTCGAAAGAATAACATCGTTTTCAATCGCATTTATGAAATAGAAAATATAGTTTGATGAATAACTGTACTGCATTTATTAAAGAACGCCAATTAATATTTACAGTGCCGAGCGAGTTGGCCGTGCAGTTAGGGGCGCGCAGCTGTGAACTTGCATTCGGGAGATAGTGGGCTCGAACCCCACTGTTGGCAGCCCTTTCCGTAGTTTCCCATTTTAACACCAAGCAAAATCTGGGGCTGTATCTGATTAAGGGCACGGCTTCTTCCTTCCCACTCCTAGCTCATTCCTACCCCATCGTCGCCGTAAAACCTATCTGTGTACGTGCGACGTAAAGTATCTTGTAAAAATAACATTTAGAGTCTTCTCTGCAGTATATTAGCGCAATGCTATTTAAAATTACTAATACAATTTTATTTCAGCCGATGGGCATTAAAAATATATAAATAATACTGTACATTTCAATTTTTAATTACTGTGCATAGTAGTAACGTAAGCAAGGATATCCGTTCATTGTCCATTTCACACATGCAGTAGCGAATGTACTAGTATGTACGTTCCCTTCTAAAGTACATCTGTCTTTCAGATTTTGAATATTATGCCTCGATTTCATGCCATTCGTCGATACAGAATTAACAGTATTTTTGTATCTCTCTGTCCGTGACTGTGACACATTTAAAATGTCTGCAGAAAATTGAGGACGAAGTGCCATTATTGATCTTGCCAAAGAAAGAAAGAAAGAAAGAAAGAAAGAAAGAAAGAAAGAAAGGGAACCTGATTGAATGGATGCTTTTCTCAGTACCAGCAGAAGTCTTTCCCTTGGCTCTCAATTAAAGAATACAAACTGGAGCAGACCATCTACTACGAGAAAAGTCATCTGGCTATCGCTATGGGAGATTAAGCTCACAGATTGCTTGATGTAACTGAACCATGTGTAGACGTCAACCATCCGCTATGCCTTAATTTTATTGACTTCAAGGAAGGAATTTCATAGCGTGCGTCGCGGATCGTTATGGGACATCTATTTTTAATTCCTGATTGTTCCATCAGGATTTCCTGGAACCTGTCACTCGATTGGACTTGTTGCATAAAGCACTGCCTCTTTCCATTTATGGACAGATATGCGTCAAACAAGATTGTATGTTGTCACCATTTCTATCCTTCTGGACTGGACAGGAGTGTGTTATGACAAACTGGAATGAATTTCACATTCAAATATCAAGGCTCTGTGAGTGATATAAGTGTCAGTAGTATTTGCATCTAGCACTAGGGTATCAACAATCTCGATGTCTGTTACCTAATCTTTTAAATTCGTGTGCCACGACCTTCGGTCTCTTATTCGCCCACCTGCGTCCCTTTATTGTACTCTATACTGCAAACCAATGAATTCTTTCTGGTAAATCATGCAAGACCTAACCATTCGAGCCAGTTAATACGATAATTTCACCCAGTATCCTCTTAACTGCGTGTTCATTATTTTACTGTGACAACTTTCGCGTCATTGTTCAAACTTAGTTTTATAAGTAATCAATCATCTTGCTTGCATTTCTGGCTGCAATTCCTGTCATATGAATAAAGTATCTCATACCTCCACACCTCACTGCAACACAGGAGAACTGACCTGAGTACAAAAGCAAGTAGAAGCCGATTACCTAAACGTTAGGCTCTTTAATAATAATAATAATAATAATAATAATAATAATAATAATAATAATAATAATAATAATAATTCCTTCTTATGATATACCATTCAACACAACTACGATGTGGTTGACATTTTATTGACACACTGGTTGAATTTATTTCAATATTCATTAGATTAAGATAATACACATTCTAAACAATGCTCTACTATCGTATCCTCAACCCGTCATTCAATATATTTTTATCATAACCATCATTCCTTGAGTCTCGAATGCGCTTATTTTTAAAATATGTGCTGGGGCTGTACCTTAATTAAGACCACGGACACTTCCTTTCATTCCTAGCCCTTCCCTATCCCATCGTCGCCATAGGATATGGCCTATCTGTGTCGGTGCGACGTAAAGCACATTGTAAATAAATTAAGGCATATTGTTTAGTTAATTAACTTACCTTAGTTTAAAAACAAAGTCACTCCAAGTACAATTTGTTTAACCAGTCTGTATTTACGAGAAACGTCGAGAGAGAATAATGATTTTCTGTAAACGATCCATGTAAATGATGATGACGAAATCTGAAAACTTATAGCATAGTCTGACTTCTGTAATATCTACCCTTGATCCCCGATTCCGCTCAATACTCTGTTAATCGAATGCTGAAGATCGAAAATACATAGGTATTACCGTGCTTTCCTATTGAAACATTTCTCAGTTACTTAGCATATAGTAAAGGTCTGAACCCGAACACCCATTTGTCGTCCAGTACCCGCATACTCCTTATCATCTACCATTGACTGAATTATTGTACGAACTGTCTGTAAGTATACTAGTTCGCGAACTAAGGAAGAATATCGATTGCTTACTTCTAAAACCTCTTATCTCGCAACGCTCCTCCTATCCATTATATCCCTTAAGACTGGTTACGCCTCCCAACCACATGTGGATATGCAGCCCATCAGAACAATTTTCGTTGTGTTCATTTTCCTATGGTTACGTGTAAAGGAAAGTGAACCTTAAATACATTATACTGTAAGAGTGCGTAAATTCTCTTGCAAACAACATCCTTATAGTACAGTACGGTACAAATCAGTACAGGAAAATGAACACAACGATAATTATTCTCATAGACTGCTTATAAATATGTGGCTGGGAGGCGTGACCACTTTTAAGGAATATAGTGGGTAGAAAGAACATTGCCAAATACGAGGGTTTAGACGTATTGATTTATTTCGTGTCAGAATGTTGAATAAACTTAAAATATAAATAATATATTGTTTACAAACGAAAAAAGGTACATCATATGTCACAAAAACATTTCACACAAAGTTTGCCCAGAAATGGGCAGCAGCAATTCCCTCTTCAGTGGCTTGAGTCAAGTCTTGAAGTGTACAGTACAAGGAACAGGGCAGGGCTGACAGTCATAAAGGTGTAGTGTAGATTGTTGCTCCCGCAATCGCAGAAGTCTGAATGATCTTTCAAATAACCCCATTTTTTCAGGTTATCCTTGGATATACCTTCCCCACTCCTCCATCGATTCAGTGCCCTTCAGGTTGTCCATTCCAAATGATGACCAGGAGGTGGAGATTCAGAAGGCACCATCCAGTCAGAAGGATGCTCCATTCTTGGTCGCCATATATCACAACGTGCTGTTCTTGTTGGTTTATCCACAGCCTTGGAGATATTCAGGAAACTTTTCCTCGACTTCAGACTTCTGGGTGTGTGTGTCTGAGATCCACCTTCGATCTCTCTTGCCTTGCAATCACTTCTCGCCGAATGTCTGGAGGAGCAATACTAGCCAAGCAGTAACAATGAAATGGCGTAAGGCTTTTAGTGCCGGGATGTGTCCGAGGACTTCGGCTCGCCAGGTGCAGGTCTTCTGATTTGACTCCTGTAGGCGACCTGCGCGTCGTGATGAGTATGAAATGATGATGAAGGTGACACATACAACCAGTCCCCGTTCCAGGGGAATTAACCAATTAGGGTTAAAATTCCCGACCCTGCCGGGAATCAAAGCCGGGACCCCTGTGGCCAAAGGCCAGCACGCTAACCATTTAGCCATGGAGCCGGACAGCCAAGCAGTAAAGTTTGTCAATGGGAGTTGGTTTCAGACACCCAGTAACTATTCTGTATGTTTCATTAAGGGTGGTATCCACGCGCTTCGTACGGGCTGATCTGAACCAGACATGGCATGCATATTTCAGCCGCAGAGAAACTGAGAACAAGAGCTGAGGTCCTTAACACAGTTGGATGAGCTCCCCATTTGTTTGAGCCAAGTTTCCGGAGGATGTTATTTCGGGCTGAGACTTTCTGTCCAGAGTTAACACAGTGTTTCTTGTATGTTAAGGTGCGATCTAAGGTGACACCCAGGTACCTTGATGTAAGACAATGCTCCAGTTGCTTACCCTCACACGTCACACCCAGCTGCCTGGTAGCTTCTCGATTTCGAAGAGGAAATGCACGGTTTTAGAATTAAACTATCGATATGATTTAATATTATTGTAATACTTCATGTTCAATTGCCTTCCGTTTGGTAACATTACCGTTTTTGCCTAGTTGGAAGGTACCTTAGTCGAATCTCATTTTATTCCCATGGCACTACTGCCCTGAAGGGCCTTATTCTACCAAGCGGCCACTGCTGATCCCGAAGGTCTGCAAAATTACAAGGTGAAACGTAGTCGACGCACAAATCGTCCCTACTCTGGCAAACTAACAAATCTGCAAATTGTCAAAAGGTTAGGAGAGCTGAAAGAAGTTGTAATTTCTCATGTCAGATCAATGTTTATATTTAATGATTGGTTTTATGTGTTAGGCATACAGAGCGAGCTGCAGATGTGAGACTTTGACAGAGGGTAGACAATATATAAATAATAAAATATAGACCAAAACTTGAGAACTACACATTCCCTAGTTTGTCACTTTCGCTAGTTTGCCAGAGTGGGGACGAAATCATCTCGGCCGTTATTCTTGACTTTCTAGATCGGGATCACTATCTCACCACAAATTCTCTCTTCAATTGCTGTCACGTGGGATGAGTGGACCTCGAATCTGCCCTCAGATCCAAATATCTGACCGGAACTTACGCGTAAGATGCTGTATAACTACTCCTATTCCCATGCTGATCTTAACAGTCTTCAAAGTCATCTTGTCCGTCGCATGAATCTGTACTCTATATTTGTACAATTTTCTTTTCTGTTCAGCACAATGGGTTTCTAATTTTTTAATTCCACACTAGAATGCTTCTGAGTGTATCTGGAAATTGCAACTGACTTTGTTGAATGATTTATTTGTTGTTGATTAATACTAATGATTACGATGATGATGATGATGATGATGATGATGATGATGATGATGATGATGATGATGATAACTTTCTGTGTATTTATGTACCTCCTGTCAACTATGGGCGAGACGCTACGGTGTTGATATCTTACCTTGAATGTTTCCTTTAACATGTTAGGTGGTCTACTCTTACGGGTCTCTAAGAGAACAATTGAACAGCTAACCTAATAATTATTCACTTCTACAGTCCTGTGTTAGGTGGGCCGTTAGCTACTTAAAACCTTTGACGAAGAGCGAACTTACTGTTAATGTCAGTGAAAACAGTACACGTCTATCACGAAAGACACTATATATATTCTTTGAACTCGGCAATAACGACGATAATTTCAGGGAAATATTCCCATTTATGACTCTCAACTGTGTCATTTCATTAGTTTCATGATTTGAAATATCACAAGAATATTTTATAGCGCAATACATCGCCTTCCTGTTCAATGGCCCGTAAAATTTTAATTATCAAGCGCTACAAACTTTTAGTGCAGCTAATAAATGGCTCTTGTATAACCCGAGTCATCCCGTATGGAGCTGCCATGCATGGCGGTGTTATGAACTAGACCACTTATAGTCCTCGCACCTTTTAGCGATATTAATTTGTACTGGGTTGAGGAGTAAGGAGGGAGCTCATCCAGTTCCAGTTATACTGCCAACTGAATGAAAATGAAATCTGAATTTAAACGATAATATGATCTATCGATATGAATTTCCTAAACATTTATTATCTTACGCCAACAACTGTGTCACACATACATTATTTAACATTATATAACATTTCTCAATGCGAATCTTGTTCTTAGAATGAATTCTATAGTTTGGCTTTGTTGTGTAAACAACAACAGTACTAGTACGTAACGTATACGCCAGATGTCACACAGCGATGCATAAGCGATTCATAGTTTGTGTTTCAAAGGTTGCCGATACGAATCTCGAAGATAACCGAGGTCGACCGATTCAGCACTAGGGTGTCCCTCTCTCTCATTCTCCTCAACCTGATGGTTGGTGGGTAGCATGACTGTCCTCGTCCAACGACCTGTCCATGCATCGCTAAAAGGTGCGCGTACTATACTTATTCTGGATCGGTCGAAACTGGCTAAAAACTACCGGGAGCTGAATCTGGGACACTTAGACTAGAGAAACAAAGTATAAAAGGCATGTCCCCAAAGCAGAGATGCCAAAACATAGAGCTGAGGTCAATTTAAATTAATTAGGTTTATTAACATAAACTAGAGAGAAAAGGTATGAATATAGGCATAAAACAAATAAATGAGGAATACAGGGAGTCAAATACTCACATACATAATTTGTAAAGGTACTCCAATCACAATCACATCGCTTGACTTTTCAATCTGAATCTTATAGAATCTTAGACTGTCGGAACAGAGGTATCTAACTGTGCTACAATTATTTTTATTAATTACCAGACAGTGGCAATTAAAATGTGATCCAAAGTATTTCTTTCTTAAGGACCATTTGAAATCATGAGATCAAAGAAACAGCTATCACACAATAAAATTATCACGGCTCCCCAGACAAAGTCAAGGCTTTTTTGTCTAAAAATAAACATGGCTCCCAACAATCTCCATAGAGACTGCATCCCCAGAAATCAAAGACGTCAGTGAACCAAGGCTGGCAGAAAAGTAAACAAATATGGAATACAAGGAGGTAAGAAAAGGAGTCACCATAGTTACGGAAAAATATGCATGAGCCATAAAGCAAATAAAATGAGAACATAATCCAGAAAGATATTAATTGGCTGAGGAAGCCAAAAACAATAACGAGATAAAATAATAATAATAATAATGACAAAAGCAAATATCCATAAGATATATGAAGTAACACAGGTCCGATAACCACTCCACACCCACACACACTCAGAGACCAAACATGCGGAGCAGAATGAATATAAAAACATAATATCAAGACACGTTACGGCAAGAATCGTAACAGCATGACATGAATCAGTCAACGGCTCATGAGCTTGACCTGAGAGCACAGGTCAGATACCTCGGTCACCGCAAAGAGGCCTTGCTCTTCCAGTGAAAACACATAACGGAAATTACATACACGCCGCATAACACATATTCATATCGCACACCAAGGCGAACATGAATCGTACAGAATCAGCGATAAACCATAATGCAGAGCATAAGCTCGAGCCAGACGTCGAAGACGTAGAGAAATAAAAGGTGTCCAATTAAAAATCACAAACAAACTCAACACGCACCCGAATAATCGGATCGATGCTATCTTTCGCTATATGTTAGAACGATTACATAGCAAGCAGGCATGAAGAGAAACAAAGGACAGTTAAATAAGTCTGCTGAAAAATGATAAAAGTGATACACAAAACAGGAATCTCTCTAGCATAACTATGGCAAGTCAAGAAAGAGTAAGGATAAGTACCTTGAGTTTGGGAAAATCATATTCATTGACCCTAAGTGGTCATATTCATTGACTCTGAACTGAGAGACATACAAGCTAAAGTTTGAATCTTTCTGTAGAACCATTTGTACGAGATGACCTCGTAGACCAACGTCTCCATCTTTTCTTTTAAAGCCACTATTGTCCGAAGACCAGATAAAACTCGAATCAATGATAAGCTAGAAAGAAATGCTTTGGCAATCCTCCGTTATATGAGGTACCATCTATCTAATCGAGGCGAATTACACGTCAAGTCAGGCAGAGAGAACACTAAACAGCCATAACAGACTGATCTATGACATCATAAAGAATGCGATATCTTGTAAAATACAAAAGTAAGATATGAAGGTGATGAGGTGCGGCTCAGAACACATGCGGCCAATACTGCCGATAAATGGCAGAAATGTCATCAGGACTGTTAAGGCACTCGTTATATGCCAATCGAACGGAAATGATAAAATATTTTCTCTTCGTTAAAGCCTTTAATTACCGAGGAGAATATATGAAAATACAACAACGTGTGAAATTAACTCTCGCTTGCCGATGAGGTTGGACCCCTGTGTACTATTTTGTGCGACTGTTTCCTTGTGCCGGTTGCAAATCTATATAAATAAAATAAGAGTTTTGTCTGTACATTGCTCAGAATTTGAAAAGAATGGTATTTCTGCACCGGTCATGTCCACAGTGATAAGGAAATGCAATTTTCACTTTTCCGTAATTTCTGTCTGTCTGTCTGTCTGTCTGTCTGTCTGTCTGTCTGTCTGTCTGTACACGCATCACTAGAAAACGACTAAAGAGAATTTAATAAAATCGGTATGCAAAGTCGGGAAATAAGTCGCTATAATCTAAGCCATAAATAATTTTATTCACGCTGATAGAAATGGTAGTTTAGGGGAAGGCCTAAAATTTAATTCTTAAATATTTACGTCATTAATGGTCCTATCTCATTAAAAACTGGTATACTAAGTCGGAGAATGAGCTATTACAATCTAGGCTATAAATAATTTTGTTCACGCTGAATAAAATGGTAGCTTAGGGGAAGGCCTAAAATTTAATTCTCAAATATTTATATCATTAGTGGTCGTATCGACAAATACTACATAACCAAAGTTATATAGAATTAAATTTCCGACCATTTATGTCTTATACATTTTTACCGTACTGGAGATGACAACAAATATTTATGAATTTGTATTTTTGTTGCTAAGTCCATATCGACGCCGAGCCACGAGAAAATGGATTAACAGAATTTAATGAAAATCGGTATATAGAGTCGGGGCGTAAGAAACTACAGTCTAAGCTATAAACAATTTTATTCACCCTGGATGAAATTGTAGTTTAGAGGAAGGTGCCTAAAATTTAATTTTTAAATACCTACTTTATGGACCTTACGAAAAGTACTACATAACAAAAGTTACAGAGAATACAATTTCCGATCATTTATGTTTTATTCAGTCTTACCGTACCGACTATGATGAGTGGTATTTCAGAGTCGGAAGAGAACTAAATGTGAAGGCCTACAATATCGAAAGCGCACAGCATTGAGCAACAATAACATTACATTGACCATTGTTTGTTGTGATGTTATTTGTCTCTTATGCTGCCTCTGAACTCCGACAGATGGGATTACTGCTGCGTTCCGAGTATAATAGCCTGACTGAATGTTGGCGAGAAATAGCCGGGAAGTTAGAAAATTTTCTTCTTTAGCATGCCATTCCTCTGGTACATACATTTTTTGTTACAGCTGGTACGTAGTAGTAGTAGTAGTAGTAGTAGTAGTACGCCCTGGTCTAGAATAACAATTTAGGCCTATTCCAAATTATAGCAAAACAATTCACTAAATAACTCAATAATCAACCCTGAAAAGAGCCGTTCCTTAAGAAAAGCTTCTTCCTCTTCACTTTTATTAAATTCTACATTCATTTTATTCCAAATTATCAGTGAAGAGGGGATTTCTCCTCTGGCTTGGAGGAAAAATTTGCCTCCGAGTCAGATAGATTTTTCCACCGCCATTGTAGTAAATTTATATTTTCTGACTCATCGGGTACTCCTAGGAAACAGATTAGTATGAGGGCATATTTTTTGTCCTGGGACTCTATACTATTCGACCCTCTCCCCGCCGAAAAAACACGAAAAGTGTTCACGAATCACGGCTGTCTGCAGCTTGGCCATTCCTGCTTTAGAACTTTGGACTGTTAGATCGGCAGCGTAGTACTGTTCGTTAAAAGTGAGAAAATGTGTGGTGTTTCATTTGATCGAGTATTCTGTATGAAAGCATTGCTTTTGATCGCGTCATTCCTACTGACGTCAATGTAATATATATTCATTTCAGTTGGGAAAAACACACAGACAGTCTGAGGATGTAAAAAGGCGGGTGGAGAGTGAGTGTCTACCATTATAAAGAAAACTCCCCAACCTGACTGTGACTGATGGTATGCAAGCGGGTCTACCATTACAGTAAAAACTCCCTAACTCAGTCTTCATATGAGAAAAGATGTTTCGTGACGTGACTTCCTCGTCCCTTTTCGAAGTTAACGGTAAGAGCTACGCAATTTAATACAATCTTGCTCACAACATGTACACTAGAAATCCGTATACAATGTAGAACACATCAGCTAGTTAGCTATAACTTCAGCTGTGATTCATTTCACACTTTGCAAACTATTTGCAAGTGGGCAGTAACGAACTCCATTCGGTAGTAAGTGGTACCGTCAGGAATGACATTGATGTTTGATTGTAGACCAAACAATATTACCTCAAAGTAACGTAGTTCGTTTTCACCTATTAGTGGCTATTCCACCTCTGATTTAATTTTCTCTAATGGGTTCTTTTGTAATACTTGCTTTTTATGACATGTGCCTGTAAAAAAGAATCGTTTCACCTTATAGCGCCTGACTTCATTATCTCTTATTGTTTGTTATCTAAAATGTGATGTAAAATACGTCGTATTGACAATGTTTGTTTTCCTTTATTGACCAAAATGCCCCAAGGAGTAAAATCTGTCACTTATTTTGTACAGTGATGTCAAGTTTACTTGGACTCTCACTAAAAACACTTGGTATTTAAGAAAGCATGCTGCAGAACTATATTATAATTATCTTGTCTTTCTCGATGTCACGACCATTCAGATCCTACAGACCGAAGACCTCTCAGTTTATCGCCGTGCTACATACCGCCATCAGTCGCGTTCAACCTAGCTGACCTGGACCGTATTATTGATATGGGGGTGTCGACTGTGCTAGCGGGAGATTTGAACGCTAAAAGTCCTCGCTGGAACAGCCGCACAATCACAAATAGAGGTATTCAGCTTGCCCACCATTGTGACAGGAACCACCTCACTACGCACAGCTCTGATCGCCACACTAACTACCCGCATAGTCCGAACGTGAGACCAGACACACTGGATATTACCATTTCTAACAGACTAAAACAGTACCTAGAACTCCAAACCCAAGATCTATGCGATTCCGATCATATGCCCGTTCTTATGACACCTGAATTTACCCCTACCCACATTCATATCTACAACCGTAAAATTAATTGTACCTCTACGAACCACACTTTCCTCCGAAATTAATGGCAATCCCAGTGTGAAAAGCCCGTTCGAGATGATAGCATAGCGGAGAAGATTTCATTTGCTATCGCTAGAGATACCGAGACTTCCGCCCTGGGACCGAGCGTTGTCCAACACAAGAAGGACAAGCTCCCTTCTGAAATCATCACTCAAATTAAGATTAAGAACAAAGTACGTAGGCTGTGGCTCGAAACAAGGGAACCGTACTTCAAGTGTAAGTGAAATCCGTTCAAGCGGAACCTCCAAATCATGATCAGGAATTACAGGGAAGTAGTCGGGCGGTCTAGACTAGCGGGCCTGAACGAGGCTGATAACTCCCTCAAATTTAAAAATAATAGGTCTGACATACCCACCCTCCACGGTAGAAATGGAAAGGCCCTGGTGGGCACGTTCGAGAGTGCGTATATCCCAAACGACTCAAGAACAGGAAATCGCCTGGACTTGACAATGTGTTAGCATCCGTTCTTAAGAACCTTCCGAGTAAGGCGCTGACATGTCTGATTAATTTTTTTGCTAGGGGCTTTACGTCGCACCGACACAGATAGGTCTTATGGCGACAATAGAATAGGAAAGGCCTAGGAGTTGGAAGGAAGCGGCCGTGGCCTTAATTAAGGTACAGCCCCAGCATTTTCCTGGTGTGATTAAAATTTTCTACGCCCTGCTGGAAAATAGCTAAAGTAAAAATGATTCCGAAACCTCCACAGAACTACAGCCCTACAGCCCTATGTCCTTTCTCAGTATCATTTCTAAACTGTTTTTGCTTGAGGGAGATGGTGGTTGTTGTTTAAAGGGGCCTAACATTTAAGGTCATCGGCCCTAAACTTTTTGAAACCTTTTCGTAACCCCACTAAATATTAGTATAGACGACCTCGAGGTGATGAACGACGAAACGTTTGCATTTAGGCGAGGCCATTGTTCCGTCCAACTGAGACAATTACCAAGACCTGTAATGGCCGTAGACATGTAGGAGACTGTTTTCTCGACATTGCGCTTGCGTTAGATATGGTTGGCCTCCAGGGACAACTTAATAAATTAAAGTCTTTAGGCTTTCCCCACTACGTACTACGGTTACTGACGAGCTACCCAGATGAGAGGAAATTGCAAGTGCAGGTCGACAAAGCATTGTCGGACCTACGCCCTACTGAGGCGAGTGTCCCACAGTGCAGTATTTTCTCACTCACGGTTTTCATTCTTTTTATGTCTAACATGCCAAAACCAACGCATTCAAAATAGCATTAATACGCGAATGACAATCCGATGTCATCTGTCTCGTGGCAGGTACCTAACTTGAAAGTTAATCTCCAGGACGTGCTCTCCACTCTCGAACCCTGGCTGGACAAGAGTAGCGCCACGCTATTTATTAAACGCCACCCTTAAGCACATTATATTGTAGGAGTGTCCGGCTCCATGGCTACATGGTTAGCGTGCTGGCCTTTGGTCACAGGAGTCCCGGGTTCGATTCCCGGCGGGGTCGGAAATTTTAACCATAATTGGTTAATTTCGCTGACACGGGGGCTGGGTGTATGTGTCGTCCTCATCATCATTTCATCCTCATCACGACGTGCAGGTCGCCTACGGGCGTCAAATTGAAAGACCTGCATCTGGCGAGCCGAACTTGTCCTCGGACACTCCCGGCACTAAAAGCCATACGCCATTTCAATTTTTTCATTGTAGGAGTGGGTAAATAAGTCATGCAAACATACATTTCTAGAGTGCGGTACGGTAAGGTCCATTTTCCTTTACACGTGAGCACAGGAAAATGAACATAACGAATATTGTTCTGATGGACTAAATATCTATATGTGGCTGGGAGGTGTGACCAGCTTTAAGGAAAATAATTGATAGGAAGAGCTTTGGGAGACTTGACCTTTTGCCCGAACAGCGGCGATATCATCTATATTAACATCTCATTAATCTCGCAGTGACCGATGCCGAGCTCCATGCTGAAAGATCTAAACCCATGGTTTCTGCACTTAACATAATGAACTGCTAGCAGGGGTCATATGTTTTGATGGACAGAAGTCTTAACTTATATAAAATTAAATAAAAGTAACTTAAACAACAACTACCGGGTCCAGTCATTTGATTTACAATTCGAACATCCTAGGTTCGAAGTTTTTGGATAGGTTCTTTATAGGGACCATTATGTGGTTACAGGATAAGAATCCAGCGTTAAGGTCCTCACCCACCGAAGTTCTGTAAGGTAACTAGTCCCGATGTTCCACCGACGCCACATAAATGCACGACAAAAGAAGTGGAAAGGAAAGTTTCGCCGTCACTGTATGCTAGGTATTACATAATTCCTTCTCTACTATATGTAATAACCACATGTTGATTACAATAATAATAAAAATAATAATAGCAGGGGTGAGTCGCTCAGACGGTTAAGGTGCTGGATTTCTGACCCTAGTTTGGCAGGTTCAATCCTGGCTCGGACCAGTGATATTCGAAGGGGGTCAGATATGTCATCCCGTGTCGGTAGATACCTGATTGAACTCCCACGAGAAAAAATTCCGGCACTGCAGCGTCTCCGAAAATCATTAAATTGGTTTCTGGGATAAACTCATTATTATTATTATTATTATTATTATTATTATTATTATTATTATTATTATTATTCAACTATGAAAATGAAAATCCCCAGCCTGTTTCCAGTCATTCAACTGGGTCAGGAGTGGAATGAATGAAGCCCCCAACTGGCGACGAGGTAATAATAAACTATAATCGTAATAATTATATTCTGTCTTGTTTAATATTGTTAAGGCAAATTCTTTCAAACACATCTTGCTTGCTGTGCGGTTAGGGTCGCGTAGCTTGTAGCTTCCTTTCGGGAGATGGTATTTTCGAATCCCACCTTCAGCAACACTGAAGATGGTTTTCTGTAATTTCTCATTTTCACTCCAGGCAAATGCTGGGGTTATACCTTAATTAAGGTCACCGCTTCTTCCTCCTTAACCCTAGCCCTTTCTCATCCTTCAATGTGTTAGTGCGACGTTAAACCACTACAAAAATAATTGCAAATATTGTCTTAAATTGTCATTTGTATCTATTCAGTTTAACTTTTGCAGACCGTTGTTAAATTTGTTATACAATACAGATACTGTGTAATGTGTTGTGCAACTGTCATTTCCCTATTTCAACATTCACTATCACATAAATCATCGTCTATAGTTTCCAAGTTCAGTCTTGTATATCTCGTAAACTATTTACATGTTTACTTATGTACGCTGTTTTAAGTAGACAGGGTTATTTCCTAAGTTAGGGTAACTCTATAACAGCTTCTGATAAAAAAGGTGTAATGTAAATCTACTACAAACATTTTAAGTCTTCCGGTATGTTTTTCTCAAATGATCTGGGGACAGAAGTTACTGCCTATATTGGCGATACATAGTTCTTACAGTGCTCTTTCTCTCCTGGCATGGGCCAAATTTGTTATTATCACTGGCCTGTCTGAGTCTCATAATGGTTTTGTCAGTATAAAATATGGCTGAGGTATGAACGATGCTGGTAATAGCATTCCTTATTTAGCTAGTCCCTGTAATGAATAGTATGAAAATATTACTCATAGGGTCGGCTTGTGCGTGAATTTGTATGGTATTGGCAGATTTATATGAAACAGCAACGTCTGACTCGGTGAGGAAAGCAACAGGAAACTACCTCATTCCTTCATTCCCTCGTATGTCAATTCAGTGATGTCAAGGCCATCTGTGACAGCTGATGGTGGAGCTATTGAGGATCCAATAACCCTAGTAAAGGAACTAATAGCAAAAGCAATTTGGAGGTAATTGTTTTATTATGAACACAAATCTTGTACGATTGAAAGTCGTGTTTTAAAATTCGGAAAATTGTCGACACAGAAATATCCGTATGTGTGAATAATAATAATGTGTGATCATTGGCAACGGGATATTTCCCAATGCGACGTATTTGTTAATAATAATAATAATAATAATAATAATAATAATAATAATAATTCCTCCACGGTCCAGCTCTTATCTTTTGTTAATCACTGTTTTGATAACGCCCTCTGACACCTCCGTGTGAGCAGACACGCGACGTTCAGTCTGCGACATTTCAATAATTTGTTATGCGTCCGTGGAATTTTAACCATAATAAATTGGTTAATTGGCTCGGGGATTGGATGTGTGTGTCATCTTTAACAGTAGGATTGTGTTTATTTAAAGTAAATTTCGTCATGTTCAGTGACAATTGGTAGGAAATTACATAAGTATAACAAAGGCTGGCTAAATAGTAAAACAACCAAAAACCAAAATTTTTAAAAATTCAACGGTTTGAGAAGGTCTGTAGTTACGACCGACCTGTATTATGTGACCTATATTCTTTCGGTCATTTATTTTTTCTGTCAATACAATTTGATCTTACTTTAAGAAACCTCTATAATAAATCAGAGATCTACAGGCTAAGTAAAATATTCCTTTACCTGCATTAACTAATGGTCATGCAATACTCTTTTTGACATTATTAGAAGCTACCCATTATCACGCGCAAACCAACAGAAGAAACATTAGTTAAATAAAGAAAAAAACGCAAACCCCAGATAAACTCTTTTGTACGTTAGTCTTTGTTTTACGGCACGATTTTCATTCTGTGATATACGGATGTAGTGTTCCTGTAATAATGGCCTCTGTTCAACTTCGTGATGTTTTACGTCTAGTTCCTCAGCCTCACCGCTCTTCCACTCACCCAGCTCTCCTGTTTCTGTCATTTATCGTTCCACCATTTAATTTGCTGCCAGACTGGGGCTAATGCTTTTAAAGCGTGATACTGCTGGACTGAAAACGAAGTAGAACATTTGAGCACTCTGCGCTTATCACCCTCTGCAGGATAGAAATATATTACACAGACTGAATTCATCTGTAATTATTACACCAGTCTGCATTCTACCAGATGGCTGGCAACGTATGAGTTCAGTTGCTGTGGTGATTCCAGGACTGATCTAAGTTTTATTCTATAATGAACAGTTTCTTTCACGATGAAAGCGAGTTAATTTCAAGGATTTGCCACTCAGAACTTTATATGTTTTATTATCAGGTAGGCCTATTGAGTGTTATTGGAGGGAAACGTCACTTACGTTGGTGCAACTTCTGCTTCTATCTGTCATTGTTTGACCTTGTAAGTGCTGTAAATCTCACAGGTTTTCATTTCTAGATCTGTCCTCAGTTTATTTCCCCAGTATGGTTTTGGTTGTAGTTTTCCCATGTCTACAAGCAAATGAGTGAACATTCCTAATGTTCTCTGGTATGTAGTGGAAACTTAGTAGTGCCAAAGCAAACCATGGACATAACAGATGATTTAAAGAAAATTTACTGTATTTATGAGACAGTGAAATTTGGAGGAAAGTACAAGATAAATGTGCTATGGAAAATTTGTCGGTATTATGTTGAAAGTGTTCGTTTGTAGACAAACGTGAGGAAAAATTGCTTGCTGTTTGCAATTTCTACGGCATGAAAGGTGCCTTAACACCATCTTTATGGACATTAGTACTCGAAGCGTTGAAACTTTCATTGATCTGACAATTACTATACCATTCTTCGTCCGGATTGGGCGTTGTCGTTTCTTCTATATACATCTTTATCAGAGCGACCTATTACTTCATAAGACAATGACTTACTTCATTTACCTAGTGCTCGGAGACAAAAATAAAATAAAAACTACTTGTGTATCCAAATATTCGATTAGACATTTGGACTGGTCTTCGCGGAGAGGGGTTTCCTATCCCCTTTCCTCCAGTTGATTTAAATAACATGGAAAAGATTAATTATACGAAGATATTTATGATGATGACAGCAACCCTAAATACGTCTCTTGTACCTAATGCTTTTATCAGAGCGAACTTAATGATCTTATAGAAAATCAGAATTTTGATCTGAATTTGGATGTTGAAGAGGAACAGTGAGGATGATAACTGCAAAGGGTATAGGGTATGCGGCATAGAGTAGTCACGAAATTATTACGTCAGAGTTTTAGAGCAATTTAAAAATGTGTTTGCAAAAATGAGCCCTTGTGTGAAATATTTTTTTTTTAAATATTTAGACTTTATTTCATCCATAGAACTACATAGCTCCTGAATTAAAAGTAAAAATCATCTGGCACTAGAACACAGTTCGCATGCTACAGACATAGGTGGAAGGATCTAAGTTTCGGTGACTTCAGTGGAACGATAAGTTGTATACACGTAAATGCCTTTCCCTCCATGTGAATGCGTAGTTAGGAAAACAAAGATATCGAGGTGTGATGTATTGCATAGAGCAGAGATATTTCGTGCCTAGGACTAAATTCTTTCATATGGAACTCCGAGATTTATGAAGCAGTGTGTAAGTGCTTGGCTATAGGATGGGCCCTGTTATTATAAGTAATATTCAAAGGAATTTCCCTTCATCACACAAAAATAGAATCTTGACTTTTTATTGATCGTAAGATCCACGAACTGGTGCAGGACAAGATTGTGTGTCTCAGGCGGCAGCGCGCCGACTTCTCACCGCTGGGTTCCGTGGTTCAAATCCCGGTCCCTACAAGTGAGATTTGTGGTGGACAAAGCGGAGACGGGACAGGTTTTTCTCCGGGTACTCCGGTTTTCCCCGTCATCTTTCATTCCAGCAACACTCTCCAATATCATTTCATTTCATCTGTCCTACTACTTGGCTGAATGGTCAGCGTGGAGGCCTTCGGTTCGATTCCCGGCCGGGTCGGGGATTTTAATCGCGTCTGATTCATTCTTCTCGTTCGGGGACTGAGTGTTTGTGTTTGTCCCTACACTTCACTCTTCATATTCATACAACATACTACACTACCAAACACGAAACAAGCACGGAATAGCGATTACATCCCTCCATATAGGGTTGCGTCAGGAGGGCATCCGGCCGTAAAACAGGGCCAAATCCACATGTGCGACACCGTTCGCACCTATGATCCCGCAAGTGTGGGAAAAGCGGTAGAAGAAGAAGAAGAGGATCATTTCATTTCATCTGTCATCATTTCATCATTGCCCCAGAGGAGTGCGACAGGCTTCGGCAGCCGGCACAATTTCTATCCTCGCCGCTAGATGGGGGATTCATTCATTCCATCGTGACCCGGTCGAATGACTGGAAACAGGCCGTGGATTTACATTTGGAGCGGAAAGAACGCTTGGACTGCGTTTAGATTCGTTACCGAGCACGTTCTAGAGATGTGAATTACAAGAAAATTGTTGAAGAAATCTTTGGAAAACTTCGACAGCATGGCTTGCACAGTGAACGTAGAAGTTGATGTTTTAAAACTCTCTAGACTGAAATTTAGAAAAAATCCGTAGAATGTTAGTAAAGGGAAAGATAAACGTTTTCATTAGGACTTAAAGGCATGGATGTATAGATTTTGATGACAGACAGTGAATATGAATTCAACGGAATAGAACAATTGACAATATTATTGGAACACATTTTGCGAATTATTTTATTCGGTATCGTAATGGAGTTTAATCATTCGGAGTATCAAGGACTTCGCAAATCATTAGCCAACCTCAGAATTTGCCTTCAGAACTTTCGGTTGCATGCTGTTTGTATCTTTTGTCGTGAAATCCGGGGTATTGTAGATTTATTCTCACTCCATCCTCCCAGTGTTTCCTGAATCTTCCTATTGGTCGTGTTCTCTGGGGGTTTTCGACGATAACTGTTTCCATTCGGGCCGGGCTGAGAGGCTCAGTCAGACAGTTGGGGTGCTGGCCTTCTGACACCAACTTGGCAGATTCAAATCCTGGCTCAGTCCGATGGTATTTGCAGGCCAAATACATAGGTCTCGTGTCGGTAGATATACTGGCACATAAACTAACCCCTGTGAGATAAAACTCCGGCACCTCGGCGTTCCCTAAAACCGTCCAAAAGTAATTAGTGAGACGCAAAACAATATCATTATTGTTTTCATTCGGCTTCTATCGGGCATGTGCACTACGTGTACTTCCCGTGTCTTTGCCTACATTTTTTTTGTACCACACTGAGCTGGAACAGGTTCTGGTTTATCCTATGACTCCAGCCATTTCCAACATGCGCTGGCCAGAAAATCATTCTCAAGATTTTTCGCTCAATGATCAGCAATGTTCTCTCATCACTTTTTCTTGTGCTCGGTGGTTCTACTCTGCAGAGCAACACTAGTACGAAGATGGTGTTATGGCCTGGAGCTTAGTTTTTATTGACATTACTCGTGATGATATGATTTCCTGGATGCCATAGATTCACTGACAATTCGTTGGTTGATTTCCATTTTCAGATTATTACGTAAGTTAAAGCAGGTTCCTAGGTATTTGAAGTGTTCTACTTTGGCAGCGTTAGGGGTTGTCACAGAATTATTTTATTGTTTAGAGCAATTAGAAAATGTATTCGTGAACAAAGTCCCTTATTTCGTGTAAAAACCTGAAGTGGAGACCAAGAATGGAGGTCATTTCTGGAATCGTCATAAGAAATTGTCTAAACAAACACCCATTTTTAAGATATCATATGAGAAAAAAATACAGGCTGTTGTATCTCGGCGCTAATTGCCTTGATGGATCAAAAGTGGAGTATCAGCCATCTGATTTAATGTTCGCGGGTTCAACAATGAACAAGGTAGTTGATTTTCGAAGAAAATTCGGCACTCTATACCACAACTGTTGGAAAGTTAAAGCCTGTTGGTGACGTCCAGTCGACAAAATTAACTCCGTCTTAGAAGCCGTGTGGCAGAATTACGTCCCGTTGCTAGATGGTTACACTCTCGGAATGATGGAAGTGGCATGTAAGTCCCATAAAAGATACCTTTGGCAATTTATGCAATCCAGTATCTCAGGCCACATATAATGATGATGATGATGAAGATGACGATGATTATAATTTTAGTTATTACAATGCTTTACGTCGCACCAGTACAGATAGGATTTTTGGCAACGAAGGGATAGGAAAGGACTAGAAGTGAGAAGGAAGCGACCGTAGCCTTCATGAAGGAACAGCCTGGTGTGAAAATGCGAAACCACGGAAAACCATTTCCAGGGCTGCTGTAAACTTATATCTACGTGACACAAACCACATAGATACTTGCTCGGTATTCTTCTTCTTTTCCGACTGCTTTACCCCACACCTGTGGGGTCGCGGGTGTGAACTGCGTGGCGCATGTGGATTTGGCCCCGTTTTACGGCCGGATGCCCTTTAGGGCGCCAACACTATATGGAGGGATGTAATCACTATTGCGTGTTTCTGTGGTGGTTGGTAGTGTGGTATGTTGTCTGGTTATGATGAGGAGAGTGTTGGAACGGACACATACACCCAATCCCCGAGCCCGAAGAATTAACCAGAAGCGATAAAATCCCCCACCCGGCCGGGAATCGAACCCGGGACCCTCTGAACCGAGGCCAGTACGCTGACCATTCAGCCAACGAGTCGGACACCACTTGCTCGGTATTGTTATCGTTATTTTTATTAATGTCCCTATAACATCTGTACAAATCAACGTGCATTTTTTTACACTTCTCATACTTCGTTTCTATCTCGGATTAGGTACACAAAACTCGAAAGTAGGTTGAGTTCAATATTTCTCTGTATTTTTGGAAGTTTTATTTTACCGTCGCGGAGAAATGGCTTGGCATAATTTCTTTAAATATTCAGAGAGTGCATGGGCCATATGTTAGATGCTTTGTATACAGTAGCGTAGCATTATTAAGGGGAAGAAATCAGGAAATGTCAAATTTGTTCCTTAAAATTATCTGTACCGAAAATATATACATTATAAACCATGTGTAAAATATGACTTCTGATATTTTATATTCGTTGAACATTATGAAACTAGTGACGTTCCAAATATATCCGGAAATATTTGTTCGGTCTGAAACCTCTACCGATCAAAAGTTAGAGAAAATTACATTTACAGTCATTTGCATCTCATATATTTTACAGCATGGGCTATGATAATATAGACATTTACGAATTTAGATTGTTACTGTCAAATACATTAGGCCGAACAATGATGAATGTATATACTGTATTAATCAATCTTCATAGTAAGTATTTAAATGACGGTGATAAACGTCGATGTCGTGATTGCTTTTTAAGTAAAATAAACACGTGATAATCTGCTTATATTGATCAGGAAGACAATGAATATAGTAATCGAAATGAGAAGGAAAACAGGGGAAAAAGATAATACAAGAAAAGGGACTTCGAAAGGGAAGTGGAAGTGGAAGACTCCCTTATTCTCCAATACCCTTATATCACCGAGCCGGAAGAAAACTAAAATGTCCTGAAACCTATCGCTGCCACTCATCTGCCTTAGATGGCATTTAATACAGCGGTTGTATAAAATTAATCCCCATCAACGGGTATGTGTTCCCTCGTCAGTATATACCGCTAGACGTCCTCTTCGTTAAAATTATTCGGGTGTTTAGAAATTTCTGTTGCCTCACGAATAGAACGTTTCTCCTTAGTTGTTGCATCAAAAATGATTTGCTGGTCATTATATACGGTATGATATTCTCCACCACTGCAGTCTTCTCTGGCTGTCAAAGGCATAGGCCTAAGTGCCTGCGATGTTCCTTAACCCTAGTTGCTATTTACTATCTTTCTACATGTTTGACCAACATAAACAGGTCCACAGGAACATGAAATTTTGTTGCTTATTTAGCGCCGACGAACACACTGAGAAATGTTTGAGGTGTAACGTCCTCGCATCCGCGGCGGCGCATTTGGATGTGCGCATCATGTTATTGTTTGTGGAATATGTCTGGTTCCTGCATTATCATCAAACTTTCGGTACACTCGATTTTTCTATTTGTTTCCATTATACACCTCACTGTGCGATGGTCGCTTTCGGATTATCTCCCGACCATAAGTTCCGAACAACAAAACCCATTCCATTACAAACTTCATTCCTTGAAACGGGGAATTTAGGTACATTATTCAATGATAGAACAAAGTGAATCCATCTCCATACGCGTTTTAAAGTTCTTGGACGGAGTAGAAGGTAAAGATTTAAATTATTCGCAAACATAGCATGAACTATCGTAGTTCGTTAGTTCTTTTTCCGACGACATTTCCCCCAGAAGTGACAGGAAATGACTTATTTTCTAATCAAATCCATTCCTTCCATGAAATGAAAATCGCTTATCAAAATTTCTCGACTTATCGGGTGAACTGAACCGAACATATTTTCGAGTAACCCATTCACACGTTTATTGCCTCAACCAGTCATTACGTTTGTGAGGTGCATTCCGTACAATAATCTTATACCGTAGTAGCCTTACAAAATTAGCTAACACACACACCCCGATACTCCCGCGGCACTTCTAATTTTACGACTATTTATTTGCTCAGTTTTGGCATTTAAACTTACGCTGGGCACATGCAGTTTTCATCTAAGCATTATACTGCCTCCCACGAATATTCCTACCAAATTTTAACCGAATCCCAGTGTAACACATATATGTGTTCCGTCGTGAGCAGATCAGGGCTACCATCCATAGTTTAGTCTTAACATCTTTCTCCTTGACTCTGGAGGCTTGAAATGCCCTACATTTCTAATAGGGTCTTGAGTCCACTTACTATGGACTGACAATTGCCATTAACGGCCTCCATTTTACATTGTCATTGCTCTGAAGACGACCTATCTACTGTATAGTCTATGCGAATTTCAACTAATACGTGCAGTTTCATGTATTAATTCATGGTCTGGTGCAAGGCATATGTTTTAAATCAATTTGGGCTACGATTAGAAAAGTAACACCTCAATACTTTTCATGAATTGGAAATGATAAACCATGAATTACCATTTCATAGATCATCACTGGAAGGATGTCAACCCATTTCCATCCCGGCTATACAGGTACTGGCCATAACAATGAAGAGCTACATGTACTCTAAATATTCTGTCAAATACTTTTACCAGAAGTACATTTTTTTGTTTTCTGCTATGGGCTTTACGTCGCACCGACCGTCTTATGGCGACGACCCAGAAGTACAGAACCCGTCCTGGGATCTCCCGGCACTAAAAGCCATACACCATTTCATTTTCACCAGAAGTACCTACTGATCAAAGATTATCTCTACGAAAACATAACTTGTATCGATTATTCTGCCAAAGATATTTGAACAGCTTTCGGATAGAAGCCGGCCGATATTTTCTGAGGTATTCACTGGAGAAACCATGCTCTTGAAGATATTCAGTATATGAATGTAAATTATAAATGCTACGTATGTAAACAATTACTGGTTACCAGTTAAATATAATTCAATTTGAATAATCGAATTCATTTCCAAAAATGTATGCTTGCAGGACTCTTTGTTAGGGACTAGATATTATTCATGGGTACAGTAGTGCAAATGGATGAATGGGGCTTGAATATTGAACAATAATTCTCTGTTTAGTAATGCTTTTCAGCTTTATTTCAAAGCCAGAATCACATGCACCTCTGCTACAATTTGCATGGTATCAGAAAGAATAAGGGAGAAAAATAGGTACATAGTAATTGTTTCATGGTGTTTCCCTAACGACAAACTTATTTCTATCCGAGTCTGTATCCTCATTTCTAAGCTGATACTTTTAGCATGAACTGTTACACAGAAAACCTATCTCTGAGTAGACAAATGATTCAAAGGTGTATTTTCCCATGCTTACTCGACTACAGCTTTCGACAGAAATGATCATAGTGAATACAAAATACAAATGATAATATCTACGAGATGAAGTTTGATGAATAGTATTGTAAGTGCTCTAGACACGTCGACGTTTGTTTGATACATCCATAGAGTTTCGTTTCGGGATGATCTTATATTGCTAAAGGGGAGAATAATTTACATTATCAATGAGAATTACAAGGTAAGAAATTGCCTGTAAGTCACGAAGATGTGTTGAAAGAAATGTTATGGAAGTCCTAAATATAGGAATATTAATGTTTATTGACGGTGTGTGGCTCAATTGTACAGAACAGCAGTGGAAGATCAAACTTAAGAATTGTGCAATTATGAAATTATGTCTCAACAGTATATCGTTGCCTCAGAAAAAGCCTTGTATCCCATAATGCTCTTCCTATCCGTTATTATCCGATTACGCCCCCCCAGCCACGTATGGATATGGAACCCTTCACAGCAGTTTTCTTGTGCTAGTTTTTCTACGCTACCTTGTAAAGAAAATTGAGCCTTAAATACATTATACTGGGGGAATGTATATTTTCATGGAGTAATTACGCGTCTTAATTTAGCTATCCAATTATCTAGGAGTGAAATTTTTAAAGTGTGTTTAAGTGACTGCACAGATCCTGGAGATGCATATGCAAGAGACATGAGCGTGCAGCTGACGTAGATTTCATATCCACTATCTGTAGCTTTCTCCGTGAAGGTAACATCAAAACAATGACCCATATTGAGGATATGTGCCGTTTCATAACATGGCGTTGATGAATCACAAATAACGTCTATAAAACAAAATAAGAAACTGTTAGAAGACGAAGTGTTGATGTTATTTTCGGAAAACCGAAGAGAGTGAACGAATCGCAGCGCGTATCGCTCAAGACTGCATCGTAAGTCTTGCTATTGCGGAGGATACATATGAAGACTTGGAGAAAGGCATAAAAATAATTTTTTATGCAGCTCGGATGTTGCGAGTTTATGTTATAAAACTTGAGAAATAGATTTTCCGCTCGTCTCTTAAGAAAGTAGACATGAAGGAAGTCATTCCGAAACAAGTTTATCCTTTATAGGTGGTACATCCACGACCAGATGGATATGAAGTGTCAAAACAAGAAAGATGCTCAATCGTCAAACAAGGCTCAAAGAGTCTTCGAAATGTTGATATATGAAATGATGTCACATCGCCAGGCATCAACAGCGATTGATAAAAAAGTATGATATAGACGGGATACTCTATTGCAGATAGCTATGGGGCTTACTCTTCACTCAGGAAAGGACGCAAATTCCTAATTCAGTTTCTTCATAGTTTAGTAACCTCTAATGAATATGGTAAAGTCCTCATAATGGAAACTCAGGCTGAGAGCGAAGTTATTAAATGGGACCAAATTTCGATTGCCATGCTCAAATGAAAGTGGGTCGAAAACAAGTCAAGACCCAAGACATTTTGTTACAAGGTATGGCATCCATGGTTTTCACCGCAACATTTTCAGAACAAGTAAAATCCATTATCCTAATGATAAACGCATATGTGAATTGTGCAATCAAATATGTAGAAAATATTACATATCCGAATGCTCATTGTGGACTAAGTCTCTGCACGAATAAGCTAACATTAACTTGTAACTCTCATTTGCCCTTTCGGACGAAACTTAATTTTAATATACAATGACCATTGCGGCCAAGCCAAAAACACGATCCATCATTATGTCGTTCATCAGCCTAGAGCGACCATTTACGGCACCATTCCAGCCTTAAATGTTGATGTTGCGTGGTCAATAGAATGCTTACTGCGGCGATATGGGCTCGTGAGTCAGCCACATACAAACTATTATCAATTGTCTGTCTCATTATACAGGGTGTCACGTTAGCGGAATGTGTGCTGAACGGGTTAGCCTTTGAGAAATTTGACTAACGCGATTATACTCCCACAGTGCTGGCTGGATCCAAGCGGTCACAAAAGAGGGCACCTACCTCGTTTGGTACGCCTGCGCGAGCTGAAGACCGAATCCTATGACACCACTTCTAAAGCCCTGCATCAATGCCAAATTGGAGTCGCTATGTGGCACGGCGTGGTTGCAGGTGGGATGGGCAGCTGGTTGTTCATTGTGTGTGAATTTGTAAACGTGAAAGTATACAAAAATAATATTGTTAAAACGTTTGCAAATGTTAAAATGCACTCAAAAAAGGATCTCTATGAAATCGTTTCAAACATGAATAAAAATTGGTGCTGTGTAATTGTCAAAAATTTAGGCTGGAGAATATGAGTTAAGAATTAAAAACAACATAATTATGCTAGCTGTGAGAGAAACTTCAACAAGCTAAAAGTAATAAAATTGCCTTAAATCCATATCGGACAAGAAAGACTTGCCAACTTAGCTATACATTACAAGGTGTCTCCTCTTGTCATTATTCCTGGATTTTCCCCAATTACTTGGGTCAACAGTTAGTATCAATATAGGCCAGTTATAGGCCGGCTGACTTTCCTGACGCCAAGCGTATTCATGTATTCACTATTATGTGTTTCTGTGGTAGTTTGTAGTGTAAAGTATTATTTCTAAAAGAAGGTGTGTTGTAAGACGAACACAAACACCCACCCCTTGACTTATAAGAATTAAGCAGTCAAAGTTGGAAACACAGCCGGGCCAGGAATCGAACTCTTAACCGAAAGCCACAACATCGACCATCAGACAAGAGACGGTCATATTTGGTCTTCCATAGAGCGGGAAGAAGTTAATCACTAAATTATGAGAACACCATCAGCTCTCTTGCTGAAAAAAGGAAAAAAGGAACGAGGAACAACAGGCTAGTGAGTGGTGAATGTTATTTGTACTGAAATAATTCGAATTTGATACCTTTAAAGAAATTATTGAATTTTATAAACTCGTTAATCAGGACTTTTCTGTCTTCTCTCAAATTAACTTGCTCTATTCTTGAGCTGGGAAGTTGGGAGAAAGAAGACGAGCTGTTCGACTATGTGGTATGTTCTGAGCTGTCAGCGGAGAGATGGCGTGGAATGACAATAGTAGACGTTTGAGTGGCGTCTTTAAAAGTAGGCAAGATCACAATATGAAGATAAAGTTGGAATTCAAGACGAGAAATTAGGGCAAATATTCATTTATAGGAAGGGAAGTTAGGAACTGGAACAACTTACCAAGGGAGACGTTCAAAAAATGTCCACGCACTTTGAAATCATTTAAGAAAAGGCTAGAAAAACAACAGATAGGGAACTTGCCAGCTTGGCGACTGCCCAAAATGCAGATCAGGATTGATTGATTGATTGATTGATTGATTGATTGATTGATTGATTGATTGATTGATTGATTGATTGATTGATTGATTGATTGATTGATTGATTGATTGAAAGCTTTCCTCTTCATCCCTTCATGGCTTCTGCATCCTACATCAGACATGACCAGACATATTGTAAGCGAGGTCTTCCTCGACAAATTTTGCCTTTAACCATTCCCTCAAATACCTTCTTCAACAGGCTATCGTGTCTCAAAATATATCCTATCAGTCCAGTCCTCCCCCTCCTTATACTTTTCCATAAGTTATAATTTTCCTACACCCCCTTAAATACTTCCACATTTGTTGTCTTCTCTGTTCAGCCAATCTTTGGCATTCTTCCATAACACCATTATTCAAAATAATTTCACCTACTTTTACTTCTTTTCCAATTGTCCACGCTTTCCCCTTTTCCCCCCACGGAAACCTGTACTGATAGGAGAGGGGAACATCTCCCAGACTTCCCCGTCAAAACACCAAACGTTCGAGCCTCTCATCACCCCCTCCCCCTTCCCTTGTGAATGCAGACCTGACCTACATTACCTGAGTTAGGTCATTGTTTCTCTTATATTACTTGACACAGCTAGAAGAATTATCTTGCGGAGCACCTTCACAACACGTTCTCCTCTCTTCACTCTGCTCCTTTTATATATACAGATATCATAACAAGCCACCAAGTGTTTACCATTACCTGGCACAACAATAAGAAGCAGACATAAAAGACCGTATCATTCTCAACCCCTGTTAAACCCTTCACTCCTAAAAATATTTCCGGCACATAATTACTTATACACAATTTCCTCGCTGAACTTTAATATTTACAAACACTACCCGCACATTTCCATTCTTTAACAAGCCACCAAATAATTTTTTTGATCATTACCAGTCTGTCTTAACTTGTTTATCTGGTTCTAATTCAATCCTTTGGTTTCTTTACACTCAAATATCAGATTGTAATCGGCCCTCACTTCACCACATAAAATACATACCGTTGTATCTTTATTTCTTATCCATGCCTTATTCTTATAGAAACCAATCAACTACCATAAGACACAACTTCTCGCCGATCGGTCTACGTTACTAATTCTTATCCTACTGACTAAACTAATCCTATTAAATATGTCTAGTGTCTGTCTTTTCCAACATTTCTCCCTCCAATTTTGCAGTTGTATATTCTTTACTCTCCTTATAACAAACTTCCATAAGCCTGTACCCCTTATACTCCAGTCTTCATCCCACAAAGTACCGTAATCCCATACCTTCCAAAATCCTTTTTACCTTATTAGCTCAGCATTCACTATACCTACTTGCAATCTAATATTGAGAAGCTGCTTGCAACACTAAGCCACCTTCCCCTCTCTTTAATCGCCAGCAATATCTCAGTACCCTCTTCAAAATTTCTACTTGCATATATTTCCCGGAAATAACTATCGCTCCAGAACTGACAGTGGAAAACGGAACACTAATCACCATTTTGCTGAATCTACTGGCTATCTGATTTAGCTTATCTCTATAGTTCTCAACGCCCAGCACCTGCGCAGCATAAAGAACTCTTCTTAGGACCACCGTTTTATAAACCAGCCTTAGTTTTTCATACCTTATTCCCGGGAATCTTCTTTCTAAGTATTTTATGACTGAAATAGCTGCAACACCCTTCCACTTAGCTCTTTTGATCTGGTCCTCCTAGCCCCCTTTTTAATAATAAGGATCCACAAATATTCCAACTTAACTATCTCCTCACTTATCTCGCTCTGTACTATCCATTTCCTCTTGCTCTTTTTCGTTTTATTTTTCCGGGATACTAACCCCTTAGTCTTGTTACAATTTATTTTCAACGCCCAGCTATTAGCATATTCCGAGACCGCATTTAGGCATTTTTGCAAACATCTCACCGATAACGTTAATAATAAAACTTTGTCTGAAAAAATCGGACCTAGGATTTCTAGCTCTCCTAGGACAGGGCAGGCCCATTCATCCCCTCCATGTCCATGCAAAATACCATTTATAAATTTTAAAAATGAAATAGGGGATAGTTTGCAATCCTGCTTTAAACGCATGTCACATTCAATCAGTTCACTTACCACTCCTTCCTCAACCGGAATACAGCAGTAAACAGACCCATATGTAGTCTCAATCGCACGTATCATTTTTCCTGAGACCCCAACCATCGCACTTCGTCTCACGGTATCAAATGCTCTCTCGAAATCAATAGCCGCTATAAACACTTTCCTCCTTTCCTTCCTCAGATATTTCTCAAGGATCATCCTAACTAACATTATATTGTCAGTCGTCCTTCTACCCTTTCTAAATCCACCGTGAAAAATCGAGAGTTTCCAAAGTTCCTCAACCCAGTCCCTTTATTAACCAAAATTCCTGTATAAATCTTAGTCAACGAATTCATCAGAGTAATTCCTATATAGTTACGCCGAATATTTCTATCTCCTTTCTTATTATATATTGAGCATATAACTCCCTTTTTCCATTCTCCTGAGAGCCTTTCACTCTCAAATACCTTATTAAATAACTTTAGTATACCCTCCCTCATCTGTCTATTTTTCACTATTTCTTTCCAAAATACGTTATTTTTCCCGTTTCTACCTCCTGCTGACTTGTTTCCAATGTTGACATTTTTCCTGCCACTTCCTTTTTCTTACCCCCTGTTATCTCTTTACCCGGTTGATAGATCTCCACCACTAATTCCCTCTGCATGGCCAATTTCCCTCTTGTTTCTCTCGATTTGTCTCCCCCAGGTAATAATTTACAAAAGTAATCCACCCATCTTTACAGTCTATCTTTGTTGTTACGTACCCCATTCCACTTTGTTAATTTTATTCACTCGTACCCAAATTTTATCACGTCGACTCATGTCACATTCCCTATATATAGCCTCCGTCTGCTCTCTTTGCTATGATTTCTTTCTCTCTATAATTTACGCCTGGTATTCTTTCCTTAACTCTTTCTTCTTTCGCTCCCTCAATATTTTCTGAAATCCTTTAGCGCATTCATAACTACTATCCTCAGTTTCTTGCATTCATTATTATACCAACCTCCACCCCATTCCTTCTTCCTGTTACTAACCTTTGCAATCCTAGCTACACTTTTTATCTGGTACTAGATTAACTCAGTTACCCTATCCACATTGCATTCCCTTAACGCCATCTCCCATTCTATATTAAAAATTTTCATATCGTTTCTGGCAAATTTTTAGCCACATTTTTAACTCATCCGACCATATATATATTTAGGATATCTCGAAGTCTTACCTGAGCCTTTCTTACTACCACTATTCTTTACCTCCCTCTCATCACCTCTTTACCTTATATTGTGCCGTTTCACAGTTCTTCATAAGAGCTGTAGGAACAAAGATGGAGTCTCTGCGATCAAAATGTCAAATAAAATGCATTTAACGTCAGTACGGGCCGAAATGTAAGTCCTTTCGTCGGTCGATTACGGAAATAACCGCGTATAGAAGGCGCTGAAAAAAATGACAAATGGACATTATTTAAAACCATTATTCAAGAAAAATGTGCTCATCACTTATTATATAATCTGAACTCGAAGCTGTAAGAAGACTCAAGACTAGATTGAAAGGGATTATCCAGCGGAGCTAAAGATTATAAGTTGGAAACGAAAGATAATTCGCGACTACACGCCAATCAGCTGATGTCAAGATTAAATCGTTGCGCGGAAGATTAAATACGTAAAAAAAAAAGAGATAAATAGACTACAGTAGAACTACGTCACGAAGTGGCGCAGGGCTTCAATAAAATTTTCCCGATACTGTTTAATGTTGAAGGACACCTACTGATCAGTTGTTGAGTGCATTTACGCCAACAAAAAGATAGCGGAAAGAAATTTATTTTCAAATTGGAATATATACAGAACATCTGTCTTAGTCGATTTGGAACTAGTTTATTGGATCAACTGTACCCTAACGAAATCTATGCAATCTGAGCAACGCAAGAGATATATTAATTGGAAGATGTCAGCAATGAATCAAATATTCTATTATTGTTCTGTTTCATGCGCACGAGTCTCCACCATGGGTCTGTAAGGAAGCAAGGCAATGCTGCTTGGATCCTGACAAGGCGATACGATGTTAGCTGTCCCGGATGACCAGTGATCAGTGTTGAGAAGCTACGATGCACCCGACCACTTGTGGAGGAACCAGATGACGAGATCCTAATCTCAGATGACCGGAGATGAGGAAACATCGAGACCATCTTGAGCAAAGCTAAGTCCATTATCTAAGTCGTTTTCGTAAGTAAGAGCATATTATTTCTTTTATTGCATGTTGATGTTTGTTTTGTGCGAAGACAGTGCGTAGATAAACGTCTTGCTGATGTGATTGGAAGTAGGTATTCATCCATATGGTATGTCAATTCCACTTGTAGGCGTGGTCACCAAGTGATTTTCCGATCGTAATGTTTTCCAGTGATATGTGAGGAGAGATAGCTAGAGTTATTATTATTACCAGTGTTGAGTAAAGAGTGAAGTTGGCATTAATACCTGTGTGTCCTAATTTAAGCAATGTCAATCAGTTCGCGATCGTATATAGGATGTGTTTTATGAAGGAATATGGCAGTAGACTACTCCAAGTTCATGTTAAATTTGGCACTATGACAGTAGTAAGTAAAGTAGGCATTTTATGAATGTCACGGCACGTTTATGTGCAAGTTAAGGTAGTGATTTACATATGATGAAGTGAAAGAGTTGTTATATATGAAATATGAGTATTAATTAACGCGTCATAGATATGATATAAGGATGTTAATGATTTATGATGGTGGTATTTATTGTTTTCTTCGAGAGAGAAATAGTCATAGTTGTGCAAAGTGAGATCTAGTCATTTCAAATGATGTTTCGGAGAGTGTCACAGAATTCTCGCCAATTCCATGTAATAATTCTGGATCATACGCATTGTACATAGCTTAGGATATGATCTCGAGACGAGTAGTGCAATGTTTTTTATCCATGTTAGGATTACCTAGAGAATCATATATGTACTCAAGATAAGATTTGAGCCTTCACTGATTTACTTAGGATGATCTTGAAAACTCACACGGTGTATAACTTTATTTCTGGACAAATTTCAACCTAATAGGCTGATCACTGGTGACATAGATTTTCAAGGGAGAATTATTGTTTTTTTTTTTTTTTTAGTCGGAGATAGTGTCATCTGACCAAGTAGATTTTCCGTTGATAGTATGTGTTATGATAGCTACATATGATATGTGTGGTGACGTTTTTTTTTTTTTTGCAACCATGTACGCACGTAGTCTAATAATCAATAAGCTAAGGTCATTTTACCTTAAGTTCATAAATTAAATCTTGCGATAACGTTACTTGTAGGGTGATTACGACTTACAATGGACGTAGCTTAGCTTATGGTGTGTGACACAAGGAAATATGAGCGTCTAAGAGGCAACTAAGTAGGCGGAAGTGAATGTTTAAAATGTAAAACATACAAGAGAGTACTTGTCAAATCAAAGGAAGAAGAGCTTTGTGATAGCCTTTATTGAGAATTTTAAACCTGCATCTAGACAAACAGTCAGTGAAAATTAAGTAATGTGACAGTTTATAGAGTAAGGAATAGGTGGTAACTAACAGAATCTAATGCTTATCCCAAGAATAATTGATTCAGACAACTTGAACTCCATTTCTTGACTGAACATTAACTCGGCAATTCTACTAGCGTTTCTTTATTTTCTCAAGAGAGTATCACTAGAAATTCTGTAAATAGTAATTAATACAATTTTTTATTTTTCTTCTTTGAGGATGCATCCCATATTCTTAGTATACTTGATTTTAATGTTTATTTTCTTGCCAGTATGGCACATGTAAATACCATTATCTGTATTCACATTAATTTATTTTATTATCGCCCAACTTTGTAAGTGAGTTGTATACGAAGGAAAACATAGCTTTTTCAAAAGTTTCCCAGATGTTACATAGAATTTATTCTAATAATTTATGATTTTGGAGATCAATGGGCTTATGAAAGGAAATAATATGATCCGAGAAGACATTTATTTAGGATGAATTCGGAAGATGTAATTTTTCTGAAATGTTGTTGACGGATATAGACTATAGGGTTGACAGTGAGTCACTCATTTCAAGAACTATTTCATTGGTAAAAATTTGAGATAATTTTCTTGAATATTTGACTTAATATTTACAATAAATATGGAATAGTGAAACCTAAACACTCTTTCTCTGTGTTCTTAGAATAAGAATTAGTTGTAAGACTGTAGTAGTTTCAAGCGACGACAATTTTTCTAAGAGCTAATAAGAGTATGGTATCTAACTAGATACGAGTAAGAGACGTCTTTCTGCGTTAGTTAGAAACTACCATTAATCGACCTGGACGTTCTTCTATTACGGAACTCACACCCGTAAAACTCAGTCACCGGATTAATTGAATTTAGAGCTAGTCAGGATCTCTTGTGTCCATGCCTGGACGCGGGAACGGCGCAAGTAGAAAATGGCGCCTCAACGTGATGCGAATGGAGAAAACGCCACGGGAACTGTTGGTCGCAAACCAAGTAGAATTTTTGGGATACTCATCTATGTGGAAATTCAAGAGAAAGTCGTCGTGGGAATTCCAAGAGAAAGAATACGACACAGAACTGTGAAGATGTTGATTCCCTTATGTATCGATAAGAATGAGGAAAACATCGGGAAACCTGTTAAGAAGATAACAGAGATGACAGTCGAATGACGGATCTTTGGTGCAATATTAGAGTAAAATGGGAAAATTTACTCAAAAGAAGTGGGTAAGATAAAGGAGATATTTTAGGAATTAATGGATGAGGAATTATTGATTGTAACAGCAAGATGATTGCATGGAGATGGAGATGTCGTACGGTAATTTCTTTCCTGGAATGTTATGCATTGTTATTTTATGGGATCGAAGTGGACACAGCAAGATATTAGACTGTGAGAACGAGTAGATGCCCAGTATAGATAATGGAATAGGAGAAAGAAGAAATGGATGATTGCTCTGAAGAGAACAGCAGAAAATGGCTGGTAGCAGTCAGAACTCGGAAAGGAGGAAAGATGACAGCTAATATGTTAATTTATTTAGATGTAACTTAGATATAAGAGATAGATTGTAAGAGGTTATTTGAGTTATTTTCAGTTAAGAATTGGAGTCATAATTACATGGACAAGTACCTCATATTTCCTAGTGTGATTGGGTCAACATCGTGAGCTGAGTCAGATCCAAGTAGTGAAGCCTGCCTGTTTATTTACTGAATATATATTTTGTTGATTGAAGTAGTGAGAGAGACATTGCTGGAGAACTTGAGTTGTGGAGAACTTAGGGAAAATATAGAGTTTATTAGGATTTTTAGAATTTAGAATAGTAATTGAATATCGATATGACGACGTTAAGCCATTTGAAAGCTCAATTTGAGGAGTATCAAAGGGAACAACGAGAAGAACAAGAACAGTATCGAAAAGGCCAAGAATAGAAACAAGATAAATATCAAAAAGAACAGGAAGAGAAAGAAAGAAGACAGAGAGAAGAGCAACGGGGATTGTTGCAGGCTATAAAAGAAATGATGGAAGAAGCTAAAAAGGAGAGATGGGAAGAGAATAGACAGCGCGATGAAGAAGCTAGAAAGGAGAGGTTGGAAGAGAACAAAAAGCGTGATGAAGAAGCTAGAATGCGTGATGAAAAACGGGAGGAAGAAGCTAGAAGACGCGAAGAGGAAGCTAAGAAAGAGAGGCAGGAAGAAATGAGAAAGCAAGAGGAAAGGTTAAAGGAGATTATAGAAAGGATGGATAAACATGATGAAGTATCTAAGAGAGAGAAGCAAGAACAAGAGGAACGATACCAAAGATTTATGGAAGATAAACATAAAGAAATGATGGAGGAAATAAGGAGAGGTCATCAAGAACAAAAGGAAGAAATGAATAAATACCAGGAGAAGATGGAAGAGGTGACTAGGGAACAAGAAGAAAGACATAAGATAATGTTGGAGGAGATGAAAGATGAGATCAAGAACAATATAGATGAATGGAAAGCTGAAATTAGTGGAAGTATAGAGGAGAAGAACCGAGAGTTACGAGAAGAAATAAACGAAATTAGGAAAGAAATGACAGGGAACAATAACTATCTCCAGTCTTTAAAGGAGAATGTAATAAAGGATTTATCAGACAACATGGAGAAGTTAAGCCTAGATTCCCAAGAAAAGTGGAGATTGTGTGAGGAAAGTATAGGAAAATTAGGTGAGGACGTGCAAACCACGAGTACAAGTCTAGAAAGGAAGTACGACCAGGCTGCAAACCAAATTGGGAGCAGAATAACGGAGATAAGGGACGAAATACAACAACATAAGGATGAATTAAACCAAAGAATATCGAAATCTGAAGAAGGGCTTAGACAAATGCAAGCTCAGTTACGAGAAATTCGTGAGGAAGGACCAGGAAAGACTGTTATGATGTCTGGTAGCGAGCGGAACAGAGGAGTTGAGTTTCAAATAAATGAAAGAGAAGTGACACCCATACCAGTCACACGTTCTAACCACAGTATGGGGGAGACAAATGTGGATAACGGAAGCAGTGGTTATCCTACGATTATTAACGTCATAAAAACTTTCGATGATAGACCGAAGCACTTTAATAATTCAACCAGTATTTCGCCCAAACGTTTCCTTAGGGAAATGGAGGATTACTTTAAGGAACATGGCATAGCTGAGGAGAAGAAATTGAAAATAGTGGAAAAGCATTTAGATGCTAATCCAAGCTTGTGGTTCCAAGCATTTAAGTATACTTTCCATGAGTATAGCGACTTTAAGACGGCGTTCTTACAAAGATTTTGGAGTCCAGAGGTGCAGCAGAGTTTACGTCTAGAATTGTATTCTCGCAAGTATGCTACTAATGGTCAAACAGGGTTTAGTGATTACTTCGCTTACCAGTTTCACCGTTTTCAAGATCTTGATTCGCCACCCAGTGAGCTTGAAGCGATCAAGACGATACAACGACAATTTCCCTCAGATGTACAAAGACTGCTGGCTACTGCTAACCCAACTACGGCAGTACAAATGGAAACGACACTTAGACGGATCGATATGACTACAGCACCATACCCTCAAAGAATGATTAGGAATACTTACGGTGAAGAAACGGTTAATGTGCTCACACAGGAAAGTATTGATAGGAATACGCCTGAAGAAAGAGGAAAAATGAACAGGAAGAGACAATGGGGAAACCAGGAGAGTGGAAGGAGAGATGAAGAAAAATGCTATTGCAGGAAAGGGTCCTACAACCAGGAAGCATACATGGGAAATAGAGCATATAGACCCAACATGCGATACAGGAACCCGTATAGAGAAAACAGAGGAAGAAGTAATTTCAGAGGGAGATATGGTTACGGAAAGAGAAATGTGAGAGACAACCAAGGAAGGGAAACTTATAATCGGAGACCTATACGCGAAGTAAATGAGGACCGAAACGAGAAGGTCAAGTGGGAGAAAGCAATTAGAGATCAAGACGTCAACGCTGATGTAGAGGGAGCGGAGAGTCTTGAGTTACAGAGATATAAAAAGAGGAAACAGGAGGAACAAATCCTCAATGCAAACTCGAGAGAATTCGAATGTAGAAGAGAAAATGAGAAGATAACAAGCAAAAAAAAAAACGCCGATTTTGAATTAGAGGGGGAGGTTGAGAATATAAAGAACGCATTGGATTCCAAAATTCACAGTTATTTCATAACGCAGGTTGATTCATGGGAAATCGATTCGGAAGAACTGATAAAGGATTTGACCGTACATCATATGAAAAGAAAATATGAACTGCCTATTATCGTAGCAAGAGTTGGAGAGCTGAAAGTACGTTGCCTAGTTGATTCTGGGGCTAGCATCAGTGTGCTTTCAAAGGAATTATTCCAAGATATGAGTAGAAGAATGAAATTATTAACCATCCCAGTTTCGAAAATTAAAATAAGAGGTATAATTCCGGATAAAACGGTAGAATGCAATATACAAACATATTTGGAAATCAGTATTGGAAACAGGCACTTTGAGCATCCATTCATCGTCATGAACAAGATTAAATATAATATTATACTAGGAATAGACTTCATGACGGTAACTGGAATGACGATCGATATGGAGAAACAAGAAATAAGATTCCCTATATCTGACGAGCACACCAGGGAAAACCAAGAACGGATTAAGATCAATGACGACCTTATGATCATAGATAACAAGGAGGCGCCGGAAGATGAAAACTTACCATCGGAAGAGCATCCGAACTTTCAGTCAGAGGAAGGAGAGATATCTCTGGCAGATGAAGACATTGTAGAAAGCATAGAAAAGGTAATGGCTATTGAGGAGGAAGAAGACATGCCGAACATCGCAGAAGCAGTGGCGAATGCTAAGATTTCCTCGGGCGAAAGGTCAGAACTTCATGGGATCTTACAGGAATACTCGGATTTATTTAAGAATAAACCAGGACAGATTCCAAATATTAAATATAAACTAATAGTGAACGATTGGACACCCTATAAAGGCAAACTTTATGGAATTCCGGAGAAACACTTCCCAGAAGTGAAAAAGATCATAAAGGAAATGGAAGACGATGGCATTATAATGAAGACATCCAGTCCTTATTTGAATCCCTTGGTAATTGTGGTGAAAAGCAACGGGAAACTCCGTCTGTGCCTTGACGCGCGTTTTTTGAACGGTCGGTTGATTCCAGAGTATAATCAAACTCCAAAGATAAAAGATATTATTCAGAAATTCCGTGACATGAGGTATTTTTCAACAATGGATTTTACGTCCTCATACCATCACATCGTTCTGGAGGAAAAATCCCGATTGTTAACCGGATTTATGTTTGATAATCAGACATATATCTATTGTCGTCTCCCATTCGGCTTGAGGAATAGTTGTGCAGTTTTGGTGAGAGCATTAGACAGAAATTTAACACCGGAAGTAAAGGAGTTTTTAACTTACTACGTGGACGATCTAATTCTGGCAACTAAAACATTTACAGAACATTGTGACAAGCTTGAAAAGTTGTTTCGAAACCTAAGAGCCACTAGATTTAAGATCAACCTTACAAAATCAAGATTCTGTCGAGAAGAGGTCCTATTCGTCGGTCACATGATAGACGGTACAGGTATACGGCCAAACCCAGTTAAGATCCAGGCCATATGCGATTTTCCCCGACCGAAGCGTATAAAGCACGTCAGGCAATTTCTTGGTATGGCGCAGTTTTTCTCTAACCATTGTCAAGGATATACCCAGACCGCCGCACCTTTACAGGATTTGTTAAAGATCAACAACAGGTGGAAATGGGATGAGAAGGCAGAGAGAGCATTCCAAGAATTAAAGACCTTGTTAACCAAAAGCATCAAATTAGGCTATCCGAACTATGAAAAAGAATTTATAATACAGTCAGACGCATCTAATGTTGGCATCGGAGCTTGTTTGTACCAAGAAGAAGAAGGAACACCTCCCAAGAGAATATATCTAGCATTCACTAGCCGAAAATTGAGGAGCCACAAGGTTATCTATACCACGACAGAACAGGAGCTATTAGCAATCATTTACGCCTTGCAGCAATGGAGAAAAACTATTTACGGATACCCAATAACGGTCAGATCAGACCATAAGGCATTAACGTTTGGATTGAAAGCTGCAATGACTAATGTGCGGATAACAAGGTGGATGTTGTTCACGCAGCAATTCCAGATAAAAATCGAGTATTGTAAGGGAAAGGAAAACATCCTTGCTGACGACTTGAGTCGTAACCCTGTGGAGAAAGAGGAAGGAATTCATAAAATAGAATTGGTCCCGGAAGATGAAGAAACATTAGAGAGACTACTGAACCTAGTACACTTGCAGCGTCAAGACGAGAGGTTGAAACAAATTATAGATAGATTGGAAGACGGAAACCGTGAAAGGGAAACAAGGTCGAGGATTGCGGAAATCTACAGCTTAGAGCAAGGAATACTAATGGCTAGAACAGGTAAAGGTCATAAAAGGATACGCATAGTACTACCTTCGATGTTATACAAGGAAGTAATCTGGCACATACATAGGATTACAGGTCACGGTGGCGTAGGAAAGGTAACCCAAGTCATACTCGAGAAATTTACTTGGAAAGGTATTCGAAGAACTGTGAGGAATACAGTAAGAACATGCGACATATGCCAGAAGGTCAAACATGGCAGTGGTATGGTAAGACACGAACCCAGAGCTATACTACCGCAGAAAGCTCGAGAATTATATGCTATAGATATCTTTGGCAGACTCCCAACTGCCAGAAAGGGACATAAGTACATAGTCGTAGTGATGGATGTGTTCTCTAAATATGTGTCGTTACAACCAATTCAACGCGCCAACACAAAACAGGTATTACAACGTCTAATCAGAAACACCTTACCTAGTATGGGAAAGCCTGAGAAATTACTGTCAGACAGAGGGACACAATTTACGTCGCTTCAATTCAGAGAAACCATGGAAGAGTTAGGAATTAAACACATTCTTTGCTCGGTGAGACATCCAGCGTCCAATCCTGTCGAAAGATGCATGAAAGAAATAGCGAAGTTCTGTCGAATCTATTGTCCGAACCAACACTGGAGGTGGTTAGAAGTAATTGGAATAATAGAAGACAGAATGAATAACACAATACACGAATCCAGCGGACAAATACCTAAAGTTGTTCACCATAGTATTAAACCTGAGAGACCATGGGACACAATTATTCACCTACCTGCTGAACCTAACTTAGATATCAACGAAATTAACAAACTGGTGCGAGAGAGAATGTACAGACAAGCACAGAGAAGGTTAAGGAGAGTACAGCATAAGAAATTCCAACCTGAGTTGAAGAAAGGCGACCTTGTATTAATAAAGAAACCCGCAATTTCCAGTGTAACGAACAAAATCTTCGCGAAATTCTTGCATTTATTCGAAGGACCATTTATGATCAACCGTTCATTCAGAAATAATGCATACGAAATTCACGACTTAAATGGAAACAGTAAAGGAGTACATAACAGTGCAAACATCAAGTTATTTTTCAAGGAATAGAGAAGTGGCAGACCATCTCATGTGATGACGAAGCAAAGAAGTATAGATTGAAACCACTTACATCATGAATGAACAGATTATTCCGAAGAAAGGAGTAATAATATAAATGAGAACTTATAAAGAACAGTGAAAAGTCCCATTATAAGAAGGAAGGCGAATATAATAAATATATAGCAAGCCATATATTTCTTTCAACGTAGGGGAAGTTAATGTGTCGTTTCACAGTTCTTCATAAGAGCTGTAGGAACAAAGATGGAGTCTCTGCGATCAAAATGTCAAATAAAATGCATTTAACGTCAGTACGGGCCGAAATGTAAGTCCTTTCGTCGGTCGATTACGGAAATAACCGCGTATAGAAGGCGCTGAAAAAAATGACAAATGGACATTATTTAAAACCATTATTCAAGAAAAATGTGCTCATCACTTATTATATAATCTGAACTCGAAGCTGTAAGAAGACTCAAGACTAGATTGAAAGGGATTATCCAGCGGAGCTAAAGATTATAAGTTGGAAACGAAAGATAATTCGCGACTACACGCCAATCAGCTGATGTCAAGATTAAATCGTTGCGCGGAAGATTAAATACGTAAAAAAAAAAGAGATAAATAGACTACAGTAGAACTACGTCACGAAGTGGCGCAGGGCTTCAATAAAATTTTCCCGATACTGTTTAATGTTGAAGGACACCTACTGATCAGTTGTTGAGTGCATTTACGCCAACAAAAAGATAGCGGAAAGAAATTTATTTTCAAATTGGAATATATACAGAACATCTGTCTTAGTCGATTTGGAACTAGTTTATTGGATCAACTGTACCCTAACGAAATCTATGCAATCTGAGCAACGCAAGAGATATATTAATTGGAAGATGTCAGCAATGAATCAAATATTCTATTATTGTTCTGTTTCATGCGCACGAGTCTCCACCATGGGTCTGTAAGGAAGCAAGGCAATGCTGCTTGGATCCTGACAAGGCGATACGATGTTAGCTGTCCCGGATGACCAGTGATCAGTGTTGAGAAGCTACGATGCACCCGACCACTTGTGGAGGAACCAGATGACGAGATCCTAATCTCAGATGACCGGAGATGAGGAAACATCGAGACCATCTTGAGCAAAGCTAAGTCCATTATCTAAGTCGTTTTCGTAAGTAAGAGTATATTATTTCTTTTATTGCATGTTGATGTTTGTTTTGTGCGAAGACAGTGCGTAGATAAACGTCTTGCTGATGTGATTGGAAGTAGGTATTCATCCATATGGTATGTCAATTCCACTTGTAGGCGTGGTCACCAAGTGATTTTCCGATCGTAATGTTTTCCAGTGATATGTGAGGAGAGATAGCTAGAGTTATTATTATTACCAGTGTTGAGTAAAGAGTGAAGTTGGCATTAATACCTGTGTGTCCTAATTTAAGCAATGTCAATCAGTTCGAGATCGTATATAGGATGTGTTTTATGAAGGAATATGGCAGTAGACTACTCCAAGTTCATGTTAAATTTGGCACTATGACAGTAGTAAGTAAAGTAGGCATTTTATGAATGTCACGGCACGTTTATGTGCAAGTTAAGGTAGTGATTTACATATGATGAAGTGAAAGAGTTGTTATATATGAAATATGAGTATTAATTAACGCGTCATAGGTATGATATAAGGATGTTAATGATTTATGATGGTGGTATTTATTGTTTTCTTCGAGAGAGAAATAGTCATAGTTGTGCGAAGTGAGATCTAGTCATTTCAAATGATGTTTCGGAGAGTGTCACAGAATTCTCGCCAATTCCATGTAATAATTCTGGATCATACGCATTGTACATAGCTTAGGATATGATCTCGAGACGAGTAGTGCAATGTTTTTTATCCATGTTAGGATTACCTAGAGAATCATATATGTACTCAAGATAAGATTTGAGCCTTCACTGATTTACTTAGGATGATCTTGAAAACTCACACGGTGTATAACTTTATTTCTGGACAAATTTCAACCTAATAGGCTGATCACTGGTGACATAGATTTTCAAGGGAGAATTATTGTTTTTTTTTTTTTAAGTCGGAGATAGTGTCATCTGACCAAGTAGATTTTCCGTTGATAGTATGTGTTATGATAGCTACATATGATATGTGTGGTGACGTTTTTTTTTTTTTTTGCAACCATGTACGCACGTAGTCTAATAATCAATAAGCTAAGGTCATTTTACCTTAAGTTCATAAATTAAATCTTGCGATAACGTTACTTGTAGGGTGATTACGACTTACAATGGACGTAGCTTAGCTTATGGTGTGTGACACAAGGAAATATGAGCGTCTAAGAGGCAACTAAGTAGGCGGAAGTGAATG
Source organism: Anabrus simplex (assembly GCF_040414725.1). NCBI lineage: Eukaryota > Metazoa > Arthropoda > Insecta > Orthoptera > Tettigoniidae > Anabrus > Anabrus simplex. The sequence continues at coordinate 1,303,465,644 of NC_090265.1, forward strand.
TTTAAAATGTAAAACATACAAGAGAGTACTTGTCAAATCAAAGGAAGAAGAGCTTTGTGATAGCCTTTATTGAGAATTTTAAACCTGCATCTAGACAAACAGTCAGTGAAAATTAAGTAATGTGACAGTTTATAGAGTAAGGAATAGGTGGTAACTAACAGAATCTAATGCTTATCCCAAGAATAATTGATTCAGACAACTTGAACTCCATTTCTTGACTGAACATTAACTCGGCAATTCTACTAGCGTTTCTTTATTTTCTCAAGAGAGTATCACTAGAAATTCTGTAAATAGTAATTAATACAATTTTTTATTTTTCTTCTTTGAGGATGCATCCCATATTCTTAGTATACTTGATTTTAATGTTTATTTTCTTGCCAGTATGGCACATGTAAATACCATTATCTGTATTCACATTAATTTATTTTATTATCGCCCAACTTTGTAAGTGAGTTGTATACGAAGGAAAACATAGCTTTTTCAAAAGTTTCCCAGATGTTACATAGAATTTATTCTAATAATTTATGATTTTGGAGATCAATGGACTTATGAAAGGAAATAATATGATCCGAGAAGACATTTATTTAGGATGAATTCGGAAGATGTAATTTTTCTGAAATGTTGTTGACGGATATAGACTATAGGGTTGACAGTGAGTCACTCATTTCAAGAACTATTTCATTGGTAAAAATTTGAGATAATTTTCTTGAATATTTGACTTAATATTTACAATAAATATGGAATAGTGAAACCTAAACACTCTTTCTCTATGTTCTTAGAATAAGAATTAGTTGTAAGACTGTAGTAGTTTCAAGCGACGACAATTTCTCTAAGAGCTAATAAGAGTATGGTATCTAACTAGATACGAGTAAGAGACGTCTTTCTGCGTTAGTTAGAAACTACCATTAATCGACCTGGACGTTCTTCTATTACGAAACTCACACCCGTAAAACTCAGTCACCGGATTAATTGAATTTAGAGCTAGTCAGGATCTCTTGTGTCCATGCCTGGACGCAGGAACGGCGCAATATATACCGGACCGTGATGTGACTCGATACAATCACCTACTTCAGGAGTCTTAATTCCATCCAGCATATCCTCTGTGCTGACTACCAAATCTATCACACTCCTCCCCCTATGTAGCGTACTACAGTATATGTCACTTTCATTTCCCTATCTCCATTCCACCAACCGTTTAAGATATACATATTACCTACCCCACATTATTCCAGCAATTTAAAACCATAGCTATTGCACTCTTTATCTTCACTTCACCTCAATCCCTCGAGGCTTAAACCTCCTATTCCTGCCTTCCAATCCCCAACCAAAATCAGTCCATCTTCTTCGTATTTCTCCCCAATCACGGTGATTTCCAATAAAAGGTCCTCGAAGAAAATTTGCATTCGCGTAGGGTCAACTTTTTGGATGGTTGTACAAAAAGGCTAAGCATACGTTCTTCTCTTTATCTCTCCCCTCATCCCCTATATTAAATCTAATCCATATCACCTCCTCTATCTCAATTTCGATGTTTCCCATTCACTTACTAATCTCTTCCTTTATTAAGACTACAATACCTCCGGGGTTCCTCCTCTTTGACCTCTATTTCTTTTGGTTTTATTCTTCACCACAAACCCTTCGCTCACGTTACTTGTCCTACTTCTTGTTATTATCATACGTTCTCTTCCCGCGTCCATACGATCACTTTTACATATTTATGAACCCTCTTCATTCACTTTCTCATCCTGACCTCTGTTATTCTTGCCTCACAAGTCTTTCAGACTCAAGGATCTTCCTCTCCTCAGAAGTTCACTTCTTTATTCACCTCGTTCCCCCTCTCTTCTTTTACGATACTCCTAACCGCCGAATCCGTTCCTTTCTTCATCGTTTTCCCCATCCACTTGAGTCTGGTGATCTCTGCTTTCTCCACTAGTGCCTTCACGTACCTTTGACTTGCTTGTGCTGCCGATGCCGGCTTGACCATCGCAGTTTGACCTCTCTGCAACTTCTTCACCTTTGTTTGACACCATACACCTTTCCTGTTTATGAATATTGTCCATATCCTGCAGCTTGTTCCCAGACCACGTTTACTAATTGGTTTAGTGTAAGAGAAGGCCCAATGGCCTTAACTACGCCAGTAAAGACATTTATCTATCTATCTCTCGACATTTATCTAAACTATTTTCCATTCCCTACCACCAGGTGCTGTCCCCAAATGAATGCTCTCAGCCCTTGGTTCCTGGCTCTCATTAGGAAGTTATGTAAAATTCGAATGATTATACTTCCTTCACACCCCATGCCTCGTCTCACCTACACCTTCTCGCTTTGTAAGTTTCCAGCACTTCTAACCACAATATTCGCCATCAAGGTGGATAATAACTTCAATTTAATTGGCATGTGCCCATTCACTTTACCCACTCTTTCCACATCGTCTATACCCACTTCACTAAAATGAATTTTTATTTTCTCCTGCATCACATCCACCACCTTGTAGACTATGTCCGATTTATTTCACTCCCTCCTGTAAACCGTAGATGAAGATATTTTTCCTCGTGCATTCCTGGCAGCTTATTGCCTCTTTTCTCTTCACCTTCTCCAGCTCCACTTCCAAAGATTTCACCTTCTCAAAACTATTACTTCCTCAGCATTATCTTCCGTCTTCAGTCTCAACTTCTCCATTTTCTCTTCCCGAGATCTCCTCATATCCTTAATTTCCGTCGACTGCTCCTTCATTAGCTCCTTTACTTGGTATAGTGGATACGCCTCTTTCACAATCCCTTTAATAGTCTCAATTTCCATCCAACCTACGTTTCCACTTGGACCGGGGCCTGGTTTCAATTCCATGCCACCAATAATTAGGCCACCACCACTACCACCAATGCCACAACCATCCTCTTCTCCAGAAGTCCTTTGCTTTTCATTCTCCCTACTATTTTCATACTCCTGCATCTCTGCCATACTCCAATAACTGCTCGCTATTGCGCCAAAGAGATCCCTATCTCTCTCACTAACCGCTCCGCACGTCCACCTCCATACGTTGCTTGCGCTCCACTGTGTTTCCCGCCATTATTTTCATACTTGAGTCTGCTTTTTCATCGTAGACCATAACTTTCGTCTTCATCCTACTTCCTTTCATGTTGTATTCATTACCTATGGTTACCTCCATTTTCACTATTATTTGTTTGAGATGTTTTCACTGTCTGCAGCTATGGCAATGCCACCTGAAATCTAGTCATATTTATTTGTTATATATCCTTATCCCTATATTCAAATCATCTCGAGCGTTATTCAATGCATCCTGGATGTAGGCATTAAAATGCATGGGAGACAAAGCACAACCATGTCTAACTCCTTTCCTTATTTTTGCTTCCTATTGTTTATTTCTATTTTTAATTACTGCAACTTCATTTTTGTACTAATTCCAAATTATTCTTCTATCTCGAAATGGGACTCTTATGTTTTTAAGAATTTCCAACATTGTTATCCAATGTACATTATAAAAAGCCTTCTCAATATCCACAAAACATAAATAAGTTCTTTTGTCTTTTTCTATTCTTCAAGTATAGGTCTCAATGCCAATATAGCTTCTCTTGTACCCTTACCTTTGACCCAAATTGGTCTTCAGTCATATACTCTTCAATTAGCTTTTCAATTCGTCTTAATATTATATTGGTGATAATTCTTGATGCACGAGCGACTAATGTGATAGTGTGATATTTTTCACATTGTTTTGCTACAATTTTCTTTGATATAGGGATCATGACACTTTTTTCGAAGTCAGCAAGTAGTTTTCCCTCCATGTAGATGTTTTGTACAAGTTTAAGCAATCTCTCCTCCATACGAGGCTCGCTTTTCTTCAGGAGTTCAGCTTTGAGATTATCAATGCCTGGTGCCTTATTGTCCTTCAGTCTTCGTAGAGCTAATTAAAATTTCTCTGTCAGTACGTTGAAGCCTAAATTGTCTTCTGTTACTTCATCTTCTTACTGAAGAACTTAATTTTATTGTAGAGACTACCTATTCACTAAATGTATGGTTATTTTACACCTCAGCGGCCCTTAAAATGCAAAAAAAAAAGGGGGGGGGCTAGCATAGGCCAACTTTGCTGGCTTCAACCAGCCCCCATTCCTCTCAGGCCAGGAAAAATGGCTCGATGTATCACAATCATTCCCCTCTCACACAGTTGTCCACCATTTTGACACTGTGCGAAGTTAAATTATTATTTCCGATATTATCTAAATTTATTGGGGTCGACAATTGATGCTGATTTGATCCAGTTTTACGGACGGATGCCCTTCCTGAGCCAACCCTATTTGGAAGGATATATTCACTATTATATTTTTATGTGGTAGTTGGCTGGATTATATGTTGTATGAAGATGCATGTTAAGACGAAAAATAGCCACCCAGACCCCGAGACAGATTAATTATACATAAATAGTTAAAATCCTCAGCTCGGCCTGGAATCGAACTCGGAGCCCTCTGAAGCGAAGGACAGTACTCTGATCGTTCAACTAGGGAGTCAGAACCTGTGTAAAGGAAAATGAATCCTTCCGTATCGTACTGTAGGAATATAAGTTTGTATACGTATTTACGCACTCCTACAGTTAATGCACTTAAGGTTAATTTTACTTTACACATAAGTACAGGAAAATAAACACAACGAAGAATGTTCCTTATTTTCTTTACAAGTTTATTTACGTCGCATCGACGCAGATAGATCTATTGGCGACGATCGGACAGAAAAGGGCTAGGAGTGGAAAGGAAGCGGCCGCGGCCTTTATTAAGGTATAGCCCCAGCAATTGCCCGACGGAAAACCATCTTCAGGGCTGCCAAGAGTAGGGTTCGAACTCAATATCTCCCTAATACTGGACACTAGCCGCAAGTAAGCGACTGCAGCTATCGAGCTCGTTGAAAATTGTTTTGATGGATTGCATATACATGCATGGCTGGGAGTTTTGACCATTCTTAATAACACCCACGGTATACCTTGCCTGTCGTAAGAGGTGACTGAAAGGGGCCCCAGAGGCTCTGAACTTTGGAGTGTGGGTCGGTGACCACGGGGCCCTTAGATGAGTCCTGGCATTGCTTCCACTTACTTGCGCCAGGCTCCTCACTTCCATCTATCCTATCCGACCTCCCTTGGTCAATTGTTCTTTTCCGACCCCGACGGTATTACATATGGAACCCTAGGGAGTCTTTCATTTTCATGCCTTTCGTGGCTCTTGTCTTCCTTTGGCCGATACCTTTATTTTTCGAAGTGTCGGATCCCTTCCATTTTTCCCTCTGGTTAGTGTTATATAGAGGATGGTTGTCTAGTTGTACTTCCTCTTAAAACAATAATCACCACCACCACCTCCACTTGACCATTCTTAGGGAAATAATGGATACGTTTTTTATAATTACACCATAAATTGCTCATATAAAATGTTCTAAAACGATATAATGCCTATATATAACAACATATAACATGAAATGATGCATATTTAAGACCTAGAAATCGTGGTTAGTTACTTGATGCAAAACCTTAATTTAATAATTGAAGGTTTGGCGTTTGATCAAAATTAATTTTCCATGAAACTATTTTAACAACAAAAGTCCGAAGAGTAAAATATATAAAGTTCATTACACTATTAGTTTCAAGGTGGAGCAATAATCTAAAACACATTTTTGGGGCTTGGTCAGGTGATGCAAAGCATCCTCCAATTACAGCACCTTTGCAAATTTAAACTTGTGGAAAGTATTGATATATATATTGAATATAATTTCCATACACCTGTTGTAAATTAATTATTCATTTTCGATGCACATTGAAACTCAATGCACATTAATTTACATTTTATATCAATTTGCATAGTAATTAAAGCCTAGTTTCCAAGAACGGATATTTACTGCGCCATTACACATCATTTCAACAAACTATTTACTCGGTTTATTTAACTACTTCATATTTGCTAACCTTAACTCTTCCATTAAAACGAGACTCTATTTTGACTGTTTTCATCTAAAACTAAACGTTTGAATTATTCATAATATTCCTACCTCACGCTCTCTTCTTTGACAAAAATAATAATACCTGACTCCAATAACACGGCTTAAAACTTTTTGGTTCATTTTAATGACTATATAAACCCTGATTCTTGTATCCACATAATTATGATAACGGATTAACAAGGCTTTTGTAAAGAGATTAATTTTGTAACATGGAATTTGAATTTTTACTCCTTTCGTACGTTAAATGCATTAACACACGACATATAATTAATTAAACAATAATCAATAAAAAGTGGAGACATGACTAAATTCACAGTACGACTAATTCTGTAGTAACTGAAACATAACTTCACTGCGGCTTTACTCCAGCGAGCGGAGAATGTCAGATCAGCTTGCTGAGTCGTCTGAACATCTTATACTCCGATGGTAATGGTTTTAAACAGTGCGGCGAATCCATTGTTTGTAGCATCAAGAAACTTCAGCACTTTTCTCGTTTTTAGGCTTTGAATGACTTCTTCCTCAGGGTCAGTGCTTATAAATTTTTTTTTTTATACTTCACATAACAGTGGGTTGCATATAATGACAAATATAAAATTTATATTTGTATGCATTATACGTACAAAAGATTAAGAGACAATTCTAAATAATTTGGTGCTAGAGTGAGAATTATAAATTAAGAGTGAAAACCGATTAAAAATTTCATTCAAGAAGTGGCGTTCACCCAAGAGTGATATATCTAATAATTACCGTACAAATGATTCCTAAGTCCCTCTGGTCCCTCTATAGCCAAAATAACTGAATCCAAATTGACATATTTTTGTACTCCTACTGAGTATAAGATGTTAACGGTGAATCTTGGGGTTGATTCTCGAGTGCCTATCAACAGTTCTATTGCTCTAACATTGGGTTTTCTAGTTTGCGAAGATTTCTCGACTTTTACCCGCATGCTCTTATAATCTCTAGTAGGAGTACTAGACTATGTGTGATTTGTATTATCTTTGATTTGTGTCCTTGGTCACCAAATTTAAACTTTCCAGCAAAAATACATTTCGCCACTTTTCCAATTCTGTGTTGATGATACCAGCGTTATTATTTCTAACCTGATTATTTCTTCTCGATATGCTAGGAGTTTCTTGGGTGTGATCATGTTTTCCCGTGTGAACAAAAGACTAGTGTTATAAAAGTGTTGCAAACCTTTGGTCTGGGAAGACTTGCGACTAAGGAGACGAGCTGTTCGACTAAGTCTTATGTTCCGAGCTATCAGCGTAGAGATGGAGTGGAATAACATTAGTAAGTGAAAAATAAAATAACAGAAACCTGTTCTGTGAAACTCAGCAAGTTTTCATCTGACGTCTCTTGTTCAACACTTCTTCTTCCCCGACGACAACGGTATTATGTTAACGAGGCCCAGGGAGCCTTCCATTTTCATTCCCTTCTTGGATGTGTCAATTCCTTTGCCGACACTCTCATTTTCGAAAGATTGGACCTCTCCCATATTTGCTCTGACGAGTGTTATGAGACGATGTTTGCCCAGTTGTACTTCTTGGCAAACTGATCACCACCACCTTAACCCAACAACCACACTTAATCTTTTGAAATCTCCTCACTACTAGACTACTAACACTCCTTTAATATAATTATACTATTTACTGTACCAGAACGTCAATCTCGTATGTGGCTCATATACTGTACCTGAAAAGAAACGAGGAAAGGATTAAAGTATTACATTTGGAAGAATAAAACGTTCACTGTTCAAAAATTATATATTCTGACATTAATATGACATTATACCGTAAGGTTGATTTTTAATTACCATATAATATAGTGTCAATATATAAGGTACAACCAAAACATCAAGATGCCACAACATGCAGTAGGCTATACAGAGTGGTCGAAAATAAACTTGAACCTGGCGTTTGAGCCTTAGAGCGTTGGTCATACTGATTAGTAATTTGAAAACAAATACGCCAATATCTAGCGCCGTTGTCTTTCTTATAAGCTGTTGAAGTTAGCCAATCAGATCGCTTCGCGGACGAATTCAAATGGGCTTTACAAGGCGGTGTCATTAAATCTGCACGCACCTTGTTTGAGCTTGAGACCTATGCCGAGAAATGAGCATCAAACACTATCACACCCTGGGTTTCAGACAATGCCACCGTAATGTACTTGATAATGGGCACGCCTATCAGCAGGAAGGTCCTTGTTCAACCCCCTCCCCTGGAGAAGTTAATTTCTTCTTTTGGTGCTCGCTACCTGGTCATAAGTTACGTGCAGATGTACCAATACCGCCTCGCAAATCCCACCTGAAGTCGCCCGCGAAGCGATCAAATTGGCTAACTTCAGCAGATGATAAAATGACAAACGGCAATTATTTATCAGTATGACCAACCCTCTACTTTTCACATACCCGGTTTACGTTGTGTCCGACCACCTTGTATACAGACATAATTTTGCGTTTTCTATAGAACTATTTACTTATGCCAATTTATCTTCCTAGCAGTTAAGCATACAATCGTGAGTCTTAACACAAAACATAAGTAAATAATTGCTTTTGAGAAGATTAGGTTTGAGTGAAATTCTTCCCTGGAAACTTAGCAAGAAAATTATAATTAGACATTTCAACTAAAATGGTTTCGTACGACGTAGTGGATATCACCAGTGAATATGTAAAACATCATACGATACACGGAAGTGTGAGCATTTCAGAAACGAAAAAATTGGCATGTGTTTTGCTTGATATCACATGATATCAATAATCGCATTATTAGTGTTATAAATGATCCCATTGATTTATATTAATACGAAGAAGGAGGTTAGCTATTTGAGCAAACAATGAGAATTTGTATGAATAGTGTAGTGAATTCTGTAGCCACGTACAGTACTTCTTAATTAATTACCGAGTGGCCTCAAAATTGGTCCGAAGATTTAGTATACCATTTTGTATGGCACAGTAGTGAGTCATACCATGAAACATATATATGTATGTCTTTATGTAACATTACTAATTCCTTCTTTACTGTAAAATTAGATAATATCAACAAGGACTAGAAATATGCGATGAGTTTGAATGATATCCGAGGAGATGAACTATTACAGAAAAATTGGTATAAACATTATGCAATAATCCACCTGCTAGAATCGTGTATCGTGCTTACAGTGGCAGAGCAGAGGTATAGCCTTGATTTGAAATTAACGAAAAGGAAACTTTTATACTAGTCGTTTTTAAGAGCCAGATCTATAAATTGCTTGAAAGACTAGACTTAAATCGGCCCATACCTTTGACTGGCTCACTCCTTGCGCTGTACCCAGAAAGGATCCCATTGTTCAAAGTTGCACCTAGCATGTACTCAATCTGATAATCTCATGCACTGGATAGCAGATAGAGTTGAAACTCGTAAAGAAAGAACTGCAGCTTTTATAGTTTTATCAGCAGCTTCCGACATTGTAAAATCACCCGTTTCAGTGCTTCTGATTCACAACGTCATCGAGGACCTAAGATTACGTGGATAATAATCTGCGGAACTGTAGGATCATTGTCGAATTAAATAGGGCATTGCAGTCATCTAAAGATTAAGAAATATGCTCCAACTTGATGGTGCATTCTGGGACTAATGAAGTGCCGTATCGACACCAAAATACAGACCATGGTTGCAAAATGTATGAGGTTTAGTTCTTTTGTTCGTCAACTTATTACTTCCAGTATATGTTATCAATCTGATCGGTGCAGTGGAAAGCCCTAACTGTAGATTTATCTGTGGAATTGAAATATAAATTGGATTTACTTTTCGTAATTAATTTGGATTAAAAATTTGTAAAACAGCTTCAGCTTAATTTTTCTCTGTCGGTTTGTTTCTTTGTCGCAACATAACTGGAACATAGCTGAACAGAATTTCTCGAAACTCGATATTTAAGTTCATTTTTATTCTTGATATTTGTTTTACGTCGCACCGACATCGTCTTATGGAGACGGTGGGATAGGAAAGGCCTAGGAATGTGAAAGAAGCGGCCGTGTCCTTAATTAAGGTACAGTCCCAGCACTTGCCTGGTGTGAAAATGGGGAACCACGGAAAACCCTCTCAGGGCTGCCGACTGTGGGGTTCGAGCCCATTATCTCCCTGATGCAAGCTCACAGCTGCGCGCTCCTAACCCCACGGCCAACTCGCCAGGTATAGCCTATTTAAGTTCAGAGATAGCCGAGCTGTGCATTAGGCTGTTTATTATTTCATTAAAATATACGGACGTAGCGAATTTTAGGGGGCCAAAACATTACATACCAATTTTAAAATATACGCCTAATAATAACAAAGAGTCGGACCGTTGCCTTCCACTGCCCCAAATACTTTGGCTCACCGACCCAGTTTCCCGCTGGGGTTGGTTACCCAGCCTTCCATTGGGTTGCTCGGCTTAACAGGAGTACCGCGAGTAGGTTAGAAATTGGAGGAGTGAGGTGAGTGAGGCTAAGAGAACTCTCTTATTGAGTCCTTATATTCGCATCACACCCCCGTTTTACCGAAGTCCCAAGATGATATATATATATTATATATACATACATTTAAAATTTGCTTTACGTTTTACCGCGAACATAGGATAGGAAATGTCTAGCAGTGGGAAGGAAGTGGCCGTGGCTTTAATTAAGGTACAGCCCCAGCATTTGCTTGGTGTGAAAATGGAAAACCACGGAAAATCATCTTCAGGGCTGGCGACAGTGGGGTTCGAACCCACTATCTCCCGGATGCAAGATCACACCTGTGCGCTCCTAAACGCACGGCCAACTCGCCCGGTATTAGCTGTATAGACTAACAATAAGTAACAAAACTCGTGAAAAGTATAATTTCCAAACTCTTACTTTTCAAGCGCTTTTACCGTGGGAGGAATTAGAAGAGTGACATTCGCGGGTATTGCATTTTCACAAACCTCCAAATATTTCCGGATATAATAGTTATAGGTCCTATCTCTAGATTGTGCACAACGATTGAACAGAAAATCTAATTTCAAGTATTTGTACACCACTTACGAATTTAGATACCTATTACTATTTGTGTTATATATGAGCTCAGGCCTATTCCCTAAAAGTAGTAGTTCATTGTAAGCTAATGAAAGCTAATGAAAAGACGGTCAGGGTTAAAATTTACAAATAGTACACTGTGTTCAGAGCATGCACTTATGAAGCTGTACATGAACCATCAGTTCAATATGTTTATACAATATAAGTATTAATGATTTTACGTCACACTAACTACTTTTACGACTTCCGGAGACGACAAGGTGCTGGAATTTTATTTTTAAGAGCTATTTTATTAATAAATCTACCGGTATAAGGATGACGTATCTGAGCATCTCCAAATACTGCCGAACTGATCTGGGATGGAACCCACGATGTTAAGATACAGAAAACCAGCGTTATATGCGTACTCCAACAGGACTGTCGTGAGGTAAGAAAAACTACAAGTCATCACTCATGTGGGTACATATTAGAATTATCTGCATGATGTAAGAGGTGACTAAAAGGGGTGACAATTTAGGGGCTTTCATCTTGAGGGCGTAATAGCCGAGTGATATTGTCGCTGATATATTACTAAGTCTGCAGAGTTTCGAATCTCGGTCAATGCATGTGGGATTTAAGAACTAATAAGTCACATCCCTGTAGTTTGGATTCTATGTAAAATATTGAGACTCAGTATCCATAATCACTTTATCTACAGTCATGTAAATCTTTAAGCACGCTTGCTTTTATGCTCTCAACTCGAAAGCTTGTGGTGGTGACCAATGGGTCCAGTTGATTCTTTCATAGCTCGCTGTAACTCGTGCCAGGCTCCTTGATTTAGAGAGCCTTTTATTTTGTCACTGTTCTCGCCTTTCGTCTTCTTTCACCAATTGCTTCATGATTAGAAATTTTGTGTAACTTCCTTTCTCTAAAATGATTAGGGGGAGGGGTAGATCATTATCAAGGGTAACGGAATGAGTGCATTTAATCTTGTTGAAAATTTCACGAGCGCGCAGACTTGAGAATAAATTCAACACAAGGTGCAGTATAGCGACTAGTTTCTCAGTCGATCTTGGGTCTCAGGGAGGTTAATTACTCGATGTCGAGTGGTCGTAGATCAGCCAGCTTCATCAACACTGTGACGTATTCCAAACGTCAGCATCCATACGTAGAACATCAATACAGTGGAAAGCGGACGAAGAACGTAAACGTAGTTTAGCAGAACGTACAAGCTTCAACGCTAATAAAATTAGCAAAAGCAAATACCAGTAACTTAAACAATAATTTTATCTATAAATAGTTATAATTGTCTAAGTTGTCTCAAACCAAAATAACATGAGATTGTGAGAGAACGCTTATTTTCAAATAAGAGTGAAAATATGCATTAAAAAAAAAGGAGAGGCAATAAGAACTTACAGTTGTAGCTTTGAAAGATGAGCTTGAAAATGTGCGGAAAGAAGAGTAGTTATAATAAAGTACAGTGAACATAGAGCACGAAATGTCGTAAAATTATTACGATCCGCTAATGAAAGGCGAAAATCCTGTACACAGTGAGATGACGTGGGTTTCATAATTATCCGAACTTAGAGATGATCAACCAAACAAACAATTACTGCATCACGGAAGTTTCATGTGTTAATGTGACATACATACTTCGTTATCTTCATGACGAACCATGACCGTCCACTATGGTGTTCTGAGAATAGATTGGACGTTGTTCGTCATCACTTTCTATTAAATTACATTTCAGAAAAACTCTTCTTAACTTTACGATATCAGTATCCCTGAGTAGCTCATTACCTCAAAGTGTTAGTACATAATTTACTCAAATAATCCAAGTTTAAAAACGTTTAGAGTCGTGTGTGTGTGTGTGTGTGTGTGTGTGTGTACAGTGATGGGTGGAAAATCAATGAGGTGAAAATGAAATGGCGTATGGCTTTTAGTGCCGGGAGGGTCCGAGGGCATGTTCGGCTCGCCAGGTACAGGTCTTTTGATTTGACTCCCGTAGGCGACCTGCGCGTCATGATGAGGATGAAATGATTTTGAAGACGACACATACACCCAGCCCCATGTCAGCGAAATTAACTAGTGATGGTTGAAATTCCCGACCCTGCCTGGAATCGAAACCGGGACCCCAGTGATCAAAGACCAGCACACTAACCATTTAGGCATGGAGCCGGACATCGATGAGACGATTGCCACTTATACGGAACTGTTGTTAACTAGAGTATATTTTCTTCAAATACTCCCATGTTTGGAAAATTTCCGTATATTCTGTATTATTTTTTTGTTTTGGGTCGAAGGATCTTAAAATGTGACTTCCCTCAAGACTCAAGAACGAACTTCACGTGAAGTGCAGCCCGATTAATTAAAAACAACTATCTACTACAGTTAATACAGTCAGGCTTTGTGGCTAACTGGTTAGCATTCATGTACTAGTTCTGAGTAATATGAAAGGTGTTACACATATTGTCAGTCATAGTTACCTAGTGAGGAAAGCAATGGTAAACTAACTCAATCTTGTCTGGTATACATGATTTTGGCGCCACTATAAATTTTATCTGTTTCCCATGACCTCGTAACCTCTAATGCTATTTGAGGATCCAACCAGCCTCTAGTCTGATGACCTATTTGACAGAATTTTGTCTTAATGTACAGAGTGTACAAAAGTTACGTTCAACTATCCGAAGTCTTAATAAAGAGCATCGGGACCGACTTCCATACTGTCCAGTAACCGACCTTCCAATTTCCAAATTTCATGCCTATAAACAGGGTAAAATAGACATGTACTTTTGCAGTTAAGAGTCTCCGTAATCACTCGGATTTGCCTCGTCTCCGTGGTCACTCGGATTTGCCTCAGCTTCATTTTATACTGTCAAGCAACAACGGAAGTGAAGGAAGTCTTGCATAAAGAATCATTTAACCTCTAGATTTTGACGGATCATGCCGTTTCTTGTCCAAACCAAGCCTCTTGGTGGTAACACCCTGATGGGCTTTGGCCTACCAAGCAACCGCTGCTTAGCCTGAAGGCCTGTGTACGATGATATGGCACGTGGTCACTGCGCTGAAATCTCTTCGCCGATATTCTTTACATCCTAGACCGGGTCCGCCATCCCACCGTCAGATAACTCCTCGGCTGTTCTCACGCAGGCTAAGCAGACTTCGAATAAGCCCTCAGATCGAAGTAACAATTTCTGTCCTGGTCGAGAATCGAACCCAAGGTCTCCAGGTAAGAAGCACACGCGCTACCCCGAGACCGCGGGGCCGTCGTGCCTCCTGGACACTGCCAACATCGGTTTCGGAAAATAACTGTGATTTTAGACGTCGTGGAGGCTCCTCTCAAGGCATTCCAAACGATATTTCAGCCAAAACCTCTTCTACATCGACATGACGTTACCTGGTAGAGTGGACTCGGGCTGAAACTGTAGGTTAGAGGGATGGCTCCTACTTTCAGTTTATCTGTTATGATCACATTTATCACAACCTACGATTATTCGACGGCATTTTTCGTTGATCCTGTGCCCAGATCCATGGTTGAATGGTCAACGTACCAGCTTTCGGTTCAGAAGACCCTGCATTCGATTCCCGGCTAGGCAGGGAATTTTTCCCGTGTCTGGTTAAATTACTCAGATTGGTCACTGAGTGTTTGTGTTAGTCATAAAATACAATTGTTAAATCGCACACAACACGCCACAACAACAATCACCACAGGAAAACGCAATACATTCTCTTTGCTTGTTTTGTGTCACACTGACACAGACGGGTCTCATGACGAGGATGACATAAAACCGGCAAGGAAGCAATAATAATAATGCTACTTGCTTTGCGTCCCACTAACTACTTTACGGTCTTCGAAGACGCAGAGGTGCCGGAATTTTGTCCCGCAGGAGTTCTTTTACGTGCCAGTAAATCTACCGACACGAGGCTGACATATTTGAGCACCTTCAAATATCACCGGACTGAGCCAGGATCGAACCTGCCAAGTTGGAGTCAGAAGGCCAGCGCCTCAACCGTCTGAGCCACTCAGCCCGGCTGCAAGGAAGCGACCGTGGCATTAATTAAGGTACAGCCCAAAACGTTTGCCTTGTATAATGGTATAAAAATGGAAAACCATGGAAAACATGCAGCTCCATGGCTACATGGCTAAATGGTTATTGTGCTGGCCTTCGGTCGCAGAGGTCCGGGGTTCGAACCCAGGCAGGGTCGGGAATTTTAACCATCATTGGTTAATTTCGCTGGCACGGAGGCTGGCTGTAGGCTATGTGTTGTCTTCATCATCATTTCATTCTCATCACGACGTGCAGGTCGTCTACGGGAGTCAAACTGAAAGACCTTCACCTGGCTAGCCAAACAGGTCCTCGGACACTCCCGGCACTAAAAGCCATACGCCATTTCATTTACTATGGAAAACTATGTTCAGGGCTGCCGGTAGTTTGGATTCGAATCCACTATCTCCCGAATGGAAGCTGACAGATACGTGGCCCAAGCCCTGTACTCACTCGCTCAATCAATCGGTGAACACGTAGTAATTAATATATCTCTCCACATAGGGTTGGTGTCAGAAAAGACATCCGGACGTAAATCTGGTCTTAATCAGTACAGAGCCGGGCTGAGTGGCTCAGATGGTTGAGGCACTGGCCTTTTCTGACCCCAATTTGGCAGATTCGATCCTGGCTCATTCCGGTGGTATTTGACAGTGCTCAAATACGTCAACCTCGTATCGGTAGATTTACTGGCACGGGAAAGAACTCCTGCTGGACTAAATTCCGGCACCTCGGCGTCTCCAAAACCCGAAAAAGTGTTAGTGGGACGTAAATCAAATACGATTATCATTATTTAACTGTACAGAGTGCCGACTCCAAGTAATTAGTAACAGTTCAGGAAGAAGAAGAATTCTCCATTCCCTCTGTACATGTAGATTGTATGGTAGCAAGAGATATACATATTTAATCACTCTAGACTGAATAATGTCATCAGCTGTTTTAATATTTGAATCGAACATTACAATTTTATCAATACTGGCTTTTAGTAATTTTGTATTCAATTACCATGTAATGGTATGAAACTCCTAGTAGCCTCTCTACAGTATGTAAAGCTTGTTGGCAGCTATGACCCTGTACTAGTAATCTCGATGGATTGAGCGCTTCATCACTTGCCGTTACTCTCATTGATGTCCAGTCGAGCCATTCAGACTGAATTCAATTACTGGAAAGTCACTGCACAAAGCAGAGAACACACACGGAAATATATAACGACGCAGTCACGTGTTAAACAATTCAGTATTGTCGTGAAAACTCAAAGGAGAGAAATATATGTCGCTTTTCCTAAAATTATTAGCAGATTGCCGTTAGATACCAACCTGCGTAGGCCCTAATAGAGTCCTGTCTGTCAGGTCACCAGCCCGAAGTCTCCTTTTTTTTTTTTTTTTTTTTTTTTTTGCTATCTGTTTTACGTCGCACCGACATAGATACGCCTTATGGTGACGATGGGATAGCAAAGGCCTAGGAAGTGGGAAGGAAGCGGCCGTGGCCTTAAGTGAGGTACCATCTCGGCATTTGCCTGGGGGAGAAGTGGGAAATAACGGAAAACCACTTCCAGGATGGCTGAGGTGGGAATCGAACCCACCTCTACTCAGTTGATCTCCCTAGGCTGAGTGGACCCCGTTCCAGCCCTCGTACCACTTTTTCAAATTTCGTGGCAGAGCCTGGAATCGAACCCGGACCGAAGTCTGCTTGGGTTCTCAAAGGTTATGCGTTTATAACGAAACCACAGAAACTGATAACGCGCCTAAATGAGGCATATTGGGCTGGATGAGGAACGAGGTTGTTTGTCATTGCTTTCCTCACTGGGCCAGAAAGTACTATTGCAACACGACCATCCCTGTGAGCAGCATATTTCATAACACTTTGACGCACTAGCAGAGCTTCGAATATCATCACTCAGCCCCACGCCTACTCAGCAGCTTCCATACAGTCACAGCCGTGGATGAGGCTGGGATTACGGTGGAAGCTACATTTTGCACTGACGTGGGGCAAGAGATAGATGCAAAAGTACTGCATCCATCCAGGAATAGCAAAAGGCGTTAACAGTCCTACACCCGTAGTTCTCTGGATAGAGAAGTGTGTGTAAAAAGTAGCCTCAGGTGTCTACAATATGTGAGCTCTGGGTTTTATGAGCCCGTAATGACGTAGACTGTCTCCATACACATTTTACCATGACACGAGTCAGATAACTCTTCTTTAATTCCTGACATCCTGACTGTCTCTGAGAATTCTTATTCCTTGCTTGCTATTCTTGCTATGCACTTCGTCAATTTCAACCCCTTTCCTTGCTGGTCCTTACTTTTACTACCGCTCAGATGATCATTGCAGTCAGCCCGACGTTTACCCTTTGTCCTTAAACTTGTGACTTGAATCGTAGCTCTGTCAGTAAGTATTGTATTCGGTTTATTGACAGGTTAAAAGCCAAAAGTCAGGTCCTATCGTATGCCTCGGATGTAGGCCTATAGTAATTGAGAGGGTGTTAAGCATATTTTCATTATTATCAAGTAAATTGGCTTCATGATAATGTTCATTTTGTTGTAATACTAATATAAATAACTTCATGTGGCTATTTATAGCCTGGTGGAATCCTTGAAAGGCAGGAACGTTCGAGGAGTTTAGGCGGCACCTGATGTGTGTAACTGCGAGTTATTGTGGTGGAAGACAGTACTGTGTGTGGAGTATGAATTGCAGGGGTGTTGGGATCTGCACAAACACCCAGCCCCCTACCCGAGGGAATTAACCAATTTAAGATTAAAATACCTCACCCGAGGCCCTCTGAACAGAAGACCACTACGCTGACTATTAGGCAATGAGCCGGACATATTGCTGTAAGCTCGCAGGCATTAAGTACTGGATTCGAAACCCGTCGTCAGCAACCTTAACGATGGAAAATTCTGGAGCCGTGCCATTTATTAACACCTCGACTACTATCTTTCTTGTCATAGAACTGCCGATACATTAACGTTACATATCCTAGCACCGAGTGGGTTGGCAACACGATTCGGGTCACGTAGCAGAGATCTTGCGTTCGGGAGATAGTCAATTCAAATCATTCGTAGAGGATTTTCCGTTGTTTCCCACTTTCAGACCAGGAAAATGCTGTGGATTTATCTTAAGTTCGTGGCCACTAACTTCTAAATCGTAGCCATTTTCTATCATAAAACACTTCTATATGATCGTACAACATTAAAGCACTAGCAGGAAATAATAATAATAATAATAATAATAATAATAATAATAATAATAATAATAATAATAATAATAATAATAATAATAATAATGTTATTGGCTTTACGCCTCAGTAAATACATTTACGGTTTATCGGAGATGCCGAGGTGCCGGAATTTAGTCCCATATGTGTTCTTTTACATGCCAGTAAAACTACCGACACGATGCTGACGTATTTGGGCACCTTCAAATACCACCGGACAGAGCTAGGATCGAACTAGGCATGTTGGGGTCAGAAGGCCAGCTCCTCAACCGTCTGAGCCAAAAGAAAGAATTGTTCAACATTACAAATGTGTACATTTTCAACAAGTTCATTTCGTCTAGTTCAAAGAACAGTATGTGTAAACCCCTATACTCGCTCTGCAGTAAAAGGATGGATATCGTCGTTGCGCCTGCGGGAGCCGCCGTGATATTTGTTTGGGGGAGATATACTGACCCGCAGCACACAATATCATTAAGAGCAAGACATCTTTGAACATAACCTCATAATATCGAACCATAGATGACAGAACCTTACCAGCCAAAGTTCAAAGCTGAAATATTTCACATAGCTGTCTTCGCATGTGCAATGGTGATATCAAGAAACCGTAGTTGTATTCAATAATTTAGTAGACAAATACGCACGATAAGATTGAAAAATTCGAATCCTACCTCTGATAGTTGTTACCTTGCATCAAGTTGTCTTTCTTTCTTTTTTTTTGCTAGGGGCTATACGTCGACACAGATAGGTCTTATGGCGACGATGGGATAGGAAAGGCCTAGGAGTTGAAAGGAAGCGGCTGTGACCTTAATTAAGGTACAGCCCCAGCATTTTTCTGGTATGAAAATGGTAAACCACGGAAAACCATCTTCAGGGCTGCCGATAGTGGAATTCGAACCTACTATCTCCCGGATGCAAGCTCACAGCCGCGCTCCTCTACGCGCACGGCCAACTTGCCCGGTCAAGTTGTCTTAGAATTTCCACACTCACTTATGGAAAATGCTAATATGGCATATAATATCACTTTTAAGACACTTCTCCTAATCGCAGCTTAATTTTGACTTGAACGCAGAGTTTCTCGAATATAACGCAGCTTCTCCGACAAGCACAAGAACGTGAGGCTGATGCCAAGCACATATTCAGTTATTTTTCTTTTGGTATTGGTGAAATTTCAATGATTTCTTTCTTAATAGATTTAATTTGTAATAACAATAATAATAAAAATGATAAAAGTTATCACTTGGTCCGATTTAATTCCGAAAGACTGGCAAATTTAATATCAGTCAATTTTGACAAAAAACCCAAAATATGAATAAGTTTGTTCATCGAAGTGAAAATGCAAACGGAAGAAATGAGGATTATAAAAACAGAAATTCTATATAATATTACATTTAGTAATAGGATTAGAAAGTTCGGGGTTTTCAGGAAGTAGACAGAATATATGCGACTGTCTGGACGGATGAAAGAAGGAAAGAACACTGTGACAAAATGAAGAAATGGTGGAGAGACCGAAAATCAAGAAAGGAGACAAAAGTATGAAAAAGTTATTTCACGTCGTC
Organism: Anabrus simplex; assembly: GCF_040414725.1. NCBI lineage: Eukaryota > Metazoa > Arthropoda > Insecta > Orthoptera > Tettigoniidae > Anabrus > Anabrus simplex. The sequence continues at coordinate 1,303,485,426 of NC_090265.1, forward strand.
TATAGGTGGCCAAAATCTAAGAAATAGAAATAATAATAATAATAATAATAATAATAATAATAATAATAATAATAATAATAATAATAATAATGCAGTAACTCAACTATTAGAGATTTCTATAGACGGTAACATATCCCAAATGTTAGTGCATTTGCGAGCCAACTAATTGCATTATTATTATTATTATTATTATTATTATTATTATTATTATTATTATTATTATTATTATTATTATCATTATTATTATTATTATCAGCAGGGCCGAGATGAAATCAGAAATATTACACAAACATGGGGTATCGAGAAAGAGGTCATAAATGGTCGGAGCAACGGCAACACACTCGTTGCATATGACAAGATTATGATGGTCCTAAGCGGCCCAATCGTCAATAATAATAAATGTGTGTTTAATGTCCTTTAAATGTCATGAGTTTCAAAAAATACCAGAATGTCGGTATATTGCGATGAAGTAGGAGTATTTAAAATTTCAGTAACTGAACAGAGTGCCTGTCCTAGCGAGATCTAGAGAGCACTGTGTGTTGTGGTATGGACTAGAACTAATTTGTTATTTTCATTGACCTGTCTCTGTTTCACAATTTGCCTTGACAATATGAAAATGATTGAGGTATGAGCGATTATGGCAATGACATGCAGCCAGACCCTGCCATGAATATTGTAAAAATATCGCTCATGGGATCGGTTTTTGCGTGCATTTCAGAGTACCTGGCAGACCGATACCTAATGGCAACTTCTGGATCAGTGAGGGAGGCAAATGGGACCTACCTCACTTGTCATTTCCCTAGCACGACTCTTCAGTGAAGCCTGGGCCATCTGTGACAGCTAATAGCGGAGCTGTCTAGGATCAAATTAACCTTAAGTCTGAATACTTAACATGCACAAATAACTTATACTTCCTCAAGGAACGTGTTCCTTACATTTAAAGACTGGTACTCTTAAATACCAAATAATTTCATTATTATTATTATTATTATTATTATTATTATTATTAATTATTATTATTATTATAAAGGGGCGATCGTGTGCCCCTAGCAGTTAGTTTCTCTAAAGCGAGAAGAGCAAGTTTAAGTACCAGTAGTGTATATTTAACTATTCACACATGCGATACGGAGGGCATTCTGTACGGAAACTCACGTAATAAGAGGATGTGAACTTAATTTACTTCCAGACGTCTACTTTTATGGCTCTTCTGTGAGTAACAAAAAGCGACCATCGCAATTTAGGGACAAAAGGTAGTAAATCACCCTTCCTAGAAGCGGGAGAGCGCTGTTTTATTCAGCCAAGTAAAAAAACTACAGTCCCATCTTGCTGTGCCGTACACGTCTTGTCAGCGTATCTATATTGCAATATATCCTGCCGTCAAGTGCCGCAGTTTTTTGAGAAGTTATTAACAAGACGTCAGATGAATTGTTTGAGAATTTTAAATTGGAATAAATAATGGAAACTCTCTCGGGGATTTTAAATTATCTTGCCATGAAGTGTACATAAAATATTATTATAAGACAGAAGACTGTTTGCGTATTACACTGTGGTATTGAGATTTACATTCATTAAAGTTCTTTGAATATATTATTTCTTAGAAACGAACTTGATCTGCTAGTACTAATTATCCGGTTATACCTAACAATTAGTTACATTTCAAATCCAATTTCATATCAACTGAGGAACAATTTCTTAAGAAGTTACGTGACAAGCGCAAGTATTTCAGGGATATTTACACAAGACTACAGTACATTTTCTGTATTTATTTTGTATTTAATAATAAGCTCAAGGAATTTATGTAACCTTCTGGTTCTTTTGTAAAACTCACAACATTCTTCACACTATATGAGTAACAATTACATGAATAGGCCTATGTGTTCTTTCGTCAGCTACCCAGTCCTTCATTAGCTGAACATACACAAATAATATCGTCGCTGGAAAGGTAAACGGTTGTATTCCACAAAACTCTTCCTATCAATTATTCTCCTTAAGACTGGTCACGCCTCGCAGCCACGTATGGATGTGCAGTCCATCAGAACAATGTCCGTTGTGTTCATTTACCTATGCCCATGTGTAAAGGAAAATGAGCCTTACAGTACCGTACTGTAGGAATGTACGTTTGCATTACGTATTTAGGCACTCCTAGTGTACAATGCATGTAAGGTTCATTTTCGTGTAATCGTCGACATAGGAAAACGAACACAACGGACATTGTTCTGATGGACTGCGTATCCATATGTGGCTGGGAGGCGTGACCAGTCTTAAGGAGAATAATTGATAGGAAGAGCTTTGTGGAATACAACCTTTTACCTTTCCAGCGACGATATAGTCTATAATTATATTTGTTCATGTAACTTTTATGGCTTTCAGAGTCTTCGAGATACTGGAATTTCGTCATGCAAGAGTTACCTTAATTGCCGGTAAATCTATCGATATTAGAACAGGTGTAGTAAACCACGTATCTTCCAACTAGCGTTGGTTCAACCCGTAGACTTTAACACCGACTGATAGAAATGAGGATGTGATCATTGGTGGAGTGTAAGTTGGACGAAACGAAACTATCATTACATCAATCTGTTTTGAGAACGACTTTGGTGTACAGCACTGAAGGTTGAGTGGAATCAGGATATCTTATTCATCATTTATAAGTAATAGACATGAATGTAGTGCGAACGATCGATCATAAAAATAGATGGGAACAATGACAGGAGGGTTCTTGAAATGAAAAAAATAATATTTAGACTAGGGTGAGGGATAAGTGGTGGGGAGAGAAAGCTTATTATTATTATTATTATTATTATTATTATTATTATTATTATTATTATTATTATTATTATTATTATTATTAAATGAAATGTCGTATGGCTTTTAGTGCCGGGAGATCCCAGGTAAAGTTCAGCTCGCCAGGTACAGGTCTTTTGATTTGACGCACGTAGGCGACCTGAGCGCCGTGATGTGGATGAAATGCTGATGAAGACAACACACACACCCAGCCCCCGTGCCAGGGAAATTAACCGATGATGGTTAAAATTCCCGACCCTGCCGGGAATCGAACCCGGGACCCCTTTGACCAAAGGCCAGCACGCTAACCATTTAGCCATGGAGATTATTATTATTATTATTATTATTATTATTATTATTATTATTATTATTATTATTATTATTATTATATTTCCACATCTATTAGAGCTTTACACTCCGGAAAATATACATCAGCCTTCCCGGACTGTGTGCGAAAATCTAAGTTAGGATTAAACTCAATCGATTAAGTTGTGCGCATAAACCAGCCATTTTCGGTGAGGTAATATGAAACGAACATAAGATGATAGGTTATGTAGAAAAATAATGACCGGGCGAGTTGGCCGTGCAGTTAGGTGCGCGCGGCTGTGAGCTTGTATCCGGGAGATAGTGGGTTCGAATTCCACTGTCGACAGCCCTGAAGATGATTTTCCGTGGTTTCCCCATTTTCACATCAGGTAAATGCTGGCGCTGTACGTTAATTAAGGCCACGGCCGCTTCCTTCCAACTGCTAGGCCTTTCCTATCCCATCGTCGCCATAAGACCTGTCTATGTCGGTGCGACGTAAAGTCACTACCAAAAATACATGGACTATGCTATGGAGGATAAGAAAAGTAGAAAGACACCAAGACTGCGATGATCAGACTCAAGTCTTAATTATTTAAACCTTAGGGGTGTGGAATCAAACGAAGCCACAGAGCTGTCTGGAAATGGAGGACATTGGAGGAGTTATTTAACAGAAGCGTGCAGACTGAACGCATACTTAAATGTATATAAGTAAGTTATAATTATGCACGTTGGTAAAATCGCCAATGCGGCCAGAAATCGCACCCGGGAACTAAGAATGTCTCGTTCTTTGATTATGCGGCTAAGGAACTGGAAGATCATTTGATTACAATACTAAATACTCTTAGGTTATGATTCTGAAAAAAGTGTTGTGATTTCACGCTAGCTTTATATTTGTTTGGGGTATTCTAGATTATCGCTCCTCCTGAATCAACTACATGTATTATCAGAGGGGAGCTTTGTTTGGCGTATTCTGCGTAATGAATCATGTGCGTTTGGTGCTGCTATTGTTCCCAATGGACGTTAATTAAGCCAAGTGAGTGATGTTTATTGATTGCTTCACCGGTAAAACTTTGCAGCTTACAATCTGTTCACCTGACAATTGTGCTTCACTACGAGTAATGGTGGTAATGTTCAAATCGTACGCACGTGTCCTGATAATTAATGTCTTTATCCGCGCTGCTTTTTTTCATTAACTTGCAATTGAATTGACGAGCGATCCCTGTAAATTAAATGTTAAGGAATGGATTCTTTTTTAAATCGATACGTGTTACCATTTTCAGCGTTATAAAATTGCTTTCGTATGAAATTCGCTCTTTTTCTCATTTAAGGCAAAGAAAATATTTTATTCAGACATTCGGTTAACATCTTGGATCATCAGTTCAGAAAGGTTTATTCGGCTGGACTAGAATTGGTCCCCAAATGTTACCTTGTTTTCAGCCATTTTCGAGCAAACACCCGAGCTGAATTTCAACTGCTGAACGGTCATCAAAATCAATCAATCAATCAATCAATCAATCAATCAATCAATCAATCAATCAATCAATCAATCAATCAATCAATCAATCAATCAATCAATCAATCAATCAATCAATCAATCAATCAATCAATCAATCAATCAATCAATCAATCAATCAATCAATCAATCAATCAATCAATCAATCAGGTCATCGTTAATCTGCATTTATGGTTCCGGGCCAGATGGCAGTTCCTCTATCAATTGTTTGCCTAATCTTTTCTTAAATGATCTTAGAAATGTTTGGAATATATCGAACATTTCCCTTGATACATTTTCCAATTCCTTATTCCTTTTCCTGTTAATCAATATTTGCCCTAATTTTTTCTCCAGAATTTCAATTTTATTCTCAAATGATGATCTTTCTTAACTTTAAAAGCTTCATTCAAGTTTATTCGTCTACTAACGTAATTCCAAGCAGTCTATCCACTGGTAGCTCGGAACATACCGGTTAGAGGAGCAGCTCATCTTTTTACTCCCAAGTCTTCTCAGGCCTAAGTTTGTAACATTTTCGTGACAATTTTGTCGGAAGTCACCCACAACATAACCTGCTGCTTCCCTTTGGATCTCTTTCAGTTCTTGTACCAAGTAATCCTGGTGTGGGTCCCATACATGGGAAGCATACTCTAATTTACGTCTTACCAGAGAATCTCTCCTTCACGTCCTTACTACAAACTATAAATATCCTCCTAATCATCTGTAACCTTTATTTGAAACTTCGGGATTTGGTTTCATAGGCTATATAAATAAAATCATAACGACCGTGCGTCTTTACATTGACTATTTTGGCAAAATTTCGATTCAGTTATCCGTTTCAGGTGAAATAATGACAATCTGCATATTTTTTGCTTTGGTGTATGTTTCTTTGTTTGTCTGTTTATCTCAGTTCTTATCAGTTGAAAACTATTGGATATATTTTTACCGAACTTCATATTTAGCATTCACCTGTCCTTGGGTAAGTTTTAGGGCCAATAATGTTTCTAAATCCCTGAATTGCCTGGAGGTTTATACGAAACCGAAATATTGGTTTTGGCTCCAACAAAATATACACAACCAAACTTAATGGAATTCTACATGCCTTAATGGAAATAAATTTCTAAACTTTTTTCTCATGTGCATCATTTCGATATGAGTATTAATACGGGTGATAATATTAACGGATCTTTTTTCTGTCTAAGTTCGAGCGGACTATTTTTTTCTTTTTGTCGATTTGTCTGTTGGTCCGTTTTTTTGAGTTCTTATAATTGGGAAACTACTCAAAATATTCACCACGAACTTTTTATGTGTCCTTGGATAGGAACTAGGGTCAATATTATTTCAAAATCCCGGATTAGTTTTTTTTTTTTTGGAAGTCGAAACAGTGAATTTACCCTCCCGCAAAGTATACATGACCAACCTTAATGGAAAACTGCCAGACTTAATGGAAATCTTTCTAAAGATATTTTTCTCATATGCTCTTTTTCGATAGGAGGATAACAAGGGAGTTGTCATTAATGGACTGTTCTAGAGGCTGTCGTGTCATTTTAAGTGGAGTTAAATGGTTTAACTAAAGAGCCATTTTACTATTTCTATAGAACAGATAATAAGAGAGGTTAACGTCAACGATTGGTTTTATGAGTCTTCAGTCTCATTGCCACACCCGGTTTCAGATTGACAACAATATGTAGCCTAGAAACAGGGATAATTACGCACAACTTCGGACTAGGAACGGTATCGTACAACACGTAAACTCTGTGATCTGCCCCATTCTGCCTCCACTTTGTTCAGCTTCATCGTACTTCACGTTACTGCCACGATCTTTCGCAGAAGAACATCATTTTAACATGCCGTATTAAATGTTTGAATACAGGCATGTAACTTCGTGTAAATTCATGAAAGAATTGTGCAATCGATTACCAATTCTCGTGCGAAGAACGGGTACATATGCTAGTAAATAATATTTTCCTCCCCATATTTAACAAACTGAAGCCTATCTATTGCTATTGCAGTCGGCGTGATATTACACAGTATCAAAATTAATTCCTCAGTTGCTTGAATATACACCTGATATGAAACAGGGAATTACAATACTGCTTCAGAATCAAGTATCCTTCACATGTGTGTCATCTTGCGTGCACGTACCTGTGCGTAAGTTAGTTGCATCAGAATCATTGAAACCGATAAAATGTCTGATTTGATTGTTACTCACTCTATTAGGGCGAGTCTTCTGAATTGCTTCGTGTCATCAAGTGCATTGCAGTGAACTCTATCGCTGCGTCCCTGTTATGTTTCCACTCCTGCAATCTTGTCCCCGTGCTTGGAAATATACCTGCTATCAAATATTACGGCAACATTACATCTCGCTGTTAGATTTATATTTAAAAAAACTCCCAATAGATCTATTAAAATTCTCATTCTGTTCCGGGATCTTCCAAATATACTGTATAGGGGAAGAGCACTACTATTCATTATAACGATTATCACCAACTATCCATAAAACTATGATTCAAGGTGCAAAAATTACCGGAACCAAAAGGAGTAATGTTAAAATAAAGATCCACAGCTAACAGAAACAATTCGAACTCTGGAATTTAGACATCGGAATCTCCTCCACGACTACTGCATATTCATATGAGCATAATATTTTCAAAAACATCTGTCATAGATGACAGCGTGGAAGGTCACAATTTTTTCATCTCGATTTCTTGTCCTGTCTATAGCTATTACGGTATATGCTTCATTCTGGCATCATTCCTTTATTCTTCGACATAATCAACATAATTATTCAAACATTTGGCATAGCGTAAAATGGGTGTCCCCTTTTCTTAGCGACAAAAAGTGGGTCCTACTTGTTGAACACCTCTAACTGATTCTGGAGCATACGTCTGTTCGACAAGTAAGAGGTAGGGTGTAGTGAATAATAGGGATATACGAAAATAAGGGTCAGAGAGGGAGAAACATAACGAAAATCATTGTTTATTATGTGGATAAATAATGGAAGAGGCGCGTCTATTGAGAGTATGTTGGGGAACTGACGCACTTAAGAGTTAAATATTACGGTAGTGAATATAAAACATAGAAAGAAAGGATTAATAATAATAATGTTATTTGTTTTACGTCCCACTAACTACTTTTTAAGGTCTTCGGAGACGCCAAGTTGCCGGAATTTAGTCCCGCAGGAGTTCTTTTACGTGCCAGTAAATCTACCGACACGGGGCTGTCGTATTTGAGCACCTTCAAATACCACCGGACTGAGCCAGGATCGAACCTGCCAAGTTGGGGTTAGAAGGCCAGCGCCTTAACCGTCTGAGCCACTCAGCTCGGCGAAAGAAAGGATTGTATACAATTGTTAGATTATTAAACAATAAATGTATTACACTGGTAAGAATAGCACAATTTCTTTGTATTTAAAAATGTATGAGACAAAAGGAAAAAACACTGACTAATAATAATGTTATTTGTTTTAAGTCCCACTAACTACTCTTTTACGGTTTTCGGAGACGCCGAGGTGCCGGAATTTAGTCCCGCAGGAGTTCTTTTACGTGCCAGTAAATCTACCGACACGAGGCTGACGTATTTGAGCACCTTCAAATACCACCGGACTGAGCCAGGATCGAACCTGCCATGTTGGGGTCAGAAGGCCAGCGCCTTAACCGTCTGAGCCACTCAGCCCGGCAAAACACTGACTAAAAGAATGAAGTAAGATACATTGCCATTGATGCTTTCACGGCACGTACTTATAGACATGTTATAGGCATTTGAGCTTATGCCGTGTCAACAAAATAAGGTGAAATTTTTTACGTTTCGCAGAGGAGTTTGCTCTGCGTCATCAGAATAAAATCTCGACTGTCCACGATAAAGGCTTCTTAAACAATGAGCTTTGAATTGAGACGTTATAATAGAAGTGAAAATGGTACGTTCGTTCGTCATCAGATGTCTCCCAGAACGCGTTACAGCGCTAGCGTTCGAAGTGGAAGCTGACAGAACCATCAGAATCAGTCTGCTAGGGTCACATCACTTAACAGGTACATGCACATATAAAGCTATGACATTGACACAAGCCTGAAATGAAACATCTGGCGATGAGGAACGTACGAATTTGGAAAACTCCAAAATACCAATAGTGAAGGGGGGCAGGGAAGGTGAAAAACTAACGTACCATTTCCACTTCTGTTATATCGTCTAAATTCAAAGTTCATTGTTTAAGAAGCCTTTATCGTGGACAGTTGAGATTTTCTTCTGATGACGTAGAGCAAATTTCTCTACGAAACGTAAAGAATTTCACCTTATGTTCTTGACAGGGCATAAGCCCAAAAGCCTATATCATGTCTATAAGTAAGATACATGTTTGTCCCAGAAGATGTAGAATTGTAGTTCATGAAAAAATGAAAACCCAAAACCTGTTTTCCAGTCAATGACCGGGTCAGGAATGGAATGAAAGAAGCCCCCAACTTGCAGCGAGGATAGGAATTGTGCCGGCTCCCGAGGCCTGTCCCACTCCTCTGGGGCAATGATTGATGACTGACAGATGAAATGAAATGATAGTGGAGAGTCTTTCTGGAATGAAAGATGCCAGGGAAACTGGAGTACCCGGAGGAAAACCTGTCCCGCCTCCGCTTTGTGCAGCACAAGTCTCACATGAAGTGACCGGTGAACCACGGTATCCAGCGGTGAGAGACCGGCGCGCTGCCGCCTGAGCCACGGAGACTCATTAGAATTGTACTAGATATAGGACAAAAAGAAAGTTAAAACGGACGATAATTAATGGAACGAATATAAACATTATTAGCTTCATGCATAATATTTAATGTAGTAATAGTCAAATAATTATAGCAATGTTAATTTAATGCACGTATCGAATAAATGAACTGCAATAAATGAATGCCCTCTCCTCAGTTTCAGGCGATCCGGAAGAACCATTTCATGGACAACATAAAAAGAATTCGTCTGATGGTGCTGGTGGTGGTGGTTGTGGTGGGTGATAATTGTTTTAAAAAGAAGTACAACTAGGCAACCATCCGGTAACACTAACCAGACAGACAAAACGGAAGGGATCCGACATTTTGCAAAGTGAATGTGTCGGCCAAAGAAAGACAAGGGCCACGAAGGGTGTGAAAATGAGACTCTCTGTGTCTCGATACCTAATACCGTCGGGGTCAGAAAAGAACAAGAGTCGACCAAGGGTGGCCGGGTAGGAGAGATGAAAGTGAGGAACCTGGCACAAGTAAGTAGAAGCAAAGTCAAGACTCAGCCAAGTTCCCGTGGTTGCCAACCCCCGCTCCCTAGTTGATAGCCTCTGGGGCAACTTATTCTACACGAGGCAGAGAGGCTCGAGAGACAGTAAGAGAATTGAAAATGAAGGAGGTTTCTGTAGGAGGAAAACAAATAGAAATAAAGAATAAAGTGCACAGGGCACCTCTCAGGAAACTCGTGGGACACCTTGTTAGTCTGGCCGTACACCGAGGCGAATCCAGCATGGGTAACCCTGAGCTGGCCCAGCCTTCGGGATCAACAAGAACACAAGCCCCCACAGCGTCAAAGTCAGGGTGTCCCTAGAGGGGGTCGTCTGATGTTGATGGACGTCCACTCCGCTCTTCATCGTTCACAGTTTTTCGAGAATTTTCAAATTCATGGTAATTCTTTTGCGTTTGTTGGACAGATCACACTTTCTCTCCGTATACAGACACAACCTGTGAATGTTGACAGGATTCCTGCTTTTCTCTGCCGAAAATTAACACTACACGCTCTGTCGAAAACTAACACTACACGGACCTCCTCTCGTTACCACTTGTTCAGTAAGTTCATAATATTGTAACTGTGTCACGGTCCTCGTGTTACGATTTGTGCACTTGTGCACTATCCGTTTGTGTGACATCAAACTGTCAGATTTATAAGTTGGAGCGAACTCTGTTCCTTTGCGCCTGAGGAGTAAGACAGCGAATCTTAATTTTAGATTTAAACTCGTAACTTATAATATAACTAGCTAATGTACCCATGCTTCGCTACGGGATTCTCAGAAAGACTGTCTTTGTGGTTTTCCTAACTGAAGTCAACTTAGGCCATTACTAAAACGTCAGTAGGAATGCAGCGATTAATAGCAATGTTATCGTAACGGTCTCGATCAAATGAAAAAAACGCACATTTTCTCACTTTTTACGTACAGTACTACGGTGCCGATCTAACAATCCAGTGCTGGAATGACCAGGCCGCAGACAGCCGTGAACACTCCTCTGTCATTATTCCGTTAAATATGCACACTGCTCATTCCAGTCAGTATCTCGGAGTTGGGATTGAACAGTTCCAATGCTATGATGAACCAGTTTGTTACGTACCAGTAGTATCAGAAATTGTATGAACCAGAGGAATGTCATGCCAAAGAAGAGAGTTTTCTAACTCCTCAGCTACTTTTCGTCAATATTCAGGCAGGCTGTTATACTCGGTACGACCGGGGTTGACCGTGCAGTTAGGGGCGCGTAGGTGTTAATTTGCATTCGGGAGGTAGCGTGTTCGAACCTCACCGTCGACAGCCCTGAAGATGGTTTTCCATGGTCTCACATTTTCACACCAAATTAAGTTTCAAATTAAATTTTAATTAAATTTTACGCCTTCCCCTAAACTACCATCCCTCGCAGAGAGAATAACAGTATTTTGTAGCCTAGATTGTAGCAATTTAGTCCTCGACTTTGTATACCGATTTTCATTAAGATACGACCAAAAATAACAAATATTTGAGAATTAAATTTTATCCCTTACCCTGAACTACCATTTCTCTCAGCGTGAATAAGATTATTTATGGGCTAGATTGTAGCGACTTATTCCCGGACTTAACATACAGATTTTCATTACATTCCCTTCAGCCGTTTTCTCGTGATGTGTGTATATACATACATACGTACTGTACAGACAGACAGACAGACAGACAGACAGACAGACAGACAGACAGACAGACAGACAGACAGACAGACAGACAGACAGACAGACAGACAGACAGACAGACAGACAGACAGACAGACAGTGCATTTCCTTGTTACAATGGACACGACCGATAAAGAAATACCATCCTTTTAAAATTTCGAGCAATGTATACACAAAACTCTTATTTTATATATATAGATTTTCAAACACACAACAGCGGTGCTGTCAGTATGACCCAGTCATCGTTTCCATGTTGAGGTTGATAGAATTTGAAGTAGAGTAAATGTTTCAACTCCGGATTCAGCTTCTGGAACGTTACCGAACACAGAAATTCTGACACTGTACCGTCTCCTAAACTCGATACCTTTGAAGAGATGTGAAAGTAAACAACATTATTATCGCCAATTGACCAACATTTCAAGTTATAATACCAACTTTGATCCTTCATGTCATAAATTATTCTCATTTTTCTATAGATTTCCTTGCTGTAGTGTTTACATGTTTTACTGATCGAAGAATAAGTAATTTCCATTTCACACGTAGAAGAAGAAAATATCGATGGCTTACTTCTAAAACCTCGAATATCCGAATGCTCTTCCTACCCAATATATTCCTTCCCAGCCACACATTTATATGCAGTACATCAGTATAATTATCGTTGTGTTCACTTTTCTGTGCGAATGTGTAAAGGAAAATATACCTTACCATGCTGCATTGTAGGGATGTTGTTCGCAAGCGAATTTAAGCACTCCTACAGTATAATATATCTAAGGTTAATTTTCCTTTACACCTAACCTTAGGAAAATTAGCACAACAAACATTGTTCTGATGGGCTGCATATCCACATGTGGCTGGGAGGCGTGACCAGTTTTAAGGAATATAATGGATAGTAGGAGCACTGGGGCATTCGATGTTTTAGATGTAAGTCATCGATATGCTACATGGATATGGGTCCAATTTAACGATATACTGATTATCTAGCTTTATCTAAAGGAATAAATGCCTGTTATATGTGTGTGTATATTTAGCAAGGAGAACACACTGATTTAGTTCTTTCAAGCAAGTGTCTTAGAAATTAAGGAAATTATTAACCCTGCGATACTGGCGCTTATTCCCACGGACCCATGTCACATAATTTTTTACGTGGTGATGGAATGACGGGGCTTGCAAACCTGCTTGTCTCTGTGTACACGCGTGCACATTAATGGTCTCCCGACATAAACAGTCAACACTGCCCCACTCCAGTACTGAAAAGGAGTGGAGGGAGTAAAGGGGTAGTGTTGAAGGCCACTCCAGTACCGAAAAGGTGGGGAATGGAGTGAATGGGTAGTGCTGCAGGCACAGTGTGTGCATTCCGTGGCGGCCTACATTTCGTTATACTGTAACACTGTAAGATGGCTCCTATCATATCACAAGTGAATCGAGGCCATATTATTGGCATGTGGGATGCTCACATGGTCGCCCAAGCAATAGCTCAAGCAATACCATACAGTCTTAAGACAGTTTGGAGATGGGTAGAAATGTAGCAAGAACGAGGTGAAGAAGGTGTGGTAGATCATACGACACATAACAAGGCTCCTAGAAGAATTATTCAGGAACATGATGATGTAATCGTTCAAACCATGCACAATTCTCCGTTTGCGACTGTCGGTAATGCGATTGCCGCATTGGAATTACAGTAAGCCGACTCCACGATGCAGGTATTCACAATCGCCGAGCTGCGAAAAAGGGGCGACTTCTTTCTATCCACAGAGAACTTCTCGTAGGCTTTGCACTACAAGAAAGTATTACTCCACGACAGGACTGGGAAACTACAATTTGGTTGCATAAAAAGGTATTTTGCTCCGATCCAGATAAACAGTTGATTGCTGGCGTCCAATGAGAAAGCGTTATGAAGAGCCCTTTGCCCAAGTAACTAATCAGTCGGGTCGCGTCACATGTGGCGTATTAGGGTGGGTAAGCGGTGCCGGTCCTGGAGAGTTGATAGAGGTCCCTCCACCTATGACTGCTTGTGAATATATGGACATTTTAGAAGGTGTTGTTCTTCCTAGTGTTCGAGCTATTTACACCGTAGAAGAAGATCCCATTATCAGGTTTGTGCAATATAACTATTCTGTTCACACCGCACACGTAACCGAAGCTTTATTCAAACAGCATCCTGACGTTCACGTGTTTGACTAGCTTCGCAAGTCGGCTGACTTAAACAAAATAGAGCATGCTTGGGCAAGAATGGTAAACACGTGGGTTCCAGGTCAGGAGAGGACAAGAGCGGCTTTGTTAATGCACTGTCATCGAGTTTGGTCGAATCTGAAGAATGAACCAGACGTTTTTCCAACATCTAATAGATTCCATTCCCAAGCGGCTAGAGCAGGTGATCAACAGCAATGGGGCATGGACTGATTATTAATGTTCTGGAAGGGAGGAGGTACCCATCACTTACACTTTTCGTACAGTCGGTATTTGACAAAAATCTTTAGTTATTTAATACCCATTTCATAATTATTTTTGTGTTAATTTCCATTTTTCTTTTCGTGAAATTATGTAACTATGGACAGTAGATTATGTTTATTATTTTACCGTATGTTCTAATGTGTTTATATATTTTCTAGCAAGATGCGATACGTTCATATTTTTTATAAGATATTTCTGTAAAATAATCGTTAATTATTTCTGTTGAGATGTTGCAATAATAGCATTTTTGTGTATATTTTAAGAAATGACTTTGTATTTTATAGAAATTGAATTTTAATAATACTAAGTTATTTTCAGATGTATTTTCTTATTGCTCAAGAATTAAAGTGTATCTTCAGTTATTTTTATGAAGAAATGCTTACACAGTTATAATACTTTATACATCAATATCTTATTTTAGCATATTAATGTTCTATTTATAGAAATTATCGTAATTCTATATCCGAGGTGGTAAATTATGATGACATTACTTCAGTAAAATTCAGAACAAAGTTACGAAAAAGTAAATGATTTTTTTTTCAAATTACGACCCGATATAACGCAGCTACAAAATATTCCTAACTAGTATCAAATAGTTTTTGGTCAAAAACCTCATTTACCTCTTGATACTGTAATTATCAGAGTAGTTTACCTCATACTGTACTTCAATATATCCGCCACTGTGCCCATTTCCATCACACAACAAAGTCTTGTAGTGGGTTGTCTACATCCAGCAATGCGTTAAGCGAGAAGGTGTGTCAATGTGCCTTCGACACTACTCCTTCACTCCCTTCCCTCCTTTGCAGTACTGGAGTGGGGCAGTGTTGATTATTTATGTCGGGACACCATTAATGCGCACGCGTGTACCATTCAGTTTCCTTATCTAGTTTAAGCTCGCATTATCGGGTTGCGTGATCAGTTATGAAACCAGAAATTATTTCCGTTTGGTTCTGTTGAACTTTGAGCCAATGCTCGTGTAACTGAATTAAGTGCAAGCGTAATTCTAAAAAATTATATCTACGCGCCTTTAGAGTCTTGAAATAACTTTTTAAATTTTGATTAAGTACTTTTTAGATGTGTGAACTTTTATACTAATGTACCGGTACCGAACGAGCTGGCCGTGCGGTTAGGAGTGCGCAACCCTGAAGATGGTTTTTCATTTTCACATAAGTCGAGGGCTGTACCTTAATTAAGGTCACGGCCGCTTCCTTCAAACTCCTAGCCCTTTCCTGTCCTATCGTCGCCATAAGACTTAAGACCTGTGTCGGTGCGACATAAAACCAATTGTAAATATGAACTATGGTCAGTGAACAACAAAGTGAGACTATTTTAAAGAAGGACTGTGAAACTGATTTGGAATCAAACTTTGACGAATCATGCAAGAAAGAGCAGGATAATGTGCCACATGCGCAGAAAAGGCAATAAGTCTAAGTACTATTACAAATTTTGTAAAATGATTTTATGTATAATTCCATGCCTGAGTGTCCAATTTCCAAACTGATCATAATAGCTAATTCAGAGATAGAATATTAATCCCAAAGTGATTATTTATGAACGGAAGGTTTTGCATATTACATTTTGTATTTTATCATATTACTTAATATCAAATAATTGCAAATGCCAGATGTCAGTGTTTGTTTGTGTAAAATACTATTCCATTACAAGATTTACAGTCTTCTTCTACCTCTTTTCCCACACTTTGTGGTCGCAGGACAAGATTTTACAGTAACTTTCGCCACTTTAAGTGCGCCTGTGAAATGCAGCAAAAGTGTTCGATTAATAAATATATCTGTTCTTTATAAAATATTTAAATATCAAAACAATACAACTGTTTGTTGGTTATAATTTAGAATAATATAGAGAAACATATAAATTGATCTAAGGGGTCTGACGACATTTTTGTGGAGGTACTGAAACTGGGAGGTAGACCTATTATTCAGCACTTGTAAGTAATCTACAATGTGACCATTAACTGTATATATATATATATATCGCCGGGCTGAGTGGCTCAGATGGTTGGGGCGTTGGCCTTATAACCCCAACTTGGCAGGTTCGATCCTGGCTCAGTCCGGTGGTATTTGAAGGTGCTCAAATACGACAGCCCCGTGTCGGTAGATTTACTGAAACGTAAAAGAACTCCTGCGGGACTAAATTCTGGCACCTCGGCGTCTCCGATGACCTTAACCAGTAGTTAGTGGGACGTAAAGCAAATAACATTATTATTATTATTATTATTATTAACTGTATATAAATTTCTGAGGACTTGAAGGAAGCTACTGCAGTTACAGTTATTATAGGAGTTCAAATATTCCAGAAGGACAGCTGTAAATCCATTTGTCTAATATCCATCTAAACAGATGGAGTATTTCCCTTGAAACGCTCAAGATAGTAATAGGCGAAAATATCATGAATTTGTGACAAGCAACATGATTGTAGAGAAAGCTTTCTTTGTTAGAGTCACATGCTGTCACAGGATATCCGAGAATCACTAGATATACGAGTTCAAGCTGGCGATGGTTTACCAGTCTTCGCTAAATTCCTCGATGTCTTCGATTCTCTTAATTTCTACAACATCTGAAGGCACGTTAAGAGCATAAAGTTTTGTCAGAGTAGTCTGTCATTTACAGTAACTTGAAATAGTAGGCTATTACTTTGTGCTATATTATAGTTCTTTGGAAACATAAAGGCGTGAAATATGATCATGAAACAGAAAATTACCGGGCGAGTTGGCCGTGCGTGTAGAGGCGCGCGGCTGTGAGCTTGCATCCGGGAGATAGTAGGTTCGAATCCCACTATCGGCAGCCCTGAAAATGGTTTTCCGTGGTTTCCCATTTTCACACCAGGCAAATGCTGGGGCAGTACCTTAATTAAGGCCACGGCCGCTTCCTTCCAACTCCTAGGCCTTTCCTATCTCATCGTCGCCATAAGACCTATCTGTGTCGGGGCGACGTAAAGCCCCTAGCAAAAAAAAAAAAAAACAACAACAGAAGAATTATGCATCGAAATTTATAACCAACAAATGCCTTTGTACTTTGTCAATCCTTTGTGAACATACATGAAACTGAGGGGAAAGTTTTCATCGCCACTCATCCACTTTCCATAGGAAATGATGTTACACATGTGTTTGCAGCATGTGGTCTTTTGAGGTGAACTTCCTTTTCCCTTCATCAATAATATCGATCATCAGTTCAGCTTTCGTGCTTTTGCTACGAATTACCCAACGTTTCTTCCCTCAACAGATGGTTATACAGAGCATCATAATCCTCGTATCAGCAACCTCCAATATTGGATACGTTTACACACACACACACACACACACACACACACACACACACACACACACACACACACACACATACACACACACACACACACACACCACCGGAGAGAGGGAGGGAGAGAATTGGATAGAGAGAGTGGGAGATAAACTTATAAAATTGTTGTTTCTGTCTGTTCTGTTTGAACAATAACCTGATGCCTACTTGATTTTTATACCGAGAGGGCGAGTAATGGCCAATTTTGAGTTTTTATTTAAGTTTCTTGTTCGTTCCTTTGTTACATACAACGGGAAAACGGCTGGGTGACATTTCATGAAATTTCATATTCACGTAAAGGGTGTTTATTGTAATATTAGCTACTTAATTGGTGTTTCTTTTCCAAGAAACGGGGTTGAAACAAACGTCTGAACACAAATACAGCAAAATATGTATTTACATCTCTAGATACATTAATCTAATGGAAATAATGTATATCATTTAAGCTATTTTATAATGTTTCCAGTCATCTGTCCCGAGTCGTACGGTGAACGTGTGTGAGAGATGCAGGTATAATCTAACACGCCTTTCTTTTTCAGGTCTAACTATCTTCCTGCACGAGTCTTTACGTTCTTCGAGTTTTTCGCTTACTCCTACAGTATACTGCATATAAACACAACAGAAATCGTTCTGATGGACTGCATATCCATACGGGGCTGGATGGCGTGACCAGTCCTAAGGAAAACAATGGACAGGAAGGGCATTGTGACATACGAGGTATTGATTCTTGGGCGTCGTGATTCATGATTTTGCTAGTGAAGGTAAATTACGATACATCAAACTGTTCAGGTCAATATGAGAAAGCCACAGGTCAGAATGGAATACCAGATTATATATTTTAAAGTTGTTCAACAAATGCCTGTCCTTAAATTTCTTTCCTATAAAGACAACATTAATAATTAATAATAATAATAATTTCATGTGGCTATTTCTAGCCGGAAGCAGCCCTTGTAAGGGTGGGCGGCATCTGCCATGTGTAGGTACCTGCGTGTTATTGTGGTGGAGGATAGTGTTACGTGTAGTGTGTGAGTTGCAGGGATGTTGGGGATAGCAAAAACACCCAGCCCCCGGGCCATTGGAATTAACCAATGAAGGTTAAAATTGCCGACCCGGCCGGGAATCGAACCCGGGACCCTCTGAACAGAAAGACAGTACGCTGACCATTCAGCCAACGAGTCGGACACGCAACCCGATAATGCGAGCTTAAACTAGATAAGGAAAGTGAGTGGTACACGCGTGCGCATTAATGGTGTCCCGACATAAATAATCAATAAACAATCATAAATAATCAACACTGCCCCACTCCAGTACTGCAAAAGGAGAGAAGGGAGTGAAGGGGTAGTGTCGAACCGAATACGAAGGTGCTCCTTTATTAGTTAGGTCGCTAGGGTTAGTATTTCATTCTAGAAAAATTCTATGTTTTTGTAGACTTTGTACTATTAACCTAAATTATTTATTTATTTATTTATTTATTTATTTACTTATATTAAGAGATATTATATTTATTGTTAAAGACCTCACCTTAGTATTTATAAATTATTTATTCTTATTTACAAAGCACTAAATTTAACCTACCTTATCTTCAAAAGAAACGAATTGTAGAGATTACTTAGCCCTATGTATTTATTTTCATTCGCTTCAAATTCAAGCTATTTGTTTTTAACTAAACGAAATTAATTTATTTCATCCAGTTATTTTCTGCTAAATATGTAATAGTTTGTAGTAATTTTTGAATTAATTATAGTATAGATTTTTGAAAAGGGTGTACAAAGTTTTCTTGTAGATGCTTGTTCTGGTTCCCCTTGTTGATCCCAACCTTTGTTCCTTGGGAAATGGGTCCCTGGTGCTAAATATTCACTCTTCCACATTTATTTTAATTGTATTTTTGTGTTTTGCTTGCATTTTGATTTTGTTGCTTCCTTGTTGTGATACGCTTACCCCATGGTGTCACTAGCCGGACACCATTTTGATATCACTTGTGGAGGGGGCGTGTCAAAGGATGGACTATTCATCGTGTTGCTCTGGATCTCAATGTCTCTCCGTCAGTTATTCACCGCTTGTGGAATCGCTACAATGAGACAGGCCAGTTCACAAGAAGGGTTGGACAAGGTCGTAGACGCATGATAACCCCACAGGATGACCAATATCTGACCATCTGTGCGTTCACCAACTGCCACAGAACTGCAATAAGACTGTCTGACCAGACATAAGGGACAGGTTAAGAGAAGTGTCCTTACGACCCAGCAGTCCTGTTCAAATGCAAATTCGCGCCTTCTGTTTGCCCGTACCCATGTCAACTGGCAACTTCGCCAATGGAGACCTGTGTTTTTCACAGACGAGTCCAGATTTCCTCTGACACAGCGTGATGGACGTCAACGTGTATGGAGACGCCGTGGTGACCAGTACCTGCCAAATGTTGTCCAGGAAGGCGAACGGTTCGGAAGAGGTTCTGTGATGGTGTAGGGTGGTATCAGTATTGATGGCCGTACGGATCTTGTCATCGTCCGTGGTAATGTTACCGCTGCGGGGTACATCGAGCGGATACTGCTACAGCATGTGTTGGTTGCTGCATACGGTGTTGGCTCCGACTTCGCACTCATGCACTCTTAGCCCTTTCCTCTCCCATCGTCGCCTTAAGTTTTATCTGTGCCGGTCCCACGTAAAGCAATTTGCAAAAGAAAATGCTTAGTCAATATTATAGCCAATCATCGGTAACATGGTAATGTTACTTTTCAGTCGTGTCAGCTGCCTATGTTTGTGGCCTTCGTCGTCATTGTTTTAAGGTGATGAAATTTCTTTATGTCCAGTAGTTTTGGCTCGGTGATGATGAATCAGTCAGTGAGTCAGTTAGTCAGTCAGTCAGTCATGATACTTGGTATTTGGAAGCTCCTTTAAAAATAAAGAAACACGCCTTTGGGTTGGGGTCAACTTAACGGCGGTGAAAAAGGAGTTGAATACTTTTAATGAGGATACTTATACCTCTAAGGCTGAAGATGTTACAGACATGAAAATTTGTATTTAGAATCTTCTTTCAAGTAAATAAACACGTATTCATTTGTTTTTAAAACCCACTTAAGGGGGAGTGAATGAATTTTAAAAAAAGTCGTTGAGTTCTTTGTATGAGGGTGCTTATATCTAAAAGAACTAAAGATACTATAAACGTAAAAATTAGAATTTGGAATCCCCTTTTAGAATAAAGAAACGCGTATTCTTTTGTTTCCGGGAATTTACTTAAGAGAGGTGGGGGTGAAAAAATTAAAAAAATTGAGATATTTGTATGATGATATTTATATTTAAAAGAACTAAAGACGTAACAAACGTGAAAGCTGGTATTTCGAATCTCCTTTAAAAATAAAGGAACACGTATTTTTTCGGAAAACCGACTTAAGGTTGGGGGTGAAAATAAGTAATGTAGGAGTTGAATTCTATTTATGAGGATACTTATATCTCAGAAACTGAAGATGTTACAGACGTGAAACTTGGTATTTGGAGAGTCCTTCAAAAATACAGGAACATTTCTTTTTGTTTTTGGAAAAGGCATTTAACTGGAGTGGAAAAGTGAAAAAAAGTGTTTTTTATGAGGGGTACTTATATCTGAAACACTGAAGATGTTACAGACGTGGAAATGGGTATTTGGAATCTCTTTTGAAAGACACATGCTGGTTCTTTTTTTGACTTGAGAGAAGACTATTTCTCACATGTACAGTTCTATGTCGCATGGTCATTTTAGCCCCAAAGGGCAATACCACAAACATGGTTTACAAAGATTTTCTGGGGTAAATGAAGTTAATTTTTTCAGTGAGTCTTTATACTTTAGGGATTTTCAGATAATGTCTTTGTACAGTACTAAGAAACGATTACTTTTAACAAATTACGAAATCCACGCGAGCGAAGTCATGGGTAACTGCTAGTTATCTATATATATAAAACTAGCAAGATACCCGTGCTTCGCTACGGTATTATACTGAAATTTATTATTGAATGCTTATTGTTTTAGATATATAATCCGCCGAAATTCGCGGTCTGACTCGTTTTCTGCGAGAACCCACCAAAATTCCCGATCTGACTCGTTTTCTATTAGATTACGGCATGTTTCCTCCCATTTTTCAATCTTCTTTTCCAGCAATCGATTTCGTACTTCCCGGGCTAGGCTCAGGTATTCCTCCCGGTCAGATGGGTCCGTAAATCTTTGCCATCTTTTCCTATAATCATTTTTAATATGGATAAAATCCTTCAGGAGATCCGGCGTGGTGTCATATTGGGTGCCTAGAAGGCACTGAACCCGCGGCCGGACTGCATTCTTAGTCATTACCCGTCCAGGAGCCGTTTCCAGCGCGGTCCGCACATTTGACGACGGTCCGGAACATTATTATTATTATTATTATTATTATTATTATTATTATTATTATTATTATTATTATTATTATTATTATGTGTTGCTGGAATGGATGATGACAGGAAAACCTGAGTATCCGGAGAAAAACCTTTCCCGCCTCCGTTTTGTCCAGCACGAATGTCACATGGAGTGAACGGGATTTGAACCACGGAACCCAGCTGTGAGAGGCCGGCGCGCTGCCGAGGATCCTTATAAGTACATTAAGAACAGTAAAATCAATTGGTCTCACCTCCTTCTACACCCCACCGCCGTTAAGTTTATTTACCGGCACCCCCCCGCCCCAAAAAAATTAAAAGAAGGCTTGTTTCTTATGTTTAAAGAAGATTTCAAACACCAATGTTCACGTCTATTACCTTCATTTTGAGATATAAGTATCCCCATAAAAATAATTTACTTTTTTCACTTCATTTCACACTACTCCCCCCCCCCCCCTAAGTGAATTTTCCCGCAAAAAATACTTGTTTCTTTAATAGTAAAGGATCTTATAAGTACCAATTTTCACGACTCTAACTTCTTCAGTTTTTGATTTATGTGTCCTCATAAAAGGAATTCAACTCCTTTACACTCCCGCCCTCCAAGATGGTTTCCCCCCAAAACGCGTTTTTCTTTGTTTTTAAAGGAGATCCAAAAACGAATTTTCACGTCTGTAACAACTTTAGTTCTTATTAGATGTATGTATTCTCATTCAATTAATTCAATTAATTTTTAGAATTCTTTCACCCCCCCCCCTTCATTGGATTTTCCGAGAATACGTGTTTCTTTATTTTTAAAGCAGATTGCAAATATCAAATTTCACGTCTGTAACATCTTCATTTTTGAGATATCAGTAGCCTAATTAAAAGAATTCAACACCATTTTCAGTCACTTTTACCCCCCCCCCCTCCACCCAAGTGGTATTTCCGAAAGCTAAAAATACACGTTTCTTTATGTTTAATAGAGATAAAAAACCATTTTTCACTTCTGTAACATGTTAAGTTTTTTGAGATAAACTGTAAAAATTCTCATTTTAAAATTTCACCCCTTTTGAGTTCCCCTTAAGTGGAGTTTCCAAACACAAATCACCTATGTTTCTTTAGATTTACAGGAGATTACAAACACCCACTTTTTACGTCTGTAACATTTTACGTTTCCAAGATATTCTGTAGATATAGTCTTTCAAAAATTCACCCAATTTGTCACTCCTGTTTAACCGCCATTAATTGGATTTTCCAAAACTAAAAAATACGTGTTTCTTTATTTTTAAAGGAGATCCCATATACATATTTTCAGTTCTGTAATATCTTTCGTTTCTGAGATATATGTATCCTCATTAAAGGCATTCAACCCATTTTTCACCCTTTTACACCCCTCCTATTGGGATTTACAGGGAAAAAATACGTTTTCCTTTATTTTTAGAGGACATTCTAACTACCAATTTTTACATCTGTAAATTTTAAAGTTTTATGATGTATACACACTCATTTTAAAAAATTTACCCTCCCCCTTCCCCCCCCCAATATTTCGATTTTCCAAAAACGAAAAAATACGTGTGTTTATTTATTTTTAAAGGAGATTCTAAATACCAATTTTCACATATATAACCTTTAAACATTTTGAGATAGATACACTCATTTTAAAATATTACTCCCTTTTCACCCCCCCCCCCTAAATTGGATTTTCCAGAAACAAAAAAGTACGTGTTTCTTTATTTTTAACGGAGATCCCAAACACCAATTTTCAGGTCTGTAATATCTTCAGTTTCTGATATATAAGTAGCCTCATTAAAGGCATTCAACCACTTTTTTGCCCCTTTTCACTCCTCCTATTGCGATTTTCCGAAAACAAAAAAATACGTGTTCCTTTATTTTTAACGAAGGTTCCAAATACCAATTTTTACATCTGCAAACTTTAAAGGTTTGAAGATATAGATTCACTCATTTTAAAAATTCACCCCCTTTTCACCCTCCCATTAATTGGATTTTCCAAAAACAAAAAAATACGTGTTTCTTTATTTTTAAAAGAGGTCAAAAGTACCAATTTTCAGGTCTGTAATATCTTCAGTTTCTGAGATACAGGTACCGGTATCCTGGTTAAAGGCATTCAACCCATTTTTCCTCATTTTCACCCTTTTTCACCCCTCCTATTGGGATTTTCTGAAAACAAAAAAATACGTGTTTCCTTATTTTTAAAGAAGATTCTAAATACCAATTTTTACATCTGTAAACTTTTAAAGTTTTGAGATATAGAGCAACTCATTTTAAAATTTCACCCCCGTTTTCACCCCCTTAGCGAAGGAATATCCAAAAATCCTCTCTTAGCGAGCACCTACGTCATAATATGAATATATCCCCAAAATTGCATCTCTTTATGTCCAGTAGTTTAAGCTCGGCGATGATGAATCAGTCAGTCAGGACAAGCTACTTTATATATATATAGATAGATAACTTGTCCTGACTGACTGACTGATTCATCATCGCCGAGCCAAAACTACTGGACATAAAGAGATGAAATTTTGGGGATATATTCATATTAAGACGTAGGTGCTCGCTAAGAGAGGATTTTTGGATATTCCTTCGCTAAGGGAGTGAAAACGGGGGTGAAATTTTAAAATGAGTTGCTCTATATCTCAAAACTTTAAACGTTTACAGATGTAAAAATTGGTATTTAGAATCTTCTTTAAAAATAAGGAAACACGTATTTTTTTGTTTTCAGAAAATCCCAATAGGAGGGGTGGAAAAGGGTGAAAATGGGGAAAAATGGGTTGAATGCCTTTAATCAGGATACCGGTACCTATATCTCAGAAACTGAAGATATTACAGACCTGAAAATTGGTACTTTTGATCTCTTTTAAAAATAAAGAAAAACGTATTTTTTTGTTTTTGGAAAATCCAATTAATGGGAGGGTGAAAAGAGGGTGAATTTTTAAAATGAGTGAATCTATATCTCCAAACTTTTAAAGTTTGCAGATGTAAAAATTGGTATTTAGAACCTTCATTAAAAATAAAGGAACACGTATTTTTTTTGTTTTCGGAAAATCGCAATAGGAGGAGTGAAAAGGGGCTAAAAAGTGGTTGAATGTCTTTAATGAGGCTACTTATATATCAGAAACTGAAGATATTACAGACCTGAAAATTGGTGTTTGGGATCTCCGTTAAAAATAAAGAAACACGTATTTCTTTGTTTCTGAAAAATCCAATTTAGGGGGGGGGGGGTGAAAAGGGAGTAATATTTTAAAATGAGTGTATCTATCTCAAAATTTTTAAAGGTTATATATGTGAAAATTGGTATTTAGAATCTCCTTTAAAAATAAATAAACACACGTATTTTTTCGTTTCTGGAAAATCCAAATATTGGGGGGTAAAAAGGGGGAGGGTAAATTTTTTAAAATGTGTGTGTATACATCTTAAAACTTTAAAATTTACGGATGTAAAAATTGGTAGTTAGAATCTCCTCTAAAAATAAAGGAAAACGTATTTTTTGTTTCCTGTAAATCCCAATAGGAGGGGTGTAAAAGGGTGAAAAATGGGTTGAATGCCTTTATTGAGGATACATATATCTCAGAAACGAAAGATATTACAGAACTGAAAATTTGTATATGGGATCTCCTTTAAAAATAAAGAAACACGTATTTTTTAGTTTTGGAAAATCCAATTAATGGCGGTTAAACAGGAGTGACAAATTGGGTGAATTTTTGAAAGACTATATCTACAGAATATCTTGGAAACGTAAAATGTTACAGACGTAAAAAGTGGGTGTTTGTAATCTCCTGTAAATCTAAAGAAACATAGGTGATTTGTGTTTGGAAACTCCACTTAAGGGGAACTAAAAAGGGGTGAAATTTTAAAATGAGAATTTTTACAGTTTATCTCAAAAAACTTAATATGTTACAGAAGTGAAAAATGGTATTTTTTATCTGTATTAAACATAAAGAAACGTGTATTTTTAGCTTTCGGAAATACCACTTGGGTGGAGGGGGGGGTAAAAATGACTGAAAATGGTGTTGAATTTTTTTAATTAGACTACTGATATCTCAAAAATGAAGATGTTGCAGACGTGAAATTTGATATTTGCAATCTGCTTTAAAAATAAAGAAACACGTATTCTCGGAAAATCCAATGAAGGTGGGGGGGGTGAAAGAATTGAAAAATTAATTGAATTAATTGAATGAGAATACATACATCTAATAAAAACTAAAGTTGTTACAGACGTGAAAATTCGTATTTGGATCTCCTTTAAAAACAAAGAAAAACGCGTTTTGGGGGGAAACCATCTTGGAGGGCGGGAGTGTAAAGGAGTTGAATTCCTTTCATGAGGACACATAAATCAAAAAAAGAAGTTAGAGTCGTGATAATTGGTATTTAGAAGATCCTTTACTATTAAAGAAACAAGTATTTTTTGCGGGAAAATTCACTTGGGGGGGGGGGGAGTAGTGTGAAATGAAGTGAAAAAAGTAAATTATTTTTATGGGGATGCTTATATCTCAAAACTGAAGGTAATAGACCTGAACATTGGTGTTTGAAATCTTCTTTAAACATAAGAAACAAGCCTTCTTTTAATTTTTTTGGGGGGTGGAGGGTGCCGGTAAATAAACTTAACGGCGGTGGGGTGTAGAAGGAGGTGAGAACAATTGATTTTACTGTTCTTAATGTACTTATAAGGATCCTCGGCAGCGCGCCGGCCTCTCACAGCTGGGTTCCGTGGTTCAAATCCCGTTCACTCCATGTGACATTCGTGCTGGACAAAACGGAGGCGGGACAGGTTTTTCTCCGGATACTCCGGTTTTCATGTCATCATCCATTCCAGCAACACATAATAATAATAATAATAATAATAATAATAATAATAATAATAATAATAATAATAATAATAATAATGTTCCGGACCGTCGTCAAATGTGCGGACCGCGCTGGAAACGGCTCCTGGACGGGTAATGACTAAGAATGCAGTCCGGCCGCGTGTTCAGTGCCTTCTAGGCACCCAATATTACACCACGCCGGATCTCCTGAAGGATTTTATCCATATTAAAAATGATTATAGGAAAAGATGGCAAAGATTTACAGACCCAACTGACCGGGAGGAATACCTGAGTCTAGCCCGGGAAGTACGAAATCGATTGCTGGAAAAGAAGATTGAAAAATGGGAGGAAACATGCCGTAATCTAATAGAAAACGAGTCAGATCGGGAATTTTGGTGGGTTCTCGCAGAAAACGAGTCAGACCGCGAATTTCGGCGGATTATATATCTAAAACAATAAGCATTCAATTATAAATTTCAGTATAATACCGTAGCGAAGCACGGGTATCTTGCTAGTTAATAATAATAAATCTCGAGAATGTCGTGTAGGCCTACTGAGCTATAGAAGTTATTCACAATACTTAGAATCTACGTTTCATACATTTTTGAAGTTCAAAAATGGTAATTTAGGGACACATTTATTTTACATAGATGGGTCTTACGGCGACTATGCGACAGGAAAGTGTTACGAGTGGGAAGGAAGCGGACGTGGTTTTTATTAACTTACAGCCCAGCATTTGATTGACGTGAAAATGGGAAAATGGGCTGCTGAAACTATCTCCTGGATGCAAGGTCACACCTATTCGCCCCTAACCGCACGGCCAACTCGCTCTGTAACTTTAAACTTGACTGAACAAGGATAGAATCTTGCTAGTATTGATGTTTCAAGTCATTTGAAATGGTCAAAAACTTGTGCAGCTACTTTGACTTTCAGTTTCCTGTCTTCTATATGTATGACTAAATATCATACTTTGTTTCCTATGTTGCATCTCTTCCATTTTTGAAACTCATTTTACCATCTCAGTAAACGCAAATCATAATTCAGAATTTTCGTTTTTACTTCAAAAGTCGCATATTGATCAATTAGGCAGTCATTGAACGAATGAATGAATAGAATACTCTTCTTTCTCAGTCACGTATGATCAACTGGGAAGAGAGTATTCATGTATTGTAAACGTGATATATTATAATACATGCAGTTAGTCTTTTTTACAATATAAAATATTTTTTTTAAAGTTACATAATTGTTACACATATTCTTATATTACTACCACACATGAATGGACGAAGACAACAAACATATACCCCTTCTCCACCCATGGATGATCACCAACTGGGGGAGAGAATACCCGCCCACAGCAATCGTTGCAATCATATGCAATTAGTTTTGTTAGTAATAAAAAATACCGAACTTGTCTCAACTAGAAGAAAAAACTGTCCCAACACATGATGATACCATCATTTACTGTTATAGTACATTATAATAAACTTAACATTTGAGGTAGTGCCTAGACATTAGCAACGTCACAAAGTCTAGGATACATCCACATTCACGTTCTTACTACTAACTATATGAATTTTCCTTTTCTTCCTCTTTTAATTTCTTTTCCCACATTTCTCTTATAATATTAATGTTTTACTGTTTTCCTGGTGCCTTCCATCCTCTGGTTAGTAACTTAGCAATAGTGTAAATTTCAGGTTCATTTTCGATTTTACTTATCTTCTTCCCATCTATATATTTCTCTCTTATCTTCCTTGTTTTCTTATAGTCTTTTAGTAAGTGAGCCACTTCCATATCTTTATTGCATAAAATGTAACGATTTTCCTCATTTTTCTTTGTCTTAGAGATTTACTCTTATGTATTCCCATCATCCACCAAATTATCCCTCTTATTTCCCTTTTTGTTAACATTTCAGTCCTTGCTGTCATATTTTCACTTATTTTACAAAATTCAACCAGTGTTCTCTTGATATGACATTCTGTCCTTATTGTTTATCGTTCAATGTCTTTCGCTCTTTGAACCACCATTTTACACGATCCCATATCATTCCTTGATAAATTAATTTCCTAATAATACCACATTCCTATGTCGTCAAGTAGTTTCTTCACTTCATCCATCCAGTAACCTCATTCTAATGTTTCATTTGGTGCTGGTATACTATCTTTAGAATTTCACCGCCCTCCTCTTTTGCCTCAACCAAGATTTAATTATTCGTTTAACAATACCCATCCTTATACTCATCCTTTCACACATCTTTCTTACTTCACTACTTGCAGTACAGATTGGCAGCCCTATTATTATTTTATAAAATTTACTAATTTATCATCTACTCTCCATATTTATTCTCCATACAAGAACTACATTTTAACTACTGAATTAAATACATTTTTCTGAACTTCTTATTCGATGTTCGGCATCATTTTGCCCAGTATTGACCACTTTTCGAGGGTTTGTCACCACTTTTACACACCATAACTCTGGTTTTCTTTGGATTGATTTTTAGATTCCACTCTTTACAGTAATTTACTATCCCATTAATACTATTTTGCATTCTGAAAGAGTTAATGTGAGCAGCAGGATATCGTTCAAGCAACATGGCGGCCACATATCCCTTGGCTCCAACTACAGCAGCACATTGGCGATTCCAACTTTAAAGTAGACTGTAGGACACATATGAGTATTTCTATCTTATGTCAGTATACGATGTTGATGTTTTACGTGCAAAAAACCAATGAGCGAAAAAAAGGACAGTCTTTTTACGCTAAATGAGTGGCATTTTTTCGAGGAAGAATCCAACATACGAAATTTGATCTCACAATTGAAATACCTACATCGAAGCATCCAGGATCAAAATTTGTTAGATTCTACTCCGTATTCTTAGTGGTTATATTTCTATGTAGTGCCTATAGATGGAATTAATAGTTTTGATTTCTCTAGAAGAGTAAAGGAACTCACTACTCAATAAGTTGTTTTGTTCCATCAGACATTCAGATGTATTTGGAACTTTATCACTTGCTGCTCGGTTAAGATGTCCATTACAATATACTAAAACCGTAACTAGAGTGTTATAAAAGTAGATTTCCATCCTGTTTGGCCAGTCGTTGCATTCATGAATTTGAAAAGAGTGTTCTAATCTAATTTAGATAATAGGTTCTGCGTGTATTCACCTTCGTGAAGATGAACCGAGAAGTGATTTGAAGCCCTTGTCTTAACGCCTTAAAAATTAATTTACACAGTTTACTTTCTAATAATAATAATAATAATGATAATAATAATAATAATAATAATAATAATAATAATAATAATAATGTTATTGGCTTTACACCTCACTAACTACTTTTACGGGTATCAGAGATGCCGGGGTACTGAAATTTAGTTCCGCAGGAGATCTTTTACGAGCCAGTAAGTCTACCGACACGAAGTTGGTGTATTTGATAACTTTCAAATACCACCGAACTGAGCCAGGATCGAGCCTGCCAAGTTGGGGTCAGAAGACCAGCGCCTCAACCATCTGAGCCACTCAGTCGAGCGATTCCTATCTCCTGAAGATTAATTCCCGAAAGACGAGGTGGCTGCACCTTTCTAATCACATTATAAACACACAAGTAATGAAGAAGCATATACTGAGATAATGAGACATACTAGAGGCGGAAGAAATGATGGAAATACCCGGGAAAGGTACAATGATATTTCGCCCGGTGGTAGCACTACATAATTTGACATTACGGCAGTCGTTTGTCAAAAATATGTGCGATTATCTTGTTCATACTCGAGTCAGCGTAGTGTAATATGCTTGCCTTTATGCGATATATCAGCCGTTAATGGGGCAAAGTCAGTCTTTCAAACGGGGTTCGATCGTGGTTCAAGTTTATCTGAAGCGTCTGAAATAAACGTTGCAAGTATATTGGATGTATCGAGAGAAACAATGTGAAAAATTGTGATGAATTATACGAAGCACGGAATGATTCGTTCATACAAGAGAACATAATTCCCACATCAGAATGTTTGCCGAACACTGAAGATGATTTTGTTAATTATTGTGAAACCTCATCACACTACTGCATAAAACGTGATAGCAGATCTCAGTGAGCGTGGGGAAAATACTATTAAAACAAAGAACTATTCGACGAGAACTTTCTGAACTAAACTTCGACAGTAGAGCAGAATTTCTAAACGGCTCATTATTAATTCTAATGCAACTGTGCTAAGAGGCGGCACAAAGGGCATAAGACATGGACATCAAAAGATGGGAAGAAAATAAAATCTGAAGAATAGATTTCTCCCACTGTATCTGGTAACAAGGTACATTGATGTATGGATTGCTTCCTACTGTGAGATATGGCCTGAGTCTGCATGGTTTAGACATAAAAAGCAGGTATTCTCTTAGTCATTTTATTACTTACGAAGGATGAGCATTTTCCTGTGACAGTGTGAATATTTTTAGTTATCAGGTGCATCATATGGTACCTTTATCGTTCCCTAACGACGATGTAGTATTCCAAAATATTATTGCACCAGTAAAAACAATTAGAGCTGTTTCAGTCGTGATTTAAGGAGCATGAAGGTGAAATGTAACGTCTTCCCTGATCTACTCCCTTATCTGAATTTATTGTCTTTGAACCAATTGTAGGATATCTCAGAAACAAAACTTATGTCCAGTCCTTAATTTCGTTTCTTGATACGGGGTCGGAGATGAGATGAGATGAATTTATTTGGCATCGTTCTTACGGCCGAATGCCATTCCTGACGCCAGTGTCAGTTGAGGAGTTAATTAAGATGAAATGATTGGTGATGAATGGAAGTGGTTAAGGAGGTGGCAGGAAACGATTGTGGGCTATAAAGAGTAACTGTCCCGGCATTTTCCTGGAAGTGAGAATGGGAAACCACATTAGCAAATCTACCTGAGTCTGGCATTGTTTACACTTACTTGTGTCAGGTTCCTCGCATTCATCTTCATCCCTACTATCCGACCTCCCTTGCTCAGCTATTTTTCTCCTCGAGCCTTTTTTGGCCGCTCCCTTTCTTTTAAGATATCTTCATTCTTCGAAGTGCCCAGCCTCTTCCATTTTCCTTCTGATTAGCGTTAATAGAGGAAGATTTTACTTTCTCTTAAAAACAATAATTCCCGGGCGAGTTGGCCGTGTGGTAAGGGGCGCGCAGCTGTTAACTTGCGTCCGGTAGATAGTGGTTCGAGCCCCACTGTCGGCAGCCCTGAAAATGGTTTTCCGTGGTTTTCCATTTTCACACCAGGCAAATGCCGGGGGCTGTACCTTAATTAAGGCCACGACCACCTCCTTCCTACTCCTAGCCTTTTCCTATCCCATCGTCGACATAAGACCTATCTATGTCGGTGCGACGCAAAGCCAATAGCAAAAAACAATAATCACCACAACTAATTAGGTGCTACTATGATTTTTCTTATTTTCTTCCTTTTTACAATTTTCTTTACGTCGCATCGACACAGATAGGTTTTATGGTGACGACGAGATAGGAAAGGCTAGGAATGTGAAGAAAGCGACTATGGCCTCAATTAAGGTACAGCTCGATCATTTGCCTGGTAAGAAAATAATCAAGCTCAGTAAACCATTCTCAGGGTTGCCGACGGTGAGATTCGAACTCACCATCTTCACAATGTAAGCTTTCGGCCACGCAGAAAATCGTGGAGGTAATCTGACATTTGAATGTATAGGGCGTTATTTTGGCAAAGACAGAAGCAGTGAATAAGAAAAATGAACCCACATCACGGTTCAGAGTGGGAATCTGGTACAAGTCGTCCTCATGCTATCAGGTACAGAATAGCACGTATCTCTTATGATATTTATCATGTTACACCTGTTTAAAACTTAAAAAACGCAACCATTGGTTCCTTGCGTATTGCTATTAAAATCATGTGGCGAATTTTTTTATTTATTCACAAAGTACAAGATCCAGCGACATTGAGCGCATTTCACTTGTTCCGTCAACAGACTAAATTTTATTGCAAGTTGCTTTACATTGCACCGACACAGATAGGTCTTATGAAGACGATGGGACAAGAAAGGGCTAGATGTAGAAAGGAGCGGCCGTGGACTTATTTAAGGTACATCCCGAGCATTTGCCTGGTGTGAAAATGGGAAACCACGGAAAGCCATCTTAAGTGCTGCCGACAGTGTGACTCGAACCCGAATACTGGATACTGGCCGCACTTAAGCGACTGCAGCTATTGAGCTCGGTAAATGTAAACCTTCATAATAAAATATAATAAATGTACCAATTGAATAACAAGACCAGGTACACAGTCTACTAATAACAACTGTCCAAATCGAAAGCCATGGGAATGCCCTTGTTCATAGCCAACTCGTCGAAGTATGTTAAATTTATGAAGCTGCAATTAATGTCAGCCACATTTATATTAATTTGAACTAAACATTGTAAATTGTTTTAGATTATTATATCCATATTTTGTACATACGATGTAAATTAGACAGACTGTACTGGTAGGTTGTTGGGACATAAGTTGCTTGAGAAACCCAGTTATTTTGGTACGCAGCCGTTGATGGTGATCTCTAGGCAGTTTTGTGAAAAGAAGGTAAGTGATGGAACGAGTATATCAATGTAAGTTCGTGTATATTTCCAAATGTAGCAGAATTTATTGTCATTATTCAAGGAATAGTTTGGCGAACGGATCAAATTTGGTATCAGAAGAAGGTATATAAGAGCGTGTGAAGAAGGAAGCGTGGTCTTAACAATGTAGGCCTATATCGTCGTACTCGTTGGGTTGAGCGTTGTACTTAATTTATCGACGGAGGTCGTGCATATCGGTTCTCTCGGCACTGCTCTTAACATGCTGTTTTCACTTGAGCGTGATAGTCATAGGTACTGGTTCTGAATATTTCGTCGGTTGTAATGTTTGATAAATGTGTTTGGGCACTCTTCGTTACTAGGTCAGTTGTCAGGTGTTATTAGGTCATGACTGTCTGGTTGTTACTTGTGAGTACGGGCTCCTTATTTGGACTAGGAAAATGGAGACCCAATTTTTGGACTTCCTGGTTCACAACTATTTGGAAAAATAGCTTTAAGTTGTAAGTACAACGAAGAAATTATTGTCAAGCTTAAGATAAGATATGGTTGTACTGACTTCTTATTTCAACACAAATACAGTTTAAATCATTTAAATCCTTTAGAAACCTACCGAGATCGATAGCTGCAGTCGCCTAAGTGCGGCCAGTGTCCAGTGTTCGGGAGATAGTAGGTTCGAACCCCACTGTCGGCAGCCCTGAAAATGGTTTTCCGTGGTTTCCCATTTTCACACCAGGCAAATGCTGGGGCTGTACCTTAATTAAAACCAAGGTCGCTTCCTTCCCACTCCTAGCCCTTCCTTTTCCCATCGTCGACATAAGACCTATCTGTTTCGGTGCGACGTAAAGCAACTAGCAAAAAAAGAAAAACCTTTAGAAACCAAACTACATATTCCTATCAATCTTCTATCTTTTTCAGGGGTATAAGGAAAAGCTCAGTCAACATATTCCGAGATTTGCTGCATTTGTACGCGACCTGAGGGTCTTTTCATTATCATCAACGTCAACATTGAGGGACTTTTTGGTGACCTCTCTCGCCAATTTACCTACATTTTTGGGAAATTATGACTGATCATTTTCATTAATCAAGGGAATTGTGTAAAGTAATTATTACGAAATATTACAATTGACGGGCGCCCTACTTTGAGGATGAGAAGGAATCAAAACTAATCATGAGTGAAAGAAACTCTTACACTGCCTATTAAATAAAAGATTGCACCTGGGCATACCCCCAATGGAGCGTCGACTGTACAAATATGAACCAAAGTTGATTAATATCTCTATCTTAGGCTGGAAGATATATTTCCACTTACAGGAAAATTTACTGATACGTCTGGCTCTAGAATGCTACGTTAATGCACCTGTGACCAGTTCTGGGAAATTCTTCAAGGTAAAAGCTCTTCGATTCGTGCTATAATTGCATATAACCCACTTGAATCCTAAATCTTAAGAACTGCAGTCTGAAATTTGTTGTAAAAATGCATTCCTTTTGTGATAACAAGATTTTGTGAACTTAACTTATAGGAGAGGCTCGCCCATCAAATGTAACTTCACTGCGGCTTTACCCCGGCGGGGGGAAAAATCCGATCAACGTATTATGTCCTCCATAACCTTTCTTCAATAATGTATTAAGGTTCTAAATTTCGCAGTGGATTCCTCTCGTTGTATCTTAAAGAAACTTCGGTAATTTTTCTTGTTATTCTTGTTACTGTGTTTGATGTGAGTGCTTCTACAATATTTGCCACTACTTTCAAGCAGTATTATTTGCAGTCTCATTGTCAAAAAGTTCACAGACATTGAATAAGTCATACCATGCTGCGTAATTATCCGCACTACTGCGGATTTGTTGGAGGAATTCAAACCATTGGAACTAATTTAAAAAGTAAATTATAAACCTCTAAATGGACAGCTTTCGTAATCACTCTCAAAATGCGTCGTAATTACAATTTTGCATTAATATTTCAGATACAGCCGAGTTTCCTGAGGTTCTTCCTTCGTGGGTTTTAAAATCCAAAACGAACTCCATGGCGCAACAACTCTGAAGAACGTTGGCCTACCAAGTGGCCGCTGATGCAGCATAATTTCTGAAGTGTCACGTGGTCGGCAATATGAATCCTCTCGGCCGTTATTCTTGGCTTTCTAGACCGGTACCACTATCTCACTGTCAGATAGCTCTTCAAATGTAATTCCTTAGGCTAAGTGGACTTCGAACCAGCCCTGAGATTTAGGTAAAAATCCCTGCCCTGGCGGGGAATCGAGTCCGGGGCCTCTTGCTACGAGGCACGCACACTACCCCTACACTATGGGGCCGGGTTCATGGCTTTTGCTGGAATATAATGTATGGGATATTTCCTGTGTCAATGAATTGTAATGAAACATTATCAAGCTGCTTCTTTCTGTTCGTAGATATCTCAGCACGAACAAGTTGATTTTTGAAGATATTGTTGTTAAATCAATATCAGTTGTAAGTGTATAATTTCAGTAAACAATAATGATAGCATTTGACAATGCATCGTATTTTAATGAATTGCTTTGAACAACTTCTTTGATAAGGAAATCCTACGTGGTAATTACGTACAGTAAGGAAATATTGTGGACGAAGGAATGAAGGAGATAAAGAAGCAGGAATTTCGAATGTAGCAGTGAGCCTCAATATTTCATGCAGACTTTTAACGAGTTCTTATTCAAACATTCCTGATGGAGCAATTTATTCACGTTGACTGCTACTGTTTGTATTGTCTCATATCACAGCTTCTTTCCGCTGGACGTTTCTCTGATTATTTATCCAAGGGCTACAGTGAAAATTTCAAAAAAATTCAGAAAAGGAAAGGAGTGATATTCAAAGCAACTTTCTGAATATTGAGACCCGACCAACACTACTCTAGCCCACGTCACATACAGTAAATATTTCGAATTCATTTAATTGATAACTCCAAGTCAGTAACATTAATTATTTTCTTACTACTACTACTACTACTACTACTACTACTACTGTCCGGTCCCGCGGTGTAGGGGGCAACGTGTCCGCCTGTCACCTAGCGGCCTCGGTTCGATTCCCGGCCGGGACAGGGGTTTTTAATTGCAATGATTAATATCTCTGGCCTTGGGACTGGGTGTTTGTGACGTCCTTAATTCTCACACACAACATTATACACTACCGCCATTCCAATTACACGCAGGTTCATACAAAATGGTGCCAGTAGGGGCTGTATTCGTTGTGTTCATTCTCCTATGCTAACGTGTAAAGGAAAATGAACCTTAAGTACATCATATAGCAGGAGTGCATAAATAAGTCATGCAAACGTACATGCGGTACGTTTCAAGGTACGTGCAATGAGGTTCATTTTCCTTTACGCGTAATCTTAGGAGAATTAACACAACCAAAACATTATTGTTCTGATTGACTACGTATATATTTGTGTGTCTGGGAGGCATGACTACTCTTGAGGAAAATAACGGATAGGAAGAGCATTGGGTGATATGACATTTTGCTCGAACGGCGACGAATTCTTGTAGATTAGTCCATACGTCATGATTCCCCTTATATTGAAGTAATGTCCAATCAAATTCAAACACCTATGTCCCGTTCACAGTTTGCTTTGGGACGACAATAAGTAAGTCGCAAGAATAAAATATGGACTAATGAAAATTGCTGGTGATGATCACCACACTCAATGCTTTCCTTGCGACCAGTTTATATTGCTCTCCTACCGATGGAGTTGGTTATGAGGTACGCACCGTGTATCTTTAAGCTCGGAATATAGTGGTTTTGAACCCTAATATCGTCAGCTCTGACAGTGATTTATCGTAGACTTCCATTTTAACATGTGGTAAATGTTTGGGATATACCTTCGCCGTTGTTTTCCATTTTTTCACCACGCATGTAAAACCAAATCCCACAAGGCAACAGCTCCGAAGGACCATGGGTTATCAGGCAACTACTGCTCAACCCGAAGTCCTGTAGATTACAAGGTGGCGTGTAGTCAGCACGACGAATCCTAACGTCCGTTATTCGTGGCTCTTTAGACCGGACACCAGGCATATGCTGAGCCTATGCCTTAACTAAGGCCATGATCCCTTCCTGCCCCGTTCTAGTTCTCTCTTACTTCGTCGTCGTCGAAAACCTATCTAATTAAAACACCACTAGGCTCCTTTAATTGCGTTATAGGGGATGAGCAGTAGTAGAAAGTTTTGTGTTTGCGCTTATGAAAGTATAACTAAGGGTTTTGAATATCTGGAAACACTGAAGTCTTAGGTAAGGAGTACAAGATGAAAATAAATAAGTCCAAAACAAAAGTAATGGAGTGCAGTCGAACGAAGGCAGGTGATGTAGGAAATATTAGATTAGGAAACGAAGTCTTAAAGGAAGTAGATGAATATTGTTACTTGGGTAGTAAAATAACCAACGATGGCAGAAGTAAGGAGGACATAAAATGCAGACTAGCACAAGCAAGGAAGAGCTTTCTTAAGAAAAGAAATTTGCTCACTTCAAACATTGATATCGGAATTAGAAAGATGTTTTTGAAGACTTTTGTGTGGAGCGTGGCATTGTATGGAAGTGAAACATGGACAATAACTAGCTCAGAAAGAAAGAGAATAGAAGCTTTTGAAATGTGGTGTTACAGAAGAATGCTGAAGGTGAGATGGATAGATCGAATCACGAATGAAGAGATACTGATTCGAATTGGTGAGAGGAGATCGATTTGGCTAAATTTGACGAGAAGAAGAGATAGAATGATAGGACACATCTTAAGACACCGAGGACTTGTTCAGTTGGTTTTTGAAGGAAGTGTAGGTGGCAAGAACGGTAGGGGTAGACCAAGGTATGAATATGACAAACAGATTAGAGCAGATGTAGGATGCAATAGTTACGTAGAAATGAAAAGGTTAGCACAGGATAGGGTGGCATGGAGAGCTGCATCAAACCAGTCTATGGACTGATGACTCCAACAACAACAACAACTAAATTTACATTGCCGATCGTTGTCTCTAAGTCAAGCACGTCAGTGACAAGATGAGCAAGCAACCCATCAACGATGAGGATGCTCTGCTAGTCCCTCATAACACTGGGTGGATATTATCACAACTGGATTGCTACCTCGTCCAAGAAGGCTGAATTATGTATAAAGCCCACTAATCTTTAACTTAGGTGTGCATGCTCCCAGATAACATTTAATATCAGTAAGGTCGAGAGGATTAGGGATTAACGTGCAGTGTACTTAATCCGCGCAACTCTCGTAAGTTTCGCGTTAAAGGTCGACATGTAAATGAGTGACATTTACTTAGCATAACGTGTCAACTCTTGTTAAAGTAACATAAGATAATGTATGTTCACTCAACTCGTATTACATGAATGATACGGCGAGACCTACTTAGGTGAATAGCGGAAAATGAATCCGATCTCAGTGTATGGCAGATAATGATAATCATTTATTAAACGTCCCTTAAAGTAGTATTGTTCTTAAAGAACGCGAAAGTGCCAGAATTTTGCACAAAATATTTTGTTATTAGTAAATTTTCTTTTACAGGAAATGACTCATCATTTAAACACATTAAATTAAAAACTACCTCCCTCTACGGATCTTCGTAGATTCGTACAGTATCAGCCTCATGACGCCTCCTAGTGCAAAACAGGCAGTGGTGGTCGTACCTTTGAACGGATAAAATGAGTTCATTCTCCATTAAATCTCGTACGATGTCGCAATGTACACAATCTCTCGGAAAAGATTTGGTGTGTATAAACAAAATTCATTAAAAATCCGTATATCTCCCGAAGTGCCATGTGAAATAAATTTCAGCACAGCCAGCTTATATGTTGTCAAATTCAAATTCCTGCAGCAGCAGAAACTAAACGATTATTATTATTATTATTATTATTATTATTATTATTATTATTATTATTATTATTAAAATTTTTCATACGAGTGAATTAAGATCTAAAAATAAAAGGCAATTTAAGAAATGAAAATATATTGCAGGATGTTATGTTTGAGCGGTATCTGAAGTCTCGGGATTTGATTTCAAACTCGTCCAAAGTATTCAGTCTGTGATTAAGTGTTGTAGAGTGGTTTACCAAGCCTCGTGAGTTAATTGAGGAGTTTTATGAGTTATATCCGACCCTTCCAAAAGAGAATATGGCAGAGTAAGTCGTCGTTTCCGTTAATCACCTGACACTCCACGTTCTATTTCCCTAGGCCGCTAGTGGTGTTTTTGTGACGAGTTGGTTTTGGACAGTTATTGACTCATAATATGAAAGCATTATTCTAATTACCCTCTTTTACTTTACTACACGCCAGGTTCATTGTAGAAATGAAAATTTTGTATCTTTCTCTTTAATATTACACATCGTCGTTTTTGACGTATACAACAAACACGAATCTGTAGCTCAACATTCTATTAAGAACATCTTCCTGGCAAGATAACAGCTGTCCAGCGAGATGGACTACACGTTTTCGAATGTCGTGTGTTCGACAAGACGATTAACTCAGTCGGATTGATTTTATGTTCGTGACCAGGCCGTTACTTTTAGTATCAGCGAGCTCCTCAGTTGATCTTACGATGCTCAGTGATTCTCGTTCCAGCCTTGAGACCTTAATTGGAATATCTGGACTGGCCAGGTGTCTTAGGGTGAAGGGCATTCACACTATTCCTATACCACTGACTTAATGAAAATAGATCCAACGGTACATGGTTTTCCCAAACGGTCAATCTCCCAAATAATGGCCACACCCAATATTGCTTTACGACGGTAATCGAATGAGAACTGTTATTTTTTCAATATGGCATGGCATTTGACAGGTGATTCATAGTGCTTAATCATGTCCTTGGTGTTGGTGAGAGGAAAATTGTTACTTTCATCACCTTTTCTCAGTCTTAAGTTAGGCTTTGACAGTTGTAAATATTACTGGGCTGCGGGTGACGCGAGTAACACCAAACCAATGCAGAGGGACAGCTTCTTCCTGGCCATTTCCCAATTATCCTGTGTCGGCACTTTTCATGGATTTATCCCAATTCTATAGCCGGATGTCCTTCTTGACGCCAACTCTATGCGGAAGGATGTATTCATTATTGCGTGCTTCTGTGATTCTTTGTAGTGTGATGTATTGTACGTAAATAAAAATGCGTATTACGACAAAAAGTACCCAAATTCCAAGGTAGAGGTATTAACCGAACATAGTTAAGATCCTCAGCCAAGTCGGGTATCGAACCAGGGTCCCTTTGAACCGAAGGCCAGTATGCTGACCATTTGTCCAAGAAGTCGCACTAAGGCAATGCAGATCGTCCGTGTAATTAATTAAGGTGTCTTTTGGAGCATCAGTTGGTGAGTGTAAATCAGAAGGCTTGGTAAACTTAAATGATGTAACCGATTATCGTTCGGTGAAGAAAATGGCGAGAAACATTACATCTTCTGCACTTAATTGCCGATTACACCTCTCCAGGGAAGGATGGGCTATATTGCGTTAAACTTTCAAGTGATTCAACCTCTTCACCTTTCTGCTATAACAACTGAAAAGAAGGAAGGATAGTTCCCTTGTTTTATCTATTGAAATCAACACCACCACTACCATCACCTCCACCAGTGGTTGATGCATACATTGGCGTAACGTTAAGGCCTGCCAGGCCTGCATATCAGGTGGGGCGGGGGCTCAAGGACCCGCAGACTTTCCCAGAAAGTGTAAATACATGAATAAATAACTTCATCCGAATGCCATTCTTCACGGGAAAGGTGACATAGTTATGTATTTGTAGATTGGGCCAAAGAAAAGTTATTTTTACTGTGCGTATGTAGAGTAAGTGTTGGATGGTTGCATCTCCCTGCAAATCATTGGTATGGTATTGAATGTACGTCAGCTTCCTCGTAACACATGCTTTCATAAATATTTGTGTCAAGTCATTATTAAAGAGACAGTCAAAACTGGTACCACAATATCAAATTGTATACCTAATCATTTCTGCTACTGTTTCCTCCTCAAACCAATCATTTTTGTCACTGAAAGATATAAAGAACTACCTACGAATTATTGTGACCCAAAACAGTTCTGTGATCTCAGCCTCCTAGGCATCGAATGAGTCATCCATGGATATTACTGAAATCGTCAATGTCTTTGCATCGCATAAAGTACGTTGCATGGTTCTGTTGATTTAGGATCAAATGTGAGTATTGTAACATTTTAGAAACCTAGAGACAAAAGATAGAGACATGCGTTTACGTTATATTTTAATATCTACTAAATATTTAACTTTCGAAATAAAATTTATTTGTTCTTAATCCGTTGATCTTCCAGGGTTGATTTTTCCCTCGGACTCAGCGAGAGGTCTCAATTCTACCACGTCTAGGACAGTGTCCTGGAGCATGAGACTTTGGGTCGGGAAAGTACAACTGGGGAGGATGATCAGTGCCTCGCCCAGATGGCATCACCTGCCATGGCTTGTGGGGTGGGGGTAGGGAATATTGAAAGGGATAGACAAGGAAGAGGGAAAGAAGCGGCCGTGATCTTAGG
Organism: Anabrus simplex; assembly: GCF_040414725.1. Lineage (NCBI taxonomy): Eukaryota > Metazoa > Arthropoda > Insecta > Orthoptera > Tettigoniidae > Anabrus > Anabrus simplex. The sequence goes on from NC_090265.1 coordinate 1,303,526,913, forward strand.
TTAGGTACCATACAGCATTTGCCTGGAGGAGAAGTGGGACACCACGGAAAACCACTTATAGGATGGCTGGGGAGAGAATCGAAACCCCCTCTACTCAGTTTACCTCCCAATGCTGAGTGGACTCCGTTCCAGCCCTCGTACCACTTTTCAAATTTCGTGACAGGGCCGAGAATCGAACCCAAACCTCCGCGGGTGGTGGCTAGTCACACTAAATACTTCACCACAGAGACGAATAAAATATATTTATAAATTAGTTTTGTAATCTTTTAGTAAGTTCTTTGTATATATTGAATGAATTTTTTATAGGTTTTGTATAATTTCCTTGAGGAACCCCAATTTTGTTCCCTTTCGGCGGGCTCGGATCATATTCGTTAAGTCTCTGGATAGGCCTACACCTACGTGGATTTGATTTTCGTAAAATATTTAGCCACTAAATTAATTAACCAAAACTACAATTTGATGTACATTAACATGAATATATTTTACATAAGAGTTATAAATTTAAAAGGCACCATCTAGAAATGCAACGAGACAGTTGAACGATATATTATTCTTTAACATAAGGAGTTGACAATTCAGTAAGCTAACCAGACATTATAAAAATAGTTATTTTGCATTTTGTCGTATAATGCTGAAACATTAATATTACAATATATTATATTTCAGAGCCGGCCCCGTGGTGTAGGGGTAGCGTGCCTGCCTCTTACACGGAGGCCCCGGGTTCGATTCTCGGCCAGGTCAGGGATCTTTACCTGGACCTGAGGGCTGATTCGAGGTCTACTCAGCCTACGTGATTAGAATTGAGGAGATATCTGACGGTGAGATAGCGGCCCCGGTCTCGAAAGCCAAGAATAACGACTGAGGGGATTCGTCGTGCTGACCACACGACACCTCGTAATCTGCAGGCCTTCGAGCTCTTTGTTTACAGACCATAGCATGGTAGGTACCTGTAACACTGTTTCTCGCACAGATCACACTTGTAGTCTTGGCTAGGTTCGTGATATCGCCTGTTTGTAGATATCTTGTAGAGCAATCTATAGTTTTCGAAGATATCTGGGGCTGTAATTAGCTTGGTGCCAGTCTGTAGTCAGCATGGCATCTGTACAATAGAACTCACTCCATATCTCCATTCTCTCTCGTTGCCACTCGTTCGTCAGCTTCATCGAGTTATCAGTAGATGGCAGAAGATACCTAATCTGGAGATCTTTAATAAGGAATGTTTCACTACCTATTCATTTTAATGTACATTTTGTTATCGTAGCGTAGCTGTATGTAGGCAGGATCATGGAGTATTGCATATTCAGAGCGCTTTCTAATGAAGCGCTACGCTTTCCCCGTGTCCCTTAGCGTAATACAAAAATAATACATGAATATTAAGGGACATGTTATGAATACTGTAAACCTATATGAATCTCTCACCAAGCTCTTAAACGACGAAGCCTGTTCTACGTATGCAACGCGCGACACCGCGGAGCTAATTGTGTTGCATACATAAGCGGACAAGCTCCAGAGACAAGTTTTACGACACTCCAATGCTTCCATTCGGACTACCTTAAGAAAAGAGAATCAAGATAATATTATTATGCACCGATTTTTAATAATGTATGTAATTATATTCAACCCTAAAAGTTGCAACACAAGTCTTATATCTGGAAGGTGTTCTGAAATTAATAAAACCAAACCAAACCAAACCCCATGGCACTACAGCCCTTGAAGGGCCTTGGCCTACCAAGCGACCGCTTTGCCCATAATAGCACCTTCTGTACATAGTACGCAATTCTTGTTCATCATTATCTGGCTATTGGCTGCATTTATCCAGTATATATTAAATCCTCCGAACGAATAGGATAAATCGGTATATTAAGGCAATTTTTGGGCATAATGTACCCTATAATATAAGAGAAGATCTTTCATCCATTGTTCCCAAAACTGTTTGGTTAATCGGCAGTGGTAACTGCTTTTTTCTTCTTCTTCTTCTTCTTTTATGACCACATAGGATCACTTTAGTCAGTCCGACGTTCAGGTCTCTTTGAAGGGATTGTTCGGGCTTTGCGGTCCTCCCAGTACTTCTTCAGACGCTCCGATCTTCGTGCCCTTTCCTCAGTTGAAAATGTGCGTGTTGTTGGTTTGTTTTGTGTAAGGGTAAAGCGGAGGTTTGTATTCTTGAGTTTTGTATTCAATTTTATCTTATTTGTGGTGTCTTCTGTTGTAAGGCCTATTTCCTTCAGATCCTCTCTTACTTCTCTGATCCATTTACATCCTGTTGTGGTATTTTTTGAGACGAGATTGTGTTGTACTAGTTGTTTCAGAAGTCTCGAATCCTGCATCCTGACGATATGTCCAAAGAATCCCAGTCTCCTCTTACGCATAGTATCTGTAATGGGTTCTAGCTCTTTGTACACGACGTTGTTAGGTATTAACCACCACTGTCCATCTTTCTGGTATTTTTTGTTGATGCAGGTTCTTCCAATCCTCCTTTAAATTTTCTGAAGTCTGTCAGTCTTTGATTGTTTATTCAGGTAAAAGAGTGTTTCTGCTGTATATGTAGCTTCCGGTTTTATAACTGTGTTGTAGTGTTTTATTTTTGTATTTATTGATAGACATTTCTTTTAGTAGATATCCCATGTTAATTTTTGTGCTTTAGCTAATCTATTTGTTCTTATTTGGATTGAGACTTTTTCATTTAGGTTATGTGTTATTACTTCTCCAAGATATTTAAATTGAGTTACTATTTTGATTTTATTACCATTTGTGATGACTTCTTTTAGCTGTGTTGGTTTTTGCGGCATAATTTCTGTTTTTTTCAAATGATATTTTGAGGCCAATTTTATTTGCAATGTTTTGAAGTTCTATTATCTGCTTTATTATACTGAATTCGGAACTAAACATTAACGGTATAGAACGTTAATTACTGGAATTCAAAATTTCCAAGGAAAATTTGTGCATTGTGTAGAAACGATCACAACCTTTACTAGTGAATGGAGTGCAGGCATGAGCGCGCAACTGTGGGCCACACTGATCGGTTGTTTACATATCCCGGTGCAGTTGACAAGTTCTACTCGTTGGCTGAACGGTTTAGCATACTGGCCTTAATTGGTTAATTCCAATAGCACGGGGGCTGGGTGTATATGTTGTGTTCATCATCATTTCATCCTCATCACGACGCGCAAGTCGCCTACGGAAGTCACATAGAAAGACCTGCACCTGGCGAGCCGAACCCGTCCCGGGATATCCCGGCACTAAATGCCATACGACACTTCATTTTTGCAGTTGACAAGCAACAAAGTAGTGTGTGTTGTATGACTCAACACAAGTAGTGTTTGGGAGGGGGTGGACATGCTGGAAATTAGGAAAGAGAAATTCAAATCTGCAATTCCTGTAAGCGTTCGCGGTTGTGCCCTGCTCTAGGTAAAATACACTACATAAAAGAAGTAAACATACAAATGTGTCATAGTATGAAATAAGGTCATTTATGTCGACTACTTCAAATTCTTGATCTCTTTAATTTCCAGATTCACCTCTTACTAGATGCTCTTCACATGCATCCTTCCAATACTTCACACTTACTACTAATCTACCTTATTATATATGTATGTGATACGTGGTGGACTAAGGAAGACGCTGTAGGTGTAGTGAATTTATTTACCGTAAGGCATATACCCTCACTCCATCATTTTCAAACTTCGACTTACGGGGTATAAACTTCTATCAGGTGATGGTTTCTCATATAATTTACCGAAATAAGTAAATTCCAGTTCTCATCAACGTAAGTATTTTCACTGTTAAACACAAACATTCGAAATGAATTCAATATTTTGGCCTTTTTAGTGTCAAAGAGCTACCCAGCTATTACCTGTTGCAAACGAGGTAGGTAAAAATTAGTCCCCAGAAATTATGATGGTATGAGCTTAAAAATGTCGGTCCCGTGGCATATGCGTAGCGTGCCTGCCACTTACCCGCAGGCCCCGGGTTCTATTCCCGGTCAGGTCAGGGATGTTTACCTAGATCTGTGGGCTGGCTCGTGGTCCACTCAGCCTACGTGACTACAATTGACGAGACGAGCACAGGATACCTCGTAATCTGCAGACCTTCGGGCTGAGCAGCGTCGATTGGTAGGCCATGGCCCTTCGGGACTCTTGCACCATGGGAAATGGTTTTGGTTTTATGAGTTTAAAAATAGAGAAGCAATGTTCTGGTTCTCTAAGCCTTTCAAAGCCAATATCACTATATTCAGATCATTTTTACACGTAAAATTCTAATTAATATTTCGGATAATAATAATAATAATAATAATAATAATAATAATAATAATAATACAAGAAGAAGTTTTCACTCGCGAATTCTTTGGCGTGCTTGAGCGCATGAAACGAAGTTACCGCATTTATTCGTCCTTCAAAAACACTGACCTAACCAGGAGAGAATCCGATATCTCGGGAACAGAAGGATAACGACTAACCAACTGTACCACTGAGAATAAAATATATTTTACTATACGTTTAAAATATAGTACCTGAGTACCATAAAGTCTATTAAAAACTAACTGTGGCTGAAACAGGGAGTCTCTTCTGCTTTGTAGTCTCAATGAAATCATCACCTTCATAGAACTACTCCCAAGTAATCTGTTAGTCAATGATTTAGATTTTCAATACCCACAGAACAATAATAAATCGTCAGCCAAATAATGATCAATAAAAAGATGACGAATTGTTTGCATATATAATGCTTACGAATATTTTAGTACTGATAACAATAAATAAAGACTTAAATATTGATTTACTTTTATTAGTTTCTCACATTTACTATTCATTTTGCTAATCATTCTCTTACAAAACGTTTGTTATTAACATTATGATAGTCACACTAACTACTTTTTTTCGGTTTTCGGAGACGCGGAGGTGCCGGAATTTTGTCTCGCAGGAATTCTTTTACGTGCCCATAAATCTAATGACTCGAGGCTGACGTATTTGAGCACCTTGGAATACCACCGGACTGAGCCAGGTTCGAACCAGCCAAGTTGGGCTCAGAAGGCCAGCGCTGTACTATCTAAGCTACTCAACCCAGCACTTTATCGTATGAGAAGACTCATATCATGGTTAATGGACACCAGAATATCCAAAGATCCCCACTACAGGCAAATTATGGAATAATCACACAGGTCCCTTCCTTCAAGTATCTAGGAGAAATCATTGTACTATCCGGATTGGACAGGAAAGCTAATTTAGAAAGAGCCACCAAACTCCTGAAAGCATACTGAATAACATGGAACCACTACAATAAAAGAATGATGTCACCAAATGCAAAACTTCGGCATTACAAGACTGTTGTTCTTCCGGAAGCCTTGTATGCCTCAGAAACCACATCTCTAGGAGGCCACTCTAAAATTGATGAAATTGAAAAACAAGAACCAAAAATTCTGAGGAAAATATATGGCCCGTTCATGTAAATGGTATATGGATCAAAAATAAACTGTAGATTTGTACAAAGCAATCGACAAGTTCACTGATACCGTACGCAGGAGACGATTGAAATTCTATGGCCACATCTGTAGAATGGACGACACTAGATATGCAAAAAGACTGCTTGGTATAATTAATTCAAAAAAGGTCAAAATAAGTTGGTTTGAGGAAATAAAGCAGGACTTAAAAGAAATGAACATCACAGAAGATATAATCAGGGATCGCAAGGCTTTTGGGAATCTGGTTGCAAAGCACACGTACACGGAAAAGGCTAAAAGAAACACGGGGAAACAATGGACGGAAAAACGCAAGAAACAGGACAGTGAGTTCATAAAGAGATTTTTGGGAGGGGAAGAAGAAAGGAAAACTATCATCAAGCTAACAAGTTCCAACGCGCTCTCTAAACGGGCATAACGAAGAAAAAATAATAATAATAATAATAATAATAATAATAATAATAATAATAATAATAATAATAATAATGTTACTACTATGTTAAACGCGTCTTCAATTACTATAGACCTTATAAGATGCCGAGGTAAGGGGGTTTTACCCTGAAAGTGACAAGGATATTCATTGAATAAAATGATTGGTGGTGAAGAGGTAAAACACATTCCATGTAAGTAAATGTATTTATTTAGTCCAGAATCATATGATGCTTTCTGGAACGAAACATAAGAAAAATGATGGTCATGTGAGTAACACAATACTGGAACAGCTGGATATTTGAGGTATTGAGGATGTTCTTTCTCCATTGATGATTGTATAGGCCTAACAAGGGACACCCTTCACCTCCAACGCTCTGAACTTACTTTTTGCCACGCCTGTTGTATTGATTGTATATCATAGAAAAATTTCTAGTGATTAAATTCCGATAATGTAACTTTAGTTTTGGTTTTTAAATTGAAGTCTTACAAATTCAGCAATTATATTGCCGAAAGAAATGCACATCAAGAGGTTGGCAATATTTTTTTCTGGTGACAGTATCGTATGTAAAAAATTTTGCTTGGAAAACTTGTATGTAAAAGGGTACGGCCTGTATGAACTGACCAAGAATCACATAATATATTCATTTTCATGTTCATAAAGTACTGGAGTTAGAAAACACGTTTCATATGACCAACGTTTCATATGCTCTTCCGTTGTGGTTTTTTGCCTCCACATGACATTTTCGTGGATATTTTCCTTTAATATTCTTTGAAACATTTGAAATATTTCTTCTGAAAGTGCCTTGTGTATCTTGAAAACCGGCATACATCTTGTTTGATAAAGCCACATCAGTTGTATAGCTGAGTGTAGAGCTATGTGCAGACCGCAAGACAGAAGCTGTAGTTTTATCACCTCTGTGTGATACTGTCGACATTGACGATATTTCATACTGAAATTGACTTTATTCACTGTTTGAAACGTGCTCTTTGTCAACATTGCCCTCTGCTCACCTCCTCCGCAAATTCTTGTGCCTTCCGACGTATACTATCACGTTCTTCTCTGTACTTACGTGTGATGAATGTAGTAATATGTTTGAATGAAATCCCATATGCAGCCTGGAAATTGTCGATAAAAGTAATCGCTTTTAAAATGACCAGGACAACCATTTTTGACGCTTCTAGTGCCCACACTTTCAGATGCTAATAGTGTACTGTAGATCCATACGCCATCAATCTATCAAATTACTACATTGCATACTCTTTTAAAGCTTGTCCTTTGAAGTGAGCTCCTCCTCGCCTTTGCTAGCCATATAAATTAAATTTCACTTGCAATTTGATTTACTTCTAGTGCACTTACAGCGCCCCATTTGCTATAGGAATTGAAGCGACGATACATAAATGTTTTCCAGTATGCTGTCACTTCGATGGTTTTGGCGGAGATACTTCGTGCTCACTTTGACTTGACGGTTCTTGTTGCTGTGAATATGAAAGTCTTCTACTACTTGAAGAAATCAGGGGTACGTTATTCTTCCTCTAATTCAGCAATATCATGCATTTCTGTGTCGTTCCCATTATATTTATACATTATTATGACAACTCCATGTCCTCAAATACAATTGCGTTTACATATTCAGCTCGTAGCAACTTTGTACGATGTTGATAATTCCATATCCTCAAATACAATTGCGTTTACATATTCAGCTCGTAGCAACTTTGTACGATGTTGACAACTCCATATCCTCAAATATAATTGCGTTTACATATTCAGCTCGTAGCAACTTTGTACGATGTTGATAATTCCATATCCTCAAATACAATTGCGTTTACATATTCAGCTCGTAGCAACTTTGTACGATGTTGACAACTCCATATCCTCAAATATAATTGCGTTTACATATTCAGCTCGTAGCAACTTTGTACGATGTTGACAACTCCATATCCTCAAATATAATTGCGTTTACATATTCAGCTCGTAACAACTTTGTACGATGTTGACAACTCCATATCCTCAAATATAATTGCGTTTACATATTCAGCTCGTAACAACTTTGTACGATGTTGACAACTCCATATCCTCAAATATAATTGCGTTTACATATTCAACTCGTTGCAACTTTGTACGATGTTGACAACTCCATATCCTCAAATATAATTGCGTTTACATATTCAACTCGTTGCAACTTTGTACGATGTTGACAACTCCATATCCTCAAATATAATTGCGTTTACATATTCAGCTCGTAACAACTTTGTACGATGTTGACAACTCCATATCCTCAAATATAATTGCGTTTACATATTCAGCTCGTAACAACTTTGTACGATGTTGACAACTCCATATCCTCAAATATAATTGCGTTTACATATTCAACTCGTTGCAACTTTGTACGATGTTGACAACTCCATATCCTCAAATATAATTGCGTTTACATATTCAACTCGTTGCAACTTTGTACGATGTTGACAACTCCATATCCTCAAATATAATTGCGTTTACATATTCAGCTCGTAACAACTTTGTACGATGTTGACAACTCCATATCCTCAAATACGATTGCGTTTACATATTCAGCACGTGGCAAAATTCTACGATATTGATAATTCCATATCCTCAAATACAATTGCGTTTACATATTCAACTCGTTGCAACTTTGTACGACGATGACAATTCCATATCCTCAAATACAATTGCGTTTACAAATTCAGCACGTGGCAACTTTGTACGATGTTGCCAATTCCATATCCTCAAATACATTTGCGTTTACAAATTCAGCACGTGGCAACTTTGTACGACGTTGACAACTCCATATCTATATATATATAAAGTAGCTTGTCCTGACTGACTGATTCATCATCGCCGAGCTTAAACTACTGGACATAAAGAGATGCAATTTTGGGGATATATTCATATTATGACGTAGGTGCTCGCTAAGAGAGGATTTTTGGATATTCCTTCGCTAAGGGGGTGAAAACGGGGGTGAAATTTTAAAATGAGTTGCTCTATATCTCAAAACTTTAAAAGTTTACAGATGTAAAAATTGGTATTTAGAATCTTCTTTAAAAATAAGGAAACACGTATTTTTTTGTTTTCAGAAAATCCCAATAGGAGGGGTGAAAAAGGGTGAAAATGAGGAAAAATGGGTTGAATGCCTTTAATCAGGATACCGGTACCTGTATCTCAGAAACTGAAGATATTACAGACCTGAAAATTGGTACTTTTGACCTCTTTTAAAAATAAAGAAACACGTATTTTTTTGTTTTTGGAAAATCCAATTAATGGGAGGGTGAAAAGGGGGTGAATTTTTAAAATGAGTGAATCTATATCTTCAAACCTTTAAAGTTTGCAGATGTAAAAATTGGTATTTGGAACCTTCGTTAAAAATAAAGGAACACGTATTTTTTTGTTTTCGGAAAATCGCAATAGGAGGAGTGAAAAGGGGCAAAAAAGTGGTTGAATGCCTTTAATGAGGCTACTTATATATCAGAAACTGAAGATATTACAGACCTGAAAATTGGTGTTTGGGATCTCCGTTAAAAATAAAGAAACACGTATTTTTTTGTTTCTGGAAAATCCAATTTAGGGGGGGGGGGTGAAAAGGGAGTAATATTTTAAAATGAGTGTATCTATCTCAAAATGTTTAAAGGTTATATATGTGAAAATTGGTATTTAGAATCTCCTTTAAAAATAAATAAACACACGTATTTTTTCGTTTTTGGAAAATCGAAATATTGGGGGGGGGGGAAGGGGGAGGGTAAATTTTTTAAAATGAGTGTGTATACATCATAAAACTTTAAAATTTACAGATGTAAAAATTGGTAGTTAGAATGTCCTCTAAAAATAAAGGAAAACGTATTTTTTCCCTGTAAATCCCAATAGGAGGGGTGTAAAAGGGTGAAAAATGGGTTGAATGCCTTTAATGAGGATACATATATCTCAGAAACGAAAGATATTACAGAACTGAAAATATGTATATGGGATCTCCTTTAAAAATAAAGAAACACGTATTTTTTAGTTTTGGAAAATCCAATTAATGGCGGTTAAACAGGAGTGACAAATTGGGTGAATTTTTGAAAGACTATATCTACAGAATATCTTGGAAACGTAAAATGTTACAGACGTAAAAAGTGGGTGTTTGTAATCTCCTGTAAATCTAAAGAAACATAGGTGATTTGTGTTTGGAAACTCCACTTAAGGGGAACTCAAAAGGGGTGAAATTTTAAAATGAGAATTTTTACAGTTTATCTCAAAAAACTTAACATGTTACAGAAGTGAAAAATGGTTTTTTATCTCTATTAAACATAAAGAAACGTGTATTTTTAGCTTTCGGAAATACCACTTGGGTGGAGGGGGGGGGGGTAAAAGTGACTGAAAATGGTGTTGAATTCTTTTAATTAGGCTACTGATATCTCAAAAATGAAGATGTTACAGACGTGAAATTTGATATTTGCAATCTGCTTTAAAAATAAAGAAGCACGTATTCTCGGAAAATCCAATGAAGGGGGGGGGGGGGTGAAAAAATTCTAAAAATTAATTGAATTAATTGAATGAGAATACATACATCTAATAAGAACTAAAGTTGTTACAGACGTGAAAATTCGTTTTTGGATCTCCTTTAAAAACAAAGAAAAACGCGTTTTGGGGGGAAACCATCTTGGAGGGCGGGAGTGTAAAGGAGTTGAATTCCTTTTATGAGGACACATAAATCAAAAACTGAAGAAGTTAGAGTCGTGAAAATTGGTACTTATAAGATCCTTTACTATTAAAGAAACAAGTATTTTTTGCGGGAAAATTCACTTAGGGGGGGGGGGGGAGTAGTGTGAAATGAAGTGAAAAAAGTAAATTATTTTTATGGGGATACTTATATCTCAAAATGAAGGTAATAGACGTGAACATTGGTGTTTGAAATCTTCTTTAAACATAAGAAACAAGCCTTCTTTTAATTTTTTTGGGGCGGGGGGGTGCCGGTAAATAAACTTAACGGCGGTGGGGTGTAGAAGGAGGTGAGACCAATTGATTTTACTGTTCTTAATGTACTTATAAGGATCCTCGGCAGCGCGCCGGCCTCTCACAGCTGGGTTCCGTGGTTCAAATCCCGTTCACTCCATGTGACATTCGTGCTGGACAAAACGGAGGCGGGAAAGGTTTTTCTCCGGATACTCAGGTTTTCCTGTCATCATCCATTCCAGCAACACATAATAATAATAATAATAATAATAATAATAATAATAATAATAATAATAATAATAATAATAATAATAATGTTCCGGACCGTCGTCAAATGTGCGGACCGCGCTGGAAACGGCTCCTGGACGGGTAATGACTAAGAATGCAGTCCGGCCGCGGGTTCAGTGCCTTCTAGGCACCCAATATGACACCACGCCGGATCTCCTGAAGGATTTTATCCATATTAAAAATGATTATAGGAAAAGATGGCAAAGATTTACGGACCCATCTGACCGGGAGGAATACCTGAGCCTAGCCCGGGAAGTACGAAATCGATTGCTGGAAAAGAAGATTGAAAAATGGGAGGAAACATGCCGTAATCTAATAGAAAACGAGTCAGATCGGGAATTTTGGTGGGTTCTCGCAGAAAACGAGTCAGACCGCGAATTTCGGCGGATTATATATCTAAAACAATAAGCATTCAATAATAAATTTCAGTATAATACCGTAGCGAAGCACGGGTATCTTGCTAGTCCTCAAATATAATTGCGCTTACATATTCAGCACCTGGCAACTTTGTACGATGTTGACAACTCCATATCCTCAAATACAATTGCGTTTACATATTCAGCACGTGGCAACTTTGTACGATGTTGCCAATTCCATATCCTCAAATACATTTGCGTTTACAAATTCAGCACGTGGCAACTTTGTACGACGTTGACAATTCCATATCCTCAAATACAATTGCGTTTACATACTCAGCAAGAGGAGAAATAAACTTCTGCAGGGGAGGGACTTGAACAAATACCTCACTGCTGAAAGGCTCGACCCACAGCAAGCAAGCTATGGTGGCGTTGGCTGTAATTCACGGTGTGTTAGTGTTTGATTGTCATTTCTTAACATGGCTCTCAAGCCCGACCAAGCCACGTACATTTTTAGCAACACCGCCTCGTAAAGCCCATTTGAAGTCGTCCGCAAAGCGATCAGATTTGCTAATTTCAGCAGTTGATAACATTACAACGGTGCAAGATATCGACGTATTTTTTTTCGAATTAGCTTTCATTATCACCAACGCTCTAAGGCTCATATACTCGGTGCACGTTGTATCCGACAACTCTGTATTGCACTAACAGTATGAACTCGGCATGACGTCACTGAGAGATGCAACAGTACTGCCACACCGAGGCACTAAAATGGCCGTGATACAAGGTTAACAGTTAGCGTAGCTCTGGGCTAAGGCGTGTACCGCATCGTGAAGGGTGTCGTTTGATTTGTTTCAGTGAGATCTCTGTCTTTCTTTCTCTCTCTCTCTCTATGTATATATATATATACATACGTACACACACACACACACACACATTTGAGAACATTGTGGTGCAAGGAAGTCTGAGAATATGTCGCGACATATGGAAAATAGTGGTCTTAAAAACGATTGAAAACTCGTTCGAGAGGATATAGTGGCTTGTCAGAATTCCAAAATGTCAAAAATCACTGCCGAGATTGAACAGGTTTATCGGAACGTCTCACAGTTAAGGTGGCCGGGCATCGTGATCCGCGCTCCGCCCTGCTTGACGCCCTGCCAAACAAGTCTACTGCCCTGGTGAGGAAAATGAATTCTTGACATGGAAGATGTGTAAATTTGCTGAGAATTATGAAATTACTTTTCATTATTTACTCGAGTGAGAAACAATAACGTACAACGCTGTAAAGAAATGTTACAATTATACGTAGAAAAATAAATAAATATTTCAGATGAGATGATCATCGCCCAGAAATGGCCCCTTTCATAGCACTACCATAACCTAGCATCAATCAATCAATCAATCAATCAATCAATCAATCAATCAATCAATCAATCAATCAATCAATCAATCAATCAATCAATCAATCAATCAATCAATCAATCAATCAATCAATCAATCAATCAATCAATCAATCAATCAATCAATCAATCAATCAATCAATCAATCAATCAATCAATCAATCAATCAATCAATCAATCAATCAATCAATCAATCAATCAATCAATCAATCAATCAATCAATCAATCAATCAATCAATCAATCAATCAATCAATCAATCAATCAATCAATCAATCAATCAATCAATCAATCAATCAATCAATCAATCAATCAATCAATCAATCAATCAATCAATCAATCAATCAATCAATCAATCAATCAATCAATCAATCAATCAATCAATCAATCAATCAATCAATCAATCAATCAATCAATCAATCAATCAATCAATCAATACTGATCTGCATTTAGAGCAGTCACCCAGGTGGCAGATTACCTATTTGTTGTTTTCCTAGACGTTTTTAAAATGATTTCAAAGAAATTGGAAATTTATTGAACATCTCCATTGGTAAGTTATTCCAATCCCTAACTCCCCTTCCCATAAATGAATATCTGCCCCAGTTTGTCCTCTTGAATTACAACTTTATCTTCATATTGCGATCTTTCCTACTTTTAAAGACGCCACTCAAACTTATTCGTCTACTAATGTCATTCCACGCCATCTCTCCGCTGACAGCTCGGGACATACCCCTTAGTCGAGCATCTCGTCTTCTTTCTCCCAATTCTTCCCATGCCAAACTTTGCAACATTTTTGTAACGCTACTATTTTGTCCGAAATCACCCAGAACAAATCGAGCTGCTTTTCGTTGGATTTTTCCAGTTCTTGAATCAAGTAATCCTGGTGAGGGTCCAATACACTGGAGTCATACTCTAGTTGGAGTCTTACCAGAGATTTATATGCCCTCTCATTTACATCCTTACTACAACCCCTAAATACCCTCATAACCATGTACAGAGATCTGTATCCTTTATTTACAATCCCTTGTATGTGATTACCCCAATGAAGATATTTCCTTATATTAACAACTAGATACAATGATCCCAAAAAGGAACTTTCACGCCATCAACGCAGTAATTGAAACTGATAGGACTTTTCCAATTGTGAAACTCACAACCTGACTTTTAACCCCGCTTATGATCATACCATTGCCTGCTGTCCATCTCACAACATTATCGAGGTCATGTTGCAGTTGCTCACAACCTTGTAACTTATTTTTTACTCTATACAGAATAACATCATCCGCAAAAAGCCTTACCTCCGATTCCACTTGTTTACACACATATATATACAAAAAACTTAAAGGTCCAATAATACTGCCTTGAGGAATTCCCCTCTTAATTATTACAGAGACAGATAAAGCTTCGCCTACTCTAATTCTCTGAGATCAATTTTCTAGAAATATAGCAACCCATTCAGTCACTCCTTTGTCTAGTCCAATTTTACTCATTTTTTCCAGTAGTCTCCCATGATCCACCCTATAAAATGCTTTAGACAGGTCAACGCGATACAGTCCATTTGACCTCCTGAATCCAAGATATATTAACTCTTGTGTTGTGCAAAAGTATGGGCAGAATTCACAGTTACGCAGTTAAAAACACAGTCTCTCCCCACACTCGTAGCGATGTGAACCATGTAAGTATCCCCATTTATGCAAATTAACTCTTCTTCTCCCCGCACCAGGCCGAAGTCTATTGAGTGATGGCTAGATTTCCCAATTGGCGTAGTGACCTGCAGGAAATATAATGTCAACATTGTATTTCAGTGACTTGTAGCATATTGGTGTGATAATATCCCTGTTCTATGTAATCCAAGGTTATATTTTAAAATAATGTAGTCTGTCGTTGGTAGATGAATAACGGTACAGTACTTCAAGGTTCATAAATATGGTATACGTACAGAACTATCTGAGCTCGTGTTTGAGCGTTGATTAAGTCTGCCATATATCATTTCGTTACATTAACAAAGCATGCCGTTCATTCCAGAAATAAATGGCACTTAGTCAAGTAGCAGTGAGGTGTGGAGTAATAATTTAAGAGCCACCAAACCCACGCATCTATTTTCTCGCAATAAGAGAAAGACTCAGGCCAGTTGTCTCATGAAGCCATCTTAAAAATATACTTTTAAATTCGGGCTAATAGATTATTTTTGAATATACGGGATGCGATTCAGAAGTGCTTACGAGGGGAAGAATTGCGAACCGACACACTGTTAGCGATGATGATTTAATTAAAAGCGTTGTAAAATACTGTATCTTTCTAGAATAGTTTTCAGCACATTTGTT
The DNA here is from genome assembly GCF_040414725.1 of Anabrus simplex. NCBI lineage: Eukaryota > Metazoa > Arthropoda > Insecta > Orthoptera > Tettigoniidae > Anabrus > Anabrus simplex. Next base: position 1,303,542,108 of record NC_090265.1, read on the forward strand.
TAATAATATAGTTTGGAATTCTTTATTTTACATTTTTCGATGATAATACATTTATTGTTGGTAAAACATGAACTAGTAACGCTACTACACAGTGTTGAAGTTGTACTGTAAGTCGCGACGCTTTTCTGGAGGTCTTCTTATTCTTCTACCGCATTTTCCCACCTCTGTAGAGTTGCGGGTGCGAACTGTGTCACACATATCTGTGGATTTGGCCCTATTTTACGGCCGGATGCCCTCCTGACACTAAACCTATATGGAGGGATGTAATCACTATTGCGTATTTCTGTGGTGGTTGATGGCGGTGTGTGTTGTCTGAATGCGAAGAAGAGAACGTTAGGGCAAACACAAACGCCCAGTCCCCGGGTCAGGAGAATTAATCAGACGCAATTAAAATCCACGACCTGGCCGGGAATCAAACCCAAGACCCTCTGAACCGAAGGCCTCAACGCTGACCATTCACGCAATGAGGCGAACGCTTTTCTGGAAATCAATCAATAGAATTATGAGGGTGCATAATAGTAACCAACTTGTTGGAAGAATTATCATCCGAGCATCAGAAACAGTGTCCGAATGGACATACTGTACTTACACTCAACGTTCACCAGTATTGAAAACTGCACCAAACAGATCAGGTATACAATTAAAATGGCAAAAAAGCAATATCACGACTCACTTCCATCTGGAAACGCCGCTCCCTTTCCACCTCATTGAAAACATGGATAGATCAGCACTCAACACTTCCGTCTTTGTGTACGGAACTCAGACACCGACTGTCAACAAATCTAACGCATGTAACACATCAGAAGAATTCTACAAGTTTCACGGAGAGAACATTATGTGTCTACAGGAACTGTAAGCCGAGGAGAGTTTTCTATTTTTTTTTTGCTAGGGGCTTTACGTCGCACCGACACAGATAGGTCTTATGGCGACGATGGGATAGGAAAGGCCTAGGAGTTGGAAGGAAGCGGCCGTGGCCTTAATTAAGGTACAGCCCCAGCATTTGCCTGGTGTGAAAATGGGAAACCACGGAAAACCAACTTCAGGGCTGCCGATAGTGGGATTCGAACCTACTATCTCCCGGATGCAAGCTCACAGCCGCGCGCCTCTACGCGCACGGCCAACTCGCCCGGTATGAGGAGAGTTTGTCCAACATGTTAGCTATGTAAATGCGGTTCCTTGGTGACATTACCCGTAGAGGAGGAGGATATTTGGAAAATTTTATAATCTTCGACTAGATTCCTGGAAGATGACCTTGAGGAAGAGCTCTTTTACGACTGACATATGCAGTCAGAAGTGTCTGGCTCCTTGGCTGAATTGTCAGCTTATTGGAGTTGGTTCAGAAGTTCTTACGTTCAATTCCCGCTAAGCTCGGTCCGTCTTAATTATAGACATCATCATTGAATTACAACCGATCACACTACCAACCACAATGGAAACGCATATAGTGAATATATGGTTTGGGTCAGGAAAGGCACTTAGTCGTAAATCTGCGTCAAATGGGCAAATAAGTTCTGACCCCAATAAATAGGGTCAAAGGCCGGAAAGAAGAAACAGAAGAAGAAGAAGAAGAAGAAGAAGAAGAAGAAGAAGAAGAAGAAGAAGAAGAAGCGATTGAGAGTGTCTCTGACTGTGTAGTCAGTTCTGCTTACAGGAAAAAGTAGTATGGAGGACTTCCACGAAAAGTGTCGTAAATTATCGCAGTATTCAGAGGTCAGGGAACGACGCACAGAGAAACAGAAGTGGCAATACCGTATTTATGTGAATAATCCCCGCATATTTAAAAAATTAAGACACGAAGTTTGGGAGCGGGTATTATTTGCGTCAAGGTTGACACGTTTTCGATTTTGAATGTACAGTTACGTGTTGTGTAACTGCAGATGGAAGAAAACTGACCCCATATGTCATATTTAAACGGAAAACTATTCAGACTTCTAATTTAATACTGCATTTACATTTTCTTAAATAGTGTTTTACAGAGTAATTTAAATTCAAAATTTCTCCTTGTCACGATAGAATGCGTCTTCCGGAACGTGCAGGGGGAGTTTTCCACACTTTCTTTCACTTCGGTGTGTCGACAGTGTATTTCACAGTTCCAAAGTTCGAGTGAAATCGCAATTATTTTGTATTCAGCGCCTTAAGGAACGCCAAAATATCACGCAACGGGCAGTGTGCGGAGAAGCTGAATCCGCGAACACTGCCGATGCCGACAGTTGGCGAAAAAGCGTGGTTCATAATTATAATCAATTCGTACGCACCGAACAATACAGTCAATGCCAGTGAAACTGCATTGTATTTTTTTTATTCCTAGCCAAAACGGACGTTTTTAAAGGACTTGGGTTCACTGTACTGTGTTGCAATGCAGACGGAAGCGAAAGACTTCCTTTCCTCGTCATAGGAAAGCTTTATAAGCCACGATGTTTTAAGGGCATCGGGTACTTTCCGTGTAAGCCCAAAGCATCTAAAAATGCAAACAGTACAGTAATCCAAACAATAAAGCACTTGAACAGGGGAGCCAGCATAATTTACCCTCGTCTTTGTATCGTGTTTCTTTTCCTTTCGTTGCGTGAGGTTATGTTTGCCACTGAGTTGCCCAAGTGCATTATTTGAATACTATAAAAGCACCTTGTTGGATACTTTTTGGAAATAATTTTTCCATGGCATCTGACAAGTTTAAACTGTGAAGCAATGTTAGTTGTATGAAGTAACGGATCTTGAATATTTTGTGACGCGGCAAGGGTTGGCATTTCTGAAGCACGAGTTGGCGGTTAATTCGAAATCACGAAATTCGAAGTAAGATTTTTGCGTCCCAAACAGTTCGAGTTAACGAGGTTTTACTCTATCGGAAAACTAACATCATTGTTCGCCTGTGTGTCTGTTTCAAGTGTTTACTTTTCACGAAAAGAATTATCCACCATCGGTCTTGTTAATATCGGAGCAAAAAGAGGCCGCGTGTGAAACGTGTATTAGACGTGGAGTGTGATGAATTTGTAAGTAATTTAGGAGAGGATTCTAATGATGCAAGAGGAAACGAATCTTTCGATCTATAGGGAATCGAGCCTATCGCAAGTTCAGATTAAAGAAATACCTACGCCTACTTGCTAATTTTCACGGCAAAAATATTTTATAGCAGTAATAATGTATTTTTATCATCTCAAATATGTTCAGGCAAACAGCTATATCCGTCAATTTACACGTTCATATTTGCGTAAAGACCATGTGGACTACGTGGAGTGGTGTGAAATGTTGATTAATTCCTACTTTACTCCTTCGATGGAAGAAATTTTAGCTCATTTCATTTTTTTCTAATGGGTCCTTCCTAAAATTAGGGTGCGGGGATTATTCGCGTAAATACGGTATTAGGTAAGAAAAATTATCTTTCCTCCATGAATTATATTTGAACATTATCTTCCTTATAGCTTTCGTGCATATTAGGAACTATAAAGAGCAAGGTACAAACAATTTAAATGCACTACAATCTACAATTTCTGTTCACAACCGAGAACATTCAAAATGCACCAGCTTTCTTATCAAGCAGTGGGCTTCGTAGTAGTGATGGTGGTAATTATTTCTAAGATCATGTTCCGCTGGATAACCGTTCCCCCTTAGTTCTAATCAAGAGGATAAGAGACAGAGATCCGAACGTTCTAGCAATTACGTCATTGTTGAGAGAAGAGACAAGGGGTAGAGAGAGTTCCAGAATGAGACTACTAAAGCCTCACAAACGTAATACCATCGGGATCGGAGGAGATATTTGACCAAGACCAGGATAGGAGCACAGTACAATAAAAAAAAAAGGAATCCATGTCAGACACAGTTGGGGGACTCGTGGTCGTTAAGACTCGCTCACAAGTGGAGAGCATTAGGGGTCTCCCTTTAAGTCAGCTCTTACGGCAAGCAGGGAATACCATAGATGTATTCCAAGCCTCCACATACAGAAGGTTCCACGATCATTACAACTTCTTCTACGAATTCCAAATCTGTGTTTAAAGACGAAGGCATACTTAACGAACAAGGGCAAATGGTAGTAAGACGGTAGAGACAGAGAGTTGGCTGCGTGATTTGGGCCATGAAGTTGTTAGCTTGCATTCGGATGATGGTGAATTCGAATCCCCATTCGAAGCCTTGAAGATGGTTTGAAGTCGTTTTCCAGACTGTATCATAATTAAGGACCCGGTAATTTTCTTCCCAATCCTACTTCTGTCCTATCCCATTGTTTTTTTTTGCTAGTTGCTTTACGTCGCACCGACACAGATAGGTCTTATGGCGACGATGGGACAAGGAAAGGCTAGGAGTGGGAAGGAAGCGGCCGTGGCCTTAATTGAGGTACAGCCCCAGCATTTGCCTGGTGTGAAAATGGGAAACCACGGAAAACCATTTTCAGGGCTGCCGATAGTGGGGTTCGAACCTACTATCTCCCGAATACTGGATACTGGCCGCACTTAAGCGACTGCAGCTATCGAGCTCGGTATCCCATCGTCGTCAGAAAATCTGAGTCCGTGTTACAGTACGTTAAACCAATAGCAAAATACTGGGTTTAACATAATAAAGCCTATTATCATTTTCTTTTGTGTTTCCAGAAGATTGTAGACAACCTGCAAATAATAATAATAATAATAATAATAATAATAATAATAATAATAATAATAATAATAATAATAATAATAATAATAATAATTTTATTTGCTTTACGTCCCACTAACTACTTTTACGGTTTTCGGAGACGCAGATGTGCCGGAATTTTGTCCCGCAGGAGTTCTTTTACGTGCCAGTAAATCTACCGACACGAGGCTGACGTATTTGAGCACCTTCAAATACCACCGGACTGAGCCAGATCGAGCCTGCCAAGTTGGTGTCAGAAAGCCGGCGTCTCAACCGTCTGAGCCGCTCAGTCCGGCACCTGCAAATATTATTCCATTTTCCTATATAGTATTAGAGCAAGGACATGTTTGGTTTCGAGCTCGACAACATTCAAGGGAGTGTTAGCGCTGATGGTAATTCAGTTACAGAAACGCATATGAAAGAAACGATCCCTTACGTTAGGATAGAAAGCGTATGATCAAGCGTATGAACAAGCAGTATATAGAATGCGAACTTCCCACCGAAACTAGGCCTCGTCTTAGCCTAGGCGAAGGAAGCACGCGTCACTATGATTACGAAATTTGCTCGTGCAGAGACAGGTTCAAATCCAAGGCAGCTTATTTTTTGGATACGTCTATTACTGTGAACATTGTACGGGCACATGCCTACTCGTTCACACAGATTTTCCTTTGGCACTGAACATTTCCGTTCGGATGTTACATGCCACAGTTGTAAAATCGTGCTGCATTATTAGCCAGTTTGAGTAATGTTTATTAACAAAACGATCCCTGAGTTTGGAAGTCAGGTCGAGAGCTCCTTACGTCATTGCCGATGCTACGGGTGAAACTTATTACGTGATAGTCGCACAACAAATAACTGACTGGCGTTGATCCGTTGCACAAGTACCCATGTACCAATTTGAGGGACATTCTAGACAACATCTCAGACAATCTCTTCGTTATGACCAGACGATATAGGAGCATCTCTAATAGAAGGTTTTCATCTAAATAGCCCAGTTGCACACAAACGTCGTTCGAGGCTCCGGAAGGTATTGGCTGTCTGTTTTCTTCTCGCAGGAAATCGCTTGCCATATAAGCTTAGCAGCTGTAATGTATTGTCATATTTTTTCTATAGTAACATAACAATGTACATGTCATTGGAATACACAGTTAGTGTAAATTAGTAACAGGAACTGCAGTATGTTAACCTCCACTGGACGAGTATATGAATGAGCATTGTGTTGTCAACATTTTTACCCAGATTCCTAGTTCCGGAAATATGTATGTATGTATGTATTTATGTATGTATGTATGTATGTATGTATGTATGTATGTATGTATGTATGTATGAATATTCTTTAAACCCGTTTCTTGATGCGGGATCAGTTATAAGTTGAAATTAATTTATATGGCATGTTTTAATGGCCCGGTGCATTTTCTGACGCGAATGTCATTTGAGAATCTAACGAAGAAGTGAAATGAATGATGGCCGAATGAAATTAGGTAAGGAAGTGAAAGACAATGGCTACGGCCAATGAATAGGAACTATCCTGGATGAAAATGGGGAAATCCATTCTGAGGATCTCCGAAGGTGGGATGCGAACCCGCGCGTCTTCCAAATGTACAGATTGGCTCCATAGCCGTAACACGTTAACGCGCACTCTGCTCGCTCTAGTTCAGGCATTATACAAACACTGTGTCATCCTTTTAAAGGAGACACTACTTCGTACATAGGTACAATGAACCACTTAATATATTCAAAAATATCTATACAAAGTAGGATTCGAACCGTGGATTAATCCTCGGATCTCAAAAATGATCGGTATCTTATCTTTTCATCCAGAATGTCGACATATACCCTGCTCACAGGAAACCCCATTCTAACGCATGCTCCTTCCACCGCGATATTTAATGTCCATGTCATCTCCCGGATTCATGTTTCAGGCGTTCATTTACCATTATACCACAGCAAACGACTTGCCATTACTGTGTCCGCGTTGCGAAAAGTCGTTTAGGACGGAGGTGCGGGGAGGAGTGGTTCCAGGCTGGCTCCTGAGCATGGGCACTTACGCATTTCCTTGGTTAACTCCTGAGCGGCAAATAGCTCTAACTGTTGTGCCTTGCATTCGTTCTTTTGCAGGACATATCGGAGGTGTTGTAAATATGAGCAATAGTTGAAAGTGGTTCTGTTAGTCACCTTTGTAGAATAAGGGTACTTTTATTGGAAACAAAAGAAAGTGTGGAATTACAGTACATAATATTATAGTGGACGGGGGAGGGAAAGGCGAACATTATTATTATTATTATTTTTTTTTTTGCTAGTTGGTTTACGTCGCACTGACTCTGTTAGGTCTTATGGCGACGATGAGACAGGAAAGGGCTAGGAGTGGGAAGGAAGCGGCCGTGGCCTTAATTAAGGTACAGCCGGAGCATTTGCCTGGTGTGAAAATGGGAAACCACGGAAAGCCATCTTCAGGGCTGCCGACAGTGGAGTTCGAACCTACTATCTCCCGAATACTGGATACTGGCCGCACTTAAGCAACTGCAGCTATCGAGCTCGGTAGGGCGAACTTTAATTGCACGAATTGTGAAACGACGTGATAAGGAACACGCGCAGATATACCTTGATTTCGCCTAATAAACCCGACTGCTAAGTCAGATAAAAATTATTGCAGTGTTTCGGTGAAAATGATCCAGCGTATAAGGAAAGAATTGTGAAATGATCCCTTCTTCCTCTTGGCGCGATGTTTGCATATAGGCGTGGCCGTTTATCCCGTACGTTGTTGACTCGTTGTTTCAATTATTTTTAAAACATGGTTAACGTCACACTAACACATCGAAGGTTTTCGGAAGGATGGGAAGGTAGTACCCGTAGTCTAAAAAGTGGAAATTCATCTTCAGAGTTGCTCACAGTGGGATTCTATCCCACCACCTCCTGAGTGCAAGCTCACTGCTGCCTGACACTAACCACATGGTTAAATCGTTCGTTTGCCTCATTTTACGTTGTTGACATATAGGTAGATCGAACAGTGTTAGATGGGTTATGTATTTTTATGAATTATAAAGATCATGTAGACCACTCTGTACATATATACTCAAGTCGTTACCACGTTTAAAAAATAGATCTCAAAGTACACTTGCTCCAAAATAGTAGTGCTCGTTTGCTCCGAGGCTAATGGTTGAGGTCAATACAATCACAAAATTCATTCAAGTTCCTAGCCAGGAACATGTTCTTTCACTGATAAGCTCGCTGGTGAACACATAAATTGTTGTTTAATCTACGACTTTGTCAGAGAACACTGAGAATTTTAATGATGAGTCTGAAGAGGATTACATTATGGTTGTCATAATCACAGTAGATTCGAGAATATTTGCAGCCTAATGTAAGTTATGTCATTGGAAACGCAGTGCCATCTGCGTCTATCTAAACAATAACATGTGTAGCTAGTCTGCTACCAGAAAATGCTGTTCCCAAATTGCGTTTTCCTTCACAATGGTTTAGACCTCAGAATAGTAACTTTCCGTCGTGTTAGCTGAGATTCGCCTTCCAGCTCTGCCACTAATTCGAGACTGGTTTACCCAGCGAGTTGACCGTGCGGTTAAGGTCGCGCAGCTATGAGCTTTCATTCAGGAGATAGTGGTTCGAACACCACTGTCGGCAGCCCTGAAGATGGTCTTCCGTAATTTTCCATTTGACACCAGGCACGAGGCCACGGTTCCTTCCCACTCCTACCACTTTATTATCCCAACGTCGCAATAACACCTATCAGTGTCGGAGCGACGTAAATCAAATTGTAAAAAGAAAAAAGAAAAAAAGAGACTGATTTAAAGTGACTCTTGATATCATAGCCATGAAATTAAGAGATTGTTATTTATTCTTAAAGTATGTTAAAGACCTTGGCTCAATCTACAAAGTATGTTGTTATACCAATACATACTAGATTCTACAACTACTAAAGCGGGCTTAATAACTCGAACGGTAGAGCCTTCTCAGTTCAACTTGGTGGGTTCATGCCGGCTTCAGTCTGGCGGTATTTCAACTTAAATCCATGTACCAATTAAAGTATCTGGAAGTATATTTTTGCTACATTTGTCTACGGTTATAGTAAGGAAACAATTGCATGGGCACATTTAGAAAGCATGATAGAATTATAGGAAATTATCGTGTATATATAGTAGTACATGGGAAACTCAGCATATTCAGTCCACATGAATATAAAATATGATTTCAAAAATCTCATATACAAGCGAAGGAAGGAAGCGGCTGTGTCCTTAATTAAGGTACACACCGGGTGAGTTGGCCGTGCGGTCAGGGGCACGCGGCTGTGAGCTTACATCCGGGAGATAGTGGGTTCGAATCCCACTGTCGGCAGCCCTGAAAGTGGTCTCCCGTGGTTTCCCATTTTCACACCAGGCAAATGCTGGGTTTGTACCTTAATTAAGGCCACGGCCGCTTCCTTCCAACTCCTAGGCCTTTCCTGTCCCATCGTCGCCATAAGACCTATCTGTGTCGGTGCGACGTAAAGCAACTAGCAAAAAATTAAGGTACAGCCCCAGCATTTACTTGGTGTGAAAATTGGGAAACCACGGAAAACTATCTTCAGGGGTGCCGACAGTGAGATTCGAACCCACTATCTCCCGGATGCAAGCTCACAGCTGCGCGCCCCTAACCACACGGCCAACTCGCCCGGTACAAGCGAGATTAGAACCATGGCCGCCATAGGGAGATCCCAGTAAGTATGTCACTCGGATGTCACGGTCTGCTTAACTTCTAGGAACAGCGCTAAATAGTGTTTTTAAGATACCTTACGTTAGAAATATTTTTTTCAGATTTTCACTTCAGCTGTAGGCAAATGCTGGTGTGTTACACAAACTTCTTACTCTTCGCCAATCCTAACTCTAATTAAATATAAGCAGACAGTCTACTTAAAGCTCACAGATAATAATCAGATTGTCGCCGTTAGCATCCCTTCGCATACGTACCTTTTTAGAAAGAAATGCCAGGGCCCTAAAATTGAAGGTCTGAAGATAATTTAACGCTCTTGCAATTCAAACGCAGCCCCACGCCAAGAATAACACCGATAATATAATAATAATATGAGTTTATTAACGCAGGAGGAATGTGAACAACAGTACATATAAGTAAATGCCGTGGACGGCTCAAATTGAGGCGGCAGACAAATGAACAGCCGTAATTCAGACTCGTCGGATGTATACTAGAGACATTCTAGCTACTTAATCAAAATACCAAATGAAAGAAGGTAGTAGGCAAAACTCTAAGTTTATTAAACAAACCAGAGTCGCAAGTTAAAAAAATAGGATCAATAGAGAAGAAATCATAACAAAAAAGACATAATATTAATACTCTACACACACAATTCAAATGATAATTAAAACCCACTTTTCACCTAGGCCGACGGAAACTCATCTCCCAGTACGCCAGTACACCTCGCTTCGTGAAGTAAAAATTAAACGCAGCAGTCTCAATGTTGTGTAGCACAACTCACTTACAAAGTACGCTCACAGTCGTACGTCACAACTCGAGAATAACCCGGGGCTGTATGACCCACGCTATCCCCTTACTCGGAACACAACCAAGCTCCACCTACATAAAAATAAAAGGTCATAGAAAAGAGGTCAAGTTACTCCTGCCCAAAGAGGAAGATATAAATGGGCCCGGAGCAGAACCGGAAGGGACCTTGAAGAAGGCCGAAGTACACTGACTGACAGAGCAAATGCAACACCAAGAAGGAGTGGTCAGAACTTTATGCCAATTGCAGGGTAGACTGACGTCATTGAGGTATGCTCATGATGTGAAATGCGCCGCTGTGCTGCGCACGTAGCGAACGATAAATGGGACACGGCGTTGGCGAATGGCCCACTTCGTACCGTGATTTCTCAGCCGACAGTCATTGTAGAACGTGTTGTCGTGTGCCACAGGACACGTGTATAGCTAAGAATGCCAGGCCGCCGTCAACGGAGGCATTTACAGCAGACAGACGACTTTACGAGGGGTATTGTGATCGGGCTGAGAAGGCAGGTTGGTCGCTTCGTCAAATCGCAGCCGATACCCTTAGGAATGTGTCCACGGTGCAGCGCCTGTGGCGAAGATGGTTGGCGCAGGGACATGTGGCACGTGCGAGGGGTCCAGGCGCAGCCCGAGTGACGTCAGCACGCGAGGATCGGCGCATCCGCCGCCAAGCGGTAGCAGCCCCACACGCCACGTCAATCGCCTTTCTTCAGCATGTGCAAGACACCCTGGCTGTTCCAATATCGACCAGAACAATTTCCCGTCGATTGGTTGAAGGAGGCCTGCACTCCCGGCGTCCGCTCAGAAGACTACCATTGACTCCACAGCATAGACGTGCACGCCTGGCATGGTGCCGGGATAGAGCGACTTGGATGAAGGAATGGCGGAACGTCGTATTCTCCGATGAGTCACGCTTCTGTACTGTCAGTGATAGTCACCGCAGACGAGTGTGGCGTCGGCGTGGAGAAAGGTCAAATCCGGCAGTAACTGTGGAGCGCCCTACCGCTAGACAACGCGGCATCATGGTTTGGGGCGCTATTGCGTATGATTCCACGTCACCTCTAGTGCGTATTCAAGGCACGTTAAATGCCCACCGTTACGTGCAGCATGTGCTGCGGCCGGTGGCACTCCCGTACCTTCAGGGGCTGCCCAATGCTCTGTTTCAGCAGGATAATGCCCGCCCACACACTGCTCGCATCTCCCAACAGGCTCTACGAGGTATACAGATGCTTCCGTGGCCAGCGTTCTCTCCGGATCTCTCACCAATCGAACACGTGTGGGATCTCATTGGACGCCGTTTGCAAACTCTGCCCCAGCCTCGTACGGACGACCAACTGTGGCAAATGGTTGACAGAGAATGGAGAACCACCCCTCAGGACACCATCCGCACTCTTATTGACTCTGTACCTCGACGTGTTTCTGCGTGCATCGACGCTCGCGGTGGTCCTACATCCTACTGAGTCGATGCCGTGCGCATTGTGTAACCTGCATATCGATTTGAAATAAACATCAATTATTCGTCCGTGCCGTCTCTGTTTTTTCCCCAACTTTCATCCCTTTCGAACCACTTTCTTGGTGTTGCATTTGCTCTGTCAGTCAGTGTATAAAACAAAATGGAAACATCTAAAAATAAAATAGCTTTTCTCACGCCTTGATTGCTGACCCAAGCCAGAAATAACAGTCAAAACACTCATGGCATATAATACACAAAAACTCTATGCAGAGTAAAAGAGGAAACTAAAAGAGAAATAGAATCCTGGCAGAAAGTAAAATATTGCCCAAACACTGAGACAATCACAATTTCCAATTTCCCCAAATTACATACTGGAATTTGCATTTCTCACACATTAGACAGGACAGGTTTCACGCAGCGAAATGGAGTACCAAATATAATGATATCTATACTCGGAAACATCAACTTCCTTCTCAATATATTGACGATAATTACATCACCATTTATTTCGCCGTTTATTCTTATTGCGCATTGCGAAAATTCATGGAAACTACGCGCAACGTGCATAATCAAGATCATTCTATCAATCATTTACCTGCGTAACCAACTTAGTCCCGTCGTAATCAAAAAGAAATAACACAGCCAAGGCCACACGCACACAAGCAAGATATAGAATACAGAATACGCAGCATTAATTCTAATATGCTCGCAATATGTAGGGAGAAGTCAACTTATAGTTACATTATAACACAGAAAGAGGTAATAGACTGTCAGTTAAAAGGAAAAACAAATTGCCACACAAACAATTTGAAAGAAGCAAAAATTTAAGTTAAGTATAATCATTCACTCTGCAGAATCAAAGTAAAAGAGTTCTAAGAAACAACGTACGGGCTAGGCTAAGATGTTAAACCAAATCAATCTCACAGATAAACTGAATAAAATATTTATGGCAAAATCTTACTACTACTACTAAATGTTTTCATTCCTCCCCTGAAGGGGGAGGCGGGCCTCCTAGACGGTGACGTCATCTCTCAGGCCAGGAGATTTGAATCGAAGTAGGAGATGTGCAAGCAGGTGAGAGGGTTGGCGGCCGTGGCCTATACTAGGAACTGTAGCGGCATTCGCCTTAACGCAGGAGAGTGGAAAACAACGGAAAACCATTCTTAGGGCAGCCGACGGTGCGGACCAGCCCCTATCCATCTCCCGAATACAAAGGCGTAGGGCCACGGTGGAGCCGTGACCACCCCTCATCTGCCCGGCTGGCAGGTCGGAGTGCAGAGCTGTCGGACTACAGACAAGCCGTGGCCACTTGTGGGCCAAGACCAAGTCTGCATCCGCCAACCTTGCAAAATCTTGCACATCCAACTAAGGTATGTCCGAAAATACATAATTATAGTAGTAGGATTAACAGACGTGATTCGTCATAATGATTCCGTAATATCCCATATATGGTGAAAAGGCTACGAATTCAGAAAGTACGCATATTTTCTCTCGGACATCTCATAGAACCCCAGAATCAATTATCAGTTCAAAACGAAGCAAGAAAGAACGTCACGGAACCCAAAAACCGCTGCGGCCTAGCAGCCGAATTAGGAGGTATTTAAGATATCAATTAATCAAACATAGGTGTTGAAAAGGAAATGTTAACATGTCAGTAAATCTACTGACCTGAGTTCTTCGCATTAACTCACATTTAAACGTCGGCTAACAGTTCCAGGATTTGATATTCAACCTCAGATACAATATGTGAGTGGGTGACCTATCGAAATACACAGCCGATTGTCTTCCAAGACCACCAAGCAAGTGGTTATGCGGTTTGCGTTACGTAGTTGTCATCTTGCATTTGGGAGGAAGTAGGTTCGAACCCTACCGTCGACAGTCCTGAAGATGGTTTTCCGTCGTTTCCCATTTTCACTGGAGGTGAGTGCTGGGGCTGTACTTAACGTCACAGTCGCTTCTATCCCTTCGTTGCTTCGTATAGGACCGGTCCGTGTCGGTGCGACGTAAGACAAATTGTTTGACCTGCAAGACTCGATAATTATTCGGTCTCTAGAGTTATTTTAATTATTTTTGCTCATATTTGGTGGAATTATCTGGGAATAAATCATCGTTGAAATTGGATTATGTTCTAAATCAGCGTTATATAAATAGCCAGTTAAATATATCCATCTGATAACAGCACGATTTAATGGGAACTAAAATAATGAGAATGAAGTAGCCTGCCTTTCATGAAATATATTCCACTTATAAAACAGCGTTATTGTATTCTAAGATATAAAAGAACTCTTTTTGTTATAAAGAACAATGGAAGATTTCAACAGTACGTAAACAATTAACAGATCTTTCTCATTAATGAGTCGGAGAGCTATTTAGCTGGGCCGCAGATGAGAACATAAGGCTCTTTTAACCTACATTCCTTTGTAGCTGTTTTGGAAGCCTGTTTTCAGAATGAATACTTTGAGTAAGGTAATCCGCACGCCGCCTGTTGTGCATGCACCTGTTCTCGGATAACACTCATGAACACACACACACACTACTACGCAATGCGAGGAACGTTTAGTAGTTAAAAGAAAATTCAACATATTGCACTTCACAAACAAAAGTTTAAATGCACGTATCACTTGACGTAAAATTCCACTTTTCTTCAATAAAATTTACACGAAATTAGTGTAATCAAGCAGGCTTGCTCTTTTACACTAATTAACATGATAATGTGCCATGGAACGTACAGGTATTTGCATTCGTTCTTTCATTAGTTCGTAGGTTCGTTTACTAACTCGTTCTTTTGTTCGTTGGTTCCTTCCTTCCTTCCTTCCTTCCTTTTCTCTTTTTTTTATTTTTTTCACTATGATTTTAAGAAAAGCAGTGTAGCGTATTATTCAACAAGGCTAGGAACTTCGAGTAATCATTATTTTAAGATCGTGAAAACGACGTTGCGGCATTAATTATTTCCTATTCTCCTGTTCGTTTGGTTAGCAAGTGATCTACAGACAGCTCTATTAAAATACCCATATTTTGAACTGAAATTTTGTTTTAATAATTCAATGAGATGGTTAGTATTTGTCTCATCCATTCAAAACAGTGTATTTAAACTTGCTGTATATAAAATGAAGGCAGGAAGTACACTGCCTATTTTTGTGTCACTTAGGGTACAAAGTTTTATTATTTTCACTAATTTCGCTAATTTGACAAGAAGTGGTTGGATATGTCCACAAAACAATGTACCCTTTCTCTGATTCTCACAGTGGTATACTGTACTGTTTATATTTTTATAGATTATAATATTTCATTGCAGGTACAGTATCCGATTTTCTTGACTCATGATGAATGACGACTGTGGAGAGCACCTCCAGATGCTTGGTATAAGGGCATAACTGTTAACAATATTTGCTACCTAAACTTCAGTACTAGATGGGGTCCGTTGGTGGTAGAGGTATGATATGCTATAATGTATTGTTTAGAGGTTCACGACGTGACCGTTAGTTTGTATGACCTACCCGTAAAATTTATAATGACGGTATAATCTGTACATTTTACGGCGCGAGTACCAACCAGTGTTTTAGAGACCGATCGGCGAGCCAAATGCCCATGAACTTAGGAGACTCGGGCATTTCAGTTCTTCCACTCAGGACTCAAGTAGTTCACTGCCGTTAAAAAAATCCTAATGCTATCTGCACTAATTGCAGATTTATACAGAGCAAGCGAAAGTAACATAGCCTATTAGATTTGTTTCGTACATGCACAGGCTGGTCGGAATCAACGTAAACCGGGTA
This sequence comes from Anabrus simplex, assembly GCF_040414725.1. Taxonomy (NCBI): domain Eukaryota; kingdom Metazoa; phylum Arthropoda; class Insecta; order Orthoptera; family Tettigoniidae; genus Anabrus; species Anabrus simplex. The sequence continues at coordinate 1,303,557,441 of NC_090265.1, forward strand.
TATTAGCGTTAGAGAATTGGTCATACTGACAAATAATTTGCTAAGAAAAAAAATCGATATATCGCATTGTTGTCATTCAGATCACTTGGAGGGCGATTTCGTTGGTGTTTGCCAGGCGGTGTTGCTAAATCTGCGCGTAGTTTAAGACCGGCATGAGAGTAGCAGTTGGAGAATGAAACTTCGCCAGGGGAAGGCTTTGGATACATACGTCCGAGCTGACACAGCACATACGCTACGGTGGCAGCGGTCGACACGAAAGTGTCTGGTGATTTCTGGTCATGGATCTCAAGCCGGTGAGAGATATCGAATTATTTTCTTAAATTATTCATCAGTATGACCAACCCTCTAACACTCATATACCCGGTTCACGTTGTTTCCGACCACCCTGTATTAAACTTTAATGTCGCTAAATAAGTTGTTTTCGTTTTTGTTGCTGTTTCTGGTGGTGGTAATTGTGATGGTGGAGGTACTGGGGGCTGTGTAGATCCATTTTTATTGGTTTTTTTGTCCAACCGACACACATATCTTTTGGCGTTGTCGTGACGATAGGATAGGACTGGGAAAGAAGCAATCTTTGACTTAATTTAGGTAAGACCCCAGAGTTATACTAGTGCGGAAAAGGTAAACCATGGGATACCAAGTTCAAGGCTGCCAAACAGAGGGTTCGAATCTACTACCTCCTGAATACAATCTCACAGCTACGTGACCCAAACCGCGCAGATGTAGGTCCATGTAAGGGAACTGGAGTGTAGCGATCAACAACTACTCGTACTGAGTACGAGTGATTTCTCCCCGTAAATCCGGGTTACTGTAAATACGTATATCTGTGTGTGTATGACATTAATTTGAGCCCCAATTGGGAACGCAGTACTACCCTGATAATCACGATGAATTGAACTAATGAACTTTGGGAAACCATGTCCACGACATCAGAGAATTAATTTAGACCATCTTTACTTATCTGTTACTCCTAAGTAATGTATGTCCTGTAGCTCTCATAAACCAGTAAACAATCCCGTAGAGCACATGAGCCATTAATAATAGTAATCGCGATGATAATAATGTAAATATAATTGGTTTTATTCTCCATTTTATCGGTTTTCCAAAATCCTGAGGTGCCATAATTTTAGTAAGTGGAATTATGTAACAATATTTTCTTGCTCTGTGGTATAACATTAGCGTCTCTGCCACTTTGAATGAGACTCTGTGTTCGTTATTCGGAATTCAATGATTTTGATTCCAGTCTAAACTTTGGTATGGGAATCATTCAACCATGGTGGAGTGTGTACATTATGACGAAATAGACGTCACAAAAATTGTAAACACCAGCTTTTTCTTAATTATGGGAGGAAGTAAGTTAAAGAAACTGCATTTCCAGATAGGTCTACCGAAACACCATTCTACACTGAATTCGTTTTTAAAAAGATGGTATCACGAATCGGAAACACTGAATGATTTTCTGGAAGTGGTTGTTACCCGAAAATATGACCCAAAAATTCTTAACCTGAGCGATATATTTCTCTGAGAGTTAATAACCGTGAACCTGTAAACAAAATACTCGTCTTATTGTGAGTTATGTTGGTGCAGAAATAAAATACCCATTATGAATGATTGTGTATTTTACATTCAGGGCAAAATGTTTGGAGGAATGCCAATGCAGAGAAATCAGTATCCAGTTCATAGTGTTCCAGGAAGAGAATTCTAGACAGGGGATAAGATATTTTTAATTAGGAAATTATTCATTGGGGATAAATAAGTAGCTATTAGAGTAAGCGTTAGCGTAACTGTCTGGGGACAGGCTGGAATCTGGGGAAAACGCTGTCAGAAATTAAACCATCCATGTATGAAAGTTCCGGCTTTAGTTCTGAGCAGAATAAATTTCCTCTCTGTGGAAAATCAATGAAAATTAAAGAACTATTATAAGGAATAGATAGTCTGTAAAATCGATGCAATTGGACAAGTATACCGTATACCGAAGGACCTCCCAATAACCAGCATCCTTTGACGATTCCGGGATTGGTAACGAATAATGTGATTATACTCATTACTTGTTGAGTCAAAAACTCTTAAGCTATGTCCCTACTCAAGCTCTAAGATCTATCGATATCAGTTTGCCGAAATGATCTGTCAGTGATATACAGTAAGATGGAGTTAAAGAGAATAAAATGGAAGTGTTCGACCCGTTGGAGTGTGAAGACAACGAAGTGCACCCAGCGCTAAAGCAATCTAATGATCGAAGGCCACAGATTTTAGAAATTGTAAACAATGAAAACCACGACTTCATATTGAACAAAATTTGAATAATGTGAAACGCTGCAGGCGTCGGATATCTCATTATAAAATTCAGAATAAGGGGGGGGGGGGGGTTGATGGTGTTAACTGGCATTTTTAGAACAATATTATAAAATCTAGATTTAAAGAAGAGGTGGCTGAGTACCTACCTACTTTAAGGGAGTGAATGTGTTTGACTCGTTGGCTGAATGGTCAGCGTACTGGCCTTCGGTTCAGAGGGTCCCGGGTTTGATTCCCGGCCGGGTCGGGGATTTTAACCTTAATTGGTTAATTCCAGCGGCCCGGGGGCTGGATGTTTGTGCTATGCCCAACATCCCTGCAACTCACACACCACACACAACACTATCCACCACCACAATAACACGCAGTTACCTACAAATGGCAGATACCCCCCACCCTCATCGGAGGGTCTGCCTTACAAGGGCTGCACTCGGCTAGAAATAGCCACACGAAATTATTACAGGGAGTGAATGTAATTCTCAAGTCTTTACCTCACGCGTCTCACAAATGGTGCCCTCAGATAGGGGTAATATTCGAAATTATGCAAAAGCAGGGACAGAATATCCGTTCTTTTATTTAGGCACTTCTACTAGTACGTAAAATCTTAAATTTCAGTATGAGTACATCAAGAACTGTGCCTCTAAACACGATGAGAAATATGAGATGCAATGTAGACCACTCTGTGAATTCTCCTATGTATATAGTATAAGGATATGCAAACTACTATTGTTGTTAATTAGTCTTTAGGGGCTTAGAACCTATATGATCATTAGACCCGCTGACAGTATTTATTGACACACAAACCTCCAGATCGCTTGCTTGCATTGACGCACACTCAAGCAAGTAGTTGAAGATTACTTCAACTCACTGAAACTATCATTGCAAGAACAACTCCTTGAGGAAAGAAAAAAGCTTCTAAAATTTAACTAGATATATGCGATCCCGCGTTAAAGTATCCTTTGTCACATACACCCATACACAGAATTTAACGGAAAGAATACGAAAATGTTTATGTCATCCTATAAGATATATTTCCCCCCCCCCCCCCTCATGATATGAAACATAAATGAATTCGGATTAGTAGTCCGCTAAACGTAGGTCAAACTTCAAACAAATTACATAATTTGTGATGACGGAATTTGGCAGATTATTCCAGATGAGAGTAAATATTGTAATATCATCATTATATATTAATAAATGAGTGAAATAACTTAGTAAAGTAATTGAAATAAATTAATATAAATAATTAAGCGAAATGTCCGTAATATGGACGCCAGAGTTCACCTAAATGTATCCCTCGAATTTAAATAGAGCATGATAATTCTCTCATCGGGGGCGTGTACATAAAGCTGCGTACTGGTAAAACTGCTTCAGGCCTTACCTAACCTTCTGAAAACGACTCAATAGGTAGAATCTGCACCTAGGTCCATCAATAGCACCACTGATTTCAAAATAACCATATACATTCTGAGTCATATCAGTGCATGAGCACCTCATTAACACACCAAAAAATACATATCGTCCCTGTTCTGCCAAAAGGGCGAATGTTACAATGCTCTTCCTATCCATTATTTCCCCTAATACTGGTCACGCCTTCCAGCCACATATTGATATTCGGTCCATCAGAACAATTTCCGTTGAGTTCATTTTCCTATGTGCGAATGTAAAGGAAAATGAACCTTACTGTACCATACTAAAGGAATGTATGTTTACATGACATTTACCTACTCCTAGAGTGTGATGTATTTAAGGTTCATTTTCCTTTACACACGCGCATAGGAAAATGAACTCAACGAAAATTGTTCTGATGGACCGCATATCAATATATAGCTCGAAGGCGTGACCGGTCTTAAGGGAAATAATGGATAAGAAGAGCATTGTAACATTCGCCGTTTTGGCAGAACGGGGACGATATAATACACCCACGAAATACTCTCCATATTTATACAATTATCCAACAACAACAAAACAGTGTGAAACCAAATGCGAGGACCAAGCTACCATTTGCAGTTAGCCCGATGAGCATTAAGAACCAAACATATAATGTGACATTTTACTCATAAGAGTTTGGAATAAACAATCTTTAATTCATGGAGAACATAATTCATAGCAATAACATCTTTGAATGCGACGTAATGACAGCATGTCAGAATGACAATTTTATTAAAATGGAAATGAAAATGAGTAGGTTGTATCGAGTAATTTTTGGGGTTGAAATAATACTGTCGTACGGTCGGATTATCAGAATTCTAATATTAAATAAAGAATTATTAACTGTGATTCTTTGAATATTCCATTTGAAACCATTTCTCGACCGCGTGTGTTCTTTTTAACTAATATATAATTTGCATGTGCTTGGCCTACATAACAATGTGTGATATTATTTTTCAGAGCGCGATGGATGTAAATGTATTCTTGATTTGTGAGTGTGACATCAAGATGGAATAAACATGTGAGGCGTAAGGACAAGACCCAGGATGGATTACAACACAACACCAGACCCCCGTGGTGGCCGGTTCATCGAATGCTAAGTCCTTGCTTCATTATTTAATAATCAGTTATTCTGTTTCAGGATGTTGAATTTCTGTACCTATCTTTTAGTAGCTCAGACGGTTGCGGCGCTGAACCTCTGACTCCAACTTGGCAGGTTCGATCCTAGCTCAGTCCGGTGGTATTTGAAGGTGCTCATGCACGTCAGCATCGTGTGGGTAGATTTACTGACACGTAAAAGAACTCCTGCGTGACAAACTTCCGGCATCTCGGCGTCTCCGGAAACCGTAAAGTAGTTAGTAGGACGTACAAAAAATAACATTATTATTATTATTATTTTTCTTCCTCGTCTTCTACCGCTTTTCTCACATTTGTGGGGTCGCGGGTGCGAACTGTCTCTCAAAAGTGGATTTATCCCTGTTTTACGACCGGATGCACTTCCTGACGCCATACCTATATCGAGGGATGTGATCACTATTTGGTGTTTCTGTGGCGGTTGGTAGTGTAAAGTGTTGTCTGAATATGTAGAGGACGGAAACAATAACATTATCTTGAACAAAATTCAATTCCCGATTTTTTCAGGCAACTGAAGAGTTTTTTTTAATTGTGTCTTGTATTTGCTTTATAAGTAGAGAGGAAGATATGAGACGCTGGTTATATAAATCGTCCTAACCATGTGTGTTCCATACGTTCCCTTCTATTGGAAAATAAAAGGCAGGTTCAACAATACATTATATTTGTTTACAGCTACACAGCCACGGCTGTTTAGTTTCTCATTAGGTGATTTCTCTAAATCAGTAGTATATTTAATTAGTGTCTAGTGTTATGTATATCCATGAAGTGAATTTTATCTTGCGATAGAAGTGAATTATGTTATACACTTGTGTCTTGCAGTACGCTGCACACTGGCGTAGATGTAGGTAAGTTGGAAACTGACATCCCAGTGAACCCAGCAGACGTGAACGCACGATGCCCTGGTCAGTATGAGCTGAAATACGCGCAAATTGCATAGTAAAATGTGCGTGGTTTAGCGGGGAAAATATTTTCCTTATTGTATTTAGAGATGTCTAGTACACTAACCGGACGTCCTATAGGCGTTTTGTTTGCTATGTGTTGTACATTATAACAAAATGAACAAAAATTAGGTCCGGGGTGTTTCTACCTATGGCGAGTACTTCTCCCAAAAATCCATGATAATGAAATCACACTGTGGGAGAATATTCAACGTAAGCAGTTCGAGAAAAGCACTAGACGTGTGACGTGCCAGTTCGGTGGTCTGCTGTTTCTAGCGACGGGCATGTGGTTAGAGATGTTCCCGCACCCACCCATGAAACAGGACTAGAGGTATGAGCTGCCTGCCTGACCTTCGCCTGAATAACAGCTGTCAGAGAGGTGAATTATCGTCCGTACTAGTCATACGCGAGTTACGTTGTAGTAGTAGTTGTGGTATTTAAATAATGCCAGTGTATGAAAAACACGAATGCTATGGTGTGCTGCTAGCGTATCGTGAGGCACAACAGAAAATGGGTCGCGCTCCACGAATCTATCGGGAAAGGTTTCCCAACAGACGGGTGCCGAATCCAGCATCGATACTTGCTATAGTGCAACGTGTTCGTGATACTGGTTGTGTTACATCACGCTATGGAAAGCGAGGACCTGAACGGCCACGTTGTAATCCTAGACGCGGAAGAAGACATCCTGACAATGGTAAACGATGATCCCGGGTGCAGTACGCATAGTATAACACGCGCCGTTGATGTACCAATTTTTACCGTGCGTAGGACATTGCGTGAAGAGCGAATGAATTCTGACCAGATTTAACGGTGCAGTGTTTTTTCACCAGCTGATTACCAATTTTTATTTATTTTTATAAGTTGATGTACGTTGCACCGACACAGATAGCTCTTACGGCGATGACTGGAGAGGAGAGTGCTAGGATCAGGAAGAAAACAACCGTGACCTTAAAGTACAACCGAGCTCGATAGCTGCAGTCGCTTAAGTGCGGCCAGTATCCAGTATTCGGGAGATAGTAGGTACGAACCCCACTGTCGGCAGCCCTGAAAATGGTTTTCCGTGGTTTCCCATTTTCACACCAGGCAAATGCTGGGGCTGTACCTTAATTAAGGCCACGGCCGCTTCTTTCCCTCTCCTAGCCCTTCCCTGTCCCATCGTCGCCATAAGACCTATCTGTGTCGGTGCGACGTAATGCAACTAGTAAAGCAACTAGCAAAAAAAATTAAAGTACAGCTCCAGCATTCGCCTAGTGTGAAAATGGGAAACCACGGAGAAACATCTACAGGCCTGCCGACAGAGGGGTTCGAACCCACTATATCCGGAATCCTGGAAACTGGCCGAACTTAAGCGACTGCTGCTATCGAGCTCGGTGATCATTTAGGAATGGATTTCTGCCGCTGGTTACTTGATCAAGCACCCAATCCAGAGTATCTGTCAAGTGTATTAGTGACACATGAGGCAATTTTTACACGACAAGGGTGTTTAATTTATTCGTACATCACACACCCATGGGCTGTGGAACATCCCCTCTCCGTATGTTAAGGCAACTTCCAGCACCCGCTCTCAATTAATTTATGGATGGATGCAGTGGGAGGTCGTTTACTTGGACCTATCATCTTTCTATTATTGTTATTGTGCTTTACGTCATGCTAATTATTTTTACGATTTTCTGAGACGCCGAGGTGACGAAATTTATTACCGCAGGAGTTTTTTTACGTGCCAGTAAATCTACGCACGAGGCTGACATATTTGAGCACTTTCAAATATAATCAGACTGAGCTAAGATCGAACCTGCAAATTTGGGGTCGGAAGATCTGCGCCGCAACCGTCCGAGACACTCAGACCGGTACCAATAATCTTACTTGTATATTTGATCGGTGTAGATTTCCTTATGGCGACGACGGGACACAAAAAGGCTAGGATCGGGAAGGAAGCGACCGTGGCCTTGATTAAGGACCCAGCATTTGCCTGATGTGAAAATGGGAAACCACGAAAACCCATCTTCAGGGCTGCCGACAGAGGGATTTGAACCCACTATATCCCACTCATGGGCTGTGGAACATCCCCACTCAGTACGAAAAGGCAACTTCCAGCATCGGTTCTCAATTAATATCTGAATGGGTGTAGTAGGAGGTCGGTTACTTGGACTAATCATCTTTATATTAATGTTATCTTGATCACTGGTACCTTACTGGAGATTTCAGAGGATGAGTCGCTTCACTACGCAGAACCACGTGGATTTTACACGATGGTGCAGACATTTCCTCAACGGTGGACAGGACGACGTGGACCCATCAATAGGACAGCCAGATCTCCAAACCTTATTACAGTGGATTTTTATGTCTGGGGAGACATGAAAAAGTATATCGAACTGATGTAACCACTTCGGATGACCTCCGAGAAGGTATTTTTCAAGTAGCAGAGGATATTTGGAACTACCCTGGTGTCCTTGGAATTCTTCGCAACTGGATTCGGAGAAGTGAATCCTGCGTAGAAGACCAGGGTGGTCCCTTTTTAAAAATTGCTACGAGTTTTACCTTGATATGTCAGATATCACGCGACAGCACTACATTTCTGCAGCGTATTGAGTATCCAGTACAGTACAGACTCTGTGGTGTAGTATTTTGAGTCTCGATACATATTCCCATAAATCCGAGCAGAAAAATTGAAGTACAGGTAACAAAAATTATAAATCGAAAGTCTCAGTGCGCGAGTGCCTTGTACGTGGCGAATTATGAATACAACACACTGAAGACGTGCTTGTCGAAACGCTAAACATTGACCTTGAACGAAGTTTGGCAGATCCTCAAATCTACCCTGCACGTGGTTCGGGTTCATTAAGTGTGTTCGAGAACTTTATATTTTGTTTCTTATTCACTGTGAGTTAAAACAGAAGACACTTTACGTTTTTTAGGCCATATGACCTTAAAAAAGCAATCATCATCATCAAAATTATCACATTTTAAAAAATTCAAGAAAATTTGTGTTTTTGTATCCATCACTACTGCAATAGGCACTCAAACGTTTAACTGAAGTAAGTTGCCTAGTGCGCTTTTCTAAATGACAAAAGACAATTTAAAATTTCGTTAAGGCAATCTGTATGTTTTAGTTTTCTAAGCCACTTTGCTGTAATGTTTAACATTATTAAATTTTTCGTGTACACACACCTTTTCGTGTAATTTCGTAAATCCGTGTTTGCTATTCGAGACAGTCTCGTTATCGTCCACCTGGGATTACCAGCCCCGACTGTATGTTAATTCATTCTTGTCTACAACAGTGTTACTATTACGACTGTAGTTCCTACGGCCATCACACGTGTTACTTATGTGAGCATTGTTCGTATATATCACGCATGACTGTGTCTACTGTTACCTTCTTCTACTGGAGCCTTATTTATTATCCAGGTGTATTCTACCGGCGTTGTCTTACATCCAGTAACGAAATCTGCTGCGATGTGTTATTAGCACAATCGCAGTAAATTTAAGGATCTAGGTGTTGCAGAATCCTCTTAGATACTTTGGGCATCTGTGAATTGCGTATAATTTGATAATTAATCGGGCATTCATGAAAGCGACCGTCGGCCAGGCTTCAGGTTGATAGCCGCACGTCTGTCACGTGTAAGCTTGTTTATGTTTCTCAGATTTGTTGATGTGTACTGTATGTTTGATGTTTATACACAAATCCTGTTTGGCAGACTTCGTCGTCCCGTGCTGACCACAATACGAGAGTACTGTTGATTCATCCTCAAGAGCTTTACCTGGTTATGGTCTTACGCTTAGTATCTTCTAGTTAACTACTGCGACAGGTGTTTCCACGTCTGACGTACGTTTTCTTTGCTTCCTCCTAAACCACGCATACTTTACTTTTTTTCTCTATTTCAGCTCCTTAATGACCTGGGACATCGTGTGTTCGCGACTGCTTGTTTATATCCCACCCATCTTGTAGATGAGGTATCCTTCACCTGAGAGCGTACAATTCATTTTCATAATGCCCATAGATTGACAGAAGAAAACTCTCATGCCATTCGCCAAGGTCATTTCCGCCAGAGGTTTTCTATAAATCTTTGATCCGTGATTTTGGGAGATCAAATTCTTGGACTATTTGAGCTGCCTGCACGACTAACTGGCTCTAGTTAACACCATTTTCTGGAGTCTTCTCTGACAGACCTTCCGGACGATGTTCCACTACAGATGTCAGCGGATGTGATTCATTCACGATGGAGCACATGTAACAGTAATTTCGGAGACATGTCCAGAGTCATGATTAATAATTCGTACTGGTTGGCAATTCACTAATTTCTTTAGTGTATTCTGACAGATTAAGAGTTGCAAATTTTGAGTATGGCAGTTAACGTTTATTTTAACAATAGAGCTAAGATACATACATACATACATACATACATACATACATACATACATACATACATACATTACATACATCATCATTATAGGCCGTTATGCCCTTCAGCGTTCAGTCTTCAAGCCCCTTGGAATTTAGTAAACGTCGCCATAATTTGCATCTAGTGCTGCGGCCTCATTTAGTTTTCTACCCCTAATCTATAAATCGTTAGAAACTTAGTCTAACCATCATCGACTTGGCCTCCCTCTACCCTCCATAACAGAGTCAATTATTCTCCTACGTAACCTATCTTCCTTTATTCGCCTCAAATTTCCCCGCCAACGAAGCCGGCTTATGCGTACAGCTTCATCCATCGAGTTCATTTCTAACTTAGCCTTTCTCTCCTCATTCCGAGTAACCTCCTGCCATTGTTTCCACCTGTTTGTACCAACAATCATTCTTGCTAACTTCATGTGTTTTATTTCTAATTTATGAATAAGATATCCTTAGTTCACCCAGTCTTCGCTTCCGTAAAGCAAAGTAGCTCTGAAGACAGAGCGTTGTAATGATAGTTTCATCCGGGAGCTGACTTCCTTCATACAGAATACTGTTGATCGCAACTGCACACTCACTGCATTATCTTTATTGCACCTTGATTCAGTCTCACTTACTATATTACCAACCCAGGAGAACACACACACCTAAATAGTTGAAATTATCTACCTGAGATTTAATTCTCTTGAATTTCTTACCTACTGACATCAATTTAGTCTTCAAAAAGCTAATTTTTATACCATACTCATTGCCCCTATTTTCAAATTACAAGAAATTAGACTGCAGTCTTTCGACACAGTCTGCCATTACAGTAAGACAAAGTCGTCAGCATAGGCCAGACTGCTTACTACATTTCCACCTAACTGAATCCCTCCTTGCCATTTTATACCTTTCAGCAGATGACGAATATAATAATAATAATAATAATAATAATAATAATAATAATAATAATAATAATAATATTTTACGATCCACTGGAGGCGCGAGATGTCGGAATTTTACCTACAGGTACAGGAAGCAGACGTGTCTGAGCACTTTCAAGTACCACCGGACAGAGCCAGGAGCGAGCCTAGTAAGCTGCGACCAGGAAACGAGTGATTTAACCATCCGAATCACTCAGACTGACAACTTTTATTTTGATACGTTCAATAAGCACTGCGAAAGCAGCAGTAACTTTTAATACTTTGTTTTACCATTACACATGTGCTTTCCGTTTGAAAGCACGAAATAATAATGTTATAGTTTATACGTTTATTTTTAAGTTTAATGTTTTACGTCTCACTATTTTACCGGTTTTCGGATACGCTGAGGTGCCAGAATTTTGTCTCGTAAATTTACTTTTACGTGCCAGCAAATCTACTGCCTTTAGGCTGACGTATTTGAGCACTTTCAAATACGACCGGACTGAGCAGGCATCGAACCTACGAAATTGGAGGCAGAAGGCCAGCACCATAACCGTCTGAGCCACTCAGCCCGGAAGGAAGCACGAATTTTAGGGACGTTTAATTTATTTAGTTTTATAAAATGCCCATTATTCGTTTGAAACGAAACGTTGGAAGTGGTTCGGAAATTCTACTCCGATACTGCTCATTTGGACATTCTGTCTCACGCATTTCTTCGCTGGTGTAATGAACTTTGTTAACGTACACGTCTCCTTGTTCGTTACGCAATGCAAAATGGGGATCGTACCATAGTTCACGTCAACGGGACAGTTTTTCAGGTCATTTCCACACTCACCAGAGCATGGGACTGATGACCACACACGTCCCAATCCCCTAAAGGACGTAACAGCAAAAGTACCCGCATTAATACAACCCATTCGATACATCTCCAGTGCCCAAAACTGATAACCAAGGGTTTCCGAAGTCCTTAAGATGGAAACAACCACAAAACCAGTTTAGCGAGAATGTTATCTAACATGGCATACACTAGCAGTCGTAGCCTTCAGCTTTTACTGTAGTTCAGTTACTCTTGAACAAAAATCAGTTTGGCAAGAATATTACGCAACACCTCATGGCATTGTATAGGTAGCGTTCATCTGTCACAGTAGTACATTTGCCATTTGCTTTGTGACTTTCCTAACTCGCTGCCTATCTTTGCAAACATATTAATCTGAATTTAACTTGAAAAATCTGAATATCTGCATTTAAAATGGAAATCATGAAAATTACATTCATTAAATAAAATACACACTCGTCGGACCTTGTACTCACACTTACTTGTTACCTGCTTACTTACACATACGTTATTTGAAGGGCGCCAGCTGCCACTCAGTGCAGCAATATTAGAATGAGACTCTTGACTATCTCTAGGGTGTGGGGTAATAAGCTTACTTTTGACAACATACCATATAAGTTCTGGGAAAAGGAGATTGGCGTTCGGTTTCCCCATTAATTTTGAGGTTAAGATATTTTACTTTCAATGAAATGAAACTATGAATTCGTTTGATAGAACAATATATATTCTTTAAATAATATATCAAAAAATAGTGAGTCTTGTTGCGATAAAACAGATGAGAATATGAAATTATGACATTGCAACTGAAAGAAACTAGGCATGAATTTGAATTCTTCTTGACCGGACATTTAACAATTTATACGAAATATTTCCCTCACTGATTCACTTGACTGTACCTTCAACACTTTGAGTGTAATTACGACGTAATCCATTGCTCTGGTGTTTACTGTAGATGTGTCACGCCTAACGTGGTGATACATCCTTGCGACTGCTTCTTCTCCATATCATCTGACTTCTTTGTAAGTCAATATGGTATGACCTCTTGGCAGGTCCAGGGTTTCCCTCTCTGACTCCTTGGTAAGCCTTGCGTCCGCGTCTCCCACTAAGTGACGGACCAACCATTTGGTCTCACTCTCTCAATGACCAATAATGGCTCACTGAGTCTTCACCATCTCTCGTTCACACTGGTTGACTGACCAACTAAGGCCTCTTGATCTAGTAGACTACTTCACTGTACTGCATCCGTATAACTAATGACTGACGCTACAATATGGAGCTACCTTATATAGACGTTGGTTGATACAGCTACGTAATCTCCAGAAATAACAATGACATACTCCCACCTACGCGACAGATATTACATACAGTGGTGAAATAGCCCTGCGGCAGCCGACTCTCTGAGTCCGTGAGCGCATATCTAAATAAATACAATGACGTAGCCATGGCTTGGCGATGACTTGGCAGAATCGCCAGTGGTATAGCAATATAACAACGTCACTTCCAATCTCTGATATATACAACAATTCTCACTGTACAGGTATTGAGTGTTATACTACACATACGTATATATGCATACATCTAAGTACAATCTTGCAAGCAACAGGCAATTGCAAAATCGAATTGAATAAAATGGATAATTACAATAATAGTAATAATATCACAGATAAAATAATAATAATACGGACATAATAATAATAATAATAATAATAATAATAATAATAAAATCATACAATAATAAAAATACAGATATCATCTTGTAACGGGATTTGAACCGTTACAATTCGCCTCCCTCATAAATAAATCGAAGAACAAAGAATCGATTGATTTATGAACAAAATTATATATATATAACACCGACACATATAAACACTTTAAATGAGTATACAACAATAATTTTCTTTTTCAGCATCCATACATTTTATGATACATCACATATATGAGAATTTTTCTCGCACATTGCCATCGTAGATAACTGTTCAGTGTCCCATTCTCTTTTTCTCTCATACAAATCACAAGAGTACAGCACTCAATTTAACACATACAAATAATTTTAAATGATTACACTACATTCTTTTTTTTTTAACATATCAAAACTTTTTGTGAAATATCACTTATATGAGAACTGTTCTCGCATTTTGTTATCGCAGTTAACTGTTCAATGTCCTGTTCTCCGTTTTTTTGTCACACAGTACATGACAATGTAGCACTTATTCTTCCAATACACCAATACGACACTTGGTTCACACGCATATCGCAGATGTTAGTTTTATTTTGCCAGTTTCTCACAAAATTTATTCATCTTACTCTTATTTCAGCAAATCCCACGTGAAATACTTCTTTACATTCATTATACTATAAATACCGACAATATCCCCTTCCTGATCTTTTAAAGACTATGCACACTCCCCGAAACGGTTCACAATTGTGAAATACCCCTGATACAAAAGAATAACTTCAAGATATTTCCCGCCTCTGCAGATAATGAAATGGAACTCTGAGTAGCACTCTGTCACTCAAACTGAATCAATTTTGCCCTCATTAACTTACATATCTCAAAAAATCACATCCTACTTGGCAACAACAATTAAAGAATCAATACTATGGCTACAAGATGGTTCAATTATTCCGTAATCCAGCATAATGTTTATTTGTTCTTATACGTCACTAGCATTTTTAAGTTCAATGGGGTACTTACCTCCCACAATGATGAATGGTCGTGTACTACAAATTTATGCTCATGTACGTGTTCTTCCTCACTTACCACTAAACACATCTCGATGCTTACCTAACATCGAACACAATTACTCCTCCTGTAATTCACTCACGTCACTGCCTCATACCGACTATCCCTCGGATACTGGTCGTTATAGACACCTGACACACTTCAACAAATTTCCTCTCACTAGGAACACCTTCACTTACCTCTCATATATTTCAAAGAACACACATTACCAAACACTTACCTCAGACCATCATAATTAACACGTACTTCTTTGCTAGTTTTACTCCCAGAACAAACACACATACCTAAATCAAAGTCTACTCTACATCCATGATTTGCAACCAAGTTAGCCCCTAAAACAACTGAATACACAAGTTCTGGTACAACAAGGCATGTCTGAAACTTACAATTATCTTTACTTATGATCGGTACCGCTATCATTTTATTTACTCACTTTGACTCACCCAACGGCTGTTATAAGATCTGATAGTACCTTCACTTACCTTCTTCATATCACAATTTCCATGATCGGAGTTACTACCTCACTACTTACGTCATATTCTCGGCATTACAAGTACTTACATCACTTTAACAGATCACTTCTTACGTCTAACTTACTGCTACCATTAATTACATTATCTACGACTACGTCGCTACTTAAATATCTCACTTAACATTACTTAGGTCACAATCACACTATTCTCTTAAATCTATTTTCACTATATGACTACTTATACTAAATACCGGTTCATCTACTTTCGGCCTGTCCACTTAACTTATCCGATTCCCTGTGAATCTGAAATACTCTGGCTCGATAACGACACCTTGATAACATTCATATTAAGACTATCATAGTCTCTCTGATAACTCAAACCCGTACGCCTCCCATCTCCCGATTCTCTCTGATTACTCTTCTGACCTTCTCTCTCATAACTCAAATACATACGCCTCCCATCTTCCGATTCTCTCTGATTACTCTTCTGACCTTCTCTCTCACAACTCAAATCCATATGCCTCCCATCTTCCGATTCTCTCTCGTTACTCTTCTGACCACTATCACCATCAACACAACTATTAATCCTCTGCGGATCATGATCACCCCCTCTCCTCTGATACACGGCTAACATTTTCCCCCTTCTCTCTACTATACTACTTTTACCAGACATCATGCGCTCTCTCTCGCGCCCCTGTAAACATTCTTCCCAAAGCCTGTCAATGAACACTTTAAACTCTCCTAAAATAGACATATTATCCCAGTACACTCGAAACCATATTCTACTTTCACCGATAAAAACATTCGACAAGATTTCCAGTACGTATTCCCATTCAGTATTATTATTCCTCAACTTACTAGCAAATCTTTTCTCAACTACTTTTACAAATTCTATAGAATTGAACTGTTCTCCAGAAAACTTGGTTAAATCACAATCCCTACTGAACAAACCACTCGCTATTACCACTTCTCTCGCCATTTCACCTGTTCCTTTCTGCCGCATCACTCCCTGGCAGTTCACAACTTCTTCTTCTTCTTCCGCTGCTCTCTCAGCATTCTCTTCCACTATTCTCACGTCATCCTGCGATTCTTCCTCTCTCTCTCTCTCTCACCTGCTGTGATAGCGTTTCCTGTTCGTTCCGTAGTTCACCGACTTCCACAAGTTTGCTTTCAATTTGTTCAATTCTACTAATCTGTTCCCTCGTATCTTCCCTAACTGCATTGTAAATCCTGTCCAATCCTTCCTCGACTACGTCATGAATTTCTTCCCGATTACTAGAACTTTTATCACTTAATTCTACGATATTCTCTGTACATATTTCTCTGACTTGCTCGGTCTGGATATGAATATTGCTCCGATTCAACTTCATTTCACCTTCTCTACGGTCAACACACTCTTTGTCTAACTTATTTTCTAACTTAGATATTTGACTAGTTACATCTACTATCTTAGTATCTATTTTAGAATTAAGTGATTCACTTAACCCATCTATTTTATCATTGATCACATTAAGATTTTCGTTACAACTACCAATCATTTCTTCCATTTTACTCTTTATGGAGTCAATCTGTTTACTACAATTTTCATTATTAGTACTAATTAACTCTTTCATCTCTTCCTTACTATTTTCGTTACTACTAATTACTTGTTCCATTTTACTACTTAGAGAGTTAATCTGTTTATTACAATTTTCATTATTAGTAATAATTAATTCTTTCATCTCTTTATTATTTTCCTCCAAGCGTTTCTGACTATTTTCACTACTAATATCAATCTTTTCCTCCATTCTTTTCTGACTATTTTCACTGAGCTTCATATTTTCATTACTGAACTCGGTAAATCTGGCCATCAGCAAATTTAAAATATCTTGGTTCAGTCCCCCCGCGATTTCTCTTTGAGTTTCAGTATGCTTCTCAATTTCTGCACTTTCCTGAATTATCTCAGAACCTTCCATCGTGCTCACCTGCTCCCTATTTTCAATCTCACCTTGGATGTCCGCAGAAGCAATGACCTCGTCGTCACATGACTTGTTATTGTCTTCCTTGTCCATCTTTGGTTCACTAGTAATAGTACGCGATCCCAAATTAATTTCCCTCTTTAAATCCCTTGACATATCCCCAAAATACAAATATATATCACAAAATTACACTCTTAACATTTACCGGTAATAATTCCGTTGGCTTAAATGTGCATACTCTTCCCAAATGAACCTATGATATGCTGTCATTCAGACCAAATTCTGAATTTCTTCGTGCACCACGTTGCGGGGCCAAAATGAGAATTTCCTAAATCTCTGACTAACTTTTGAAACATATTTATCCGAATTTAACTTGAAAAATCTGAATATCTGCATTTAAAATGGAAATCATGAAAATTACATTCATTAAATAAAATACACACTCGTCGGACCTTGTACTCACACTTACTTGTTACCTGCTTACTTACACATACGTTATTTGAAGGGCGCCAGCTGCCACTCAGTGCAGCAATATTAGAATGAGACTCTTGACTATCTCTAGGGTGTGGGGTAATAAGCTTACTTTTGACAACATACCATATAAGTTCTGGGAAAAGGAGATTGGCGTTCGGTTTCCCCATTAATTTTGAGGTTAAGATATTTTACTTTCAATGAAATGAAACTATGAATTCGTTTGATAGAACAATATATATTCTTTAAATAATATATCAAAAAATAGTGAGTCTTGTTGCGATAAAACAGATGAGAATATGAAATTATGACATTGCAACTGAAAGAAACTAGGCATGAATTTGAATTCTTCTTGACCGGACATTTAACAATTTATACGAAATATTTCCCTCACTGATTCACTTGACTGTACCTTCAACACTTTGAGTGTAATTACGACGTAATCCATTGCTCTGGTGTTTACTGTAGATGTGTCACGCCTAACGTGGTGATACATCCTTGCGACTGCTTCTTCTCCATATCATCTGACTTCTTTGTAAGTCAATATGGTATGACCTCTTGGCAGGTCCAGGGTTTCCCTCTCTGACTCCTTGGTAAGCCTTGCGTCCGCGTCTCCCACTAAGTGACGGACCAACCATTTGGTCTCACTCTCTCAATGACCAATAATGGCTCACTGAGTCTTCACCATCTCTCGTTCACACTGGTTGACTGACCAACTAAGGCCTCTTGATCTAGTAGACTACTTCACTGTACTGCATCCGTATAACTAATGACTGACGCTACAATATGGAGCTACCTTATATAGACGTTGGTTGACACAGCTACGTAATCTCCAGAAATAACAATGACATACTCCCACCTACGCGACAGATATTACATACAGTGGTGAAATAGCCCTGCGGCAGCCGACTCTCTGAGTCCGTGAGCGCATATCTAAATAAATACAATGACGTAGCCATGGCTTGGCGATGACTTGGCAGAATCGCCAGTGGTATAGCAATATAACAACGTCACTTCCAATCTCTGATATATACAACAATTCTCACTGTACAGGTATTGAGTGTTATACTACACATACGTATATATGCATACATCTAAGTACAATCTTGCAAGCAACAGGCAATTGCAAAATCGAATTGAATAAAATGGATAATTACAATAATAGTAATAATATCAGAGATAAAATAATAATAATACAGACATAATAATAATAATAATAATCATAATAATAATAATAATAATAATAATAATAATAATAATAATAATAAAATCATACAATAATAAAAATACAGATATCATCTTGTAACGGGATTTGAACCGTTACAGCTTATATACATAAACAGAAACCAATCTGGTAAGTTAGCACGGAATTTCCCTGTTAGCGAAGGAAGGATATTCATTCAAAAGAACACAGTATATTACCTATTCTAATAACATCGTATCCCTTTGCTCACGGAATTAAGTTCCGTGGATTGCTAAAAGTTTGATGTATAGTGGTTCGTCCCATACCACTCTATTGCTCTATTGGTACAATAAATATCTGCACGTATACCTCTAACATTCCTTCACTGCCTCTGTGTATCAACACAACTTGCAGATTTTCGCTATCCACATTTGTTATATCATGCTGTGTTCACTGATTCTAACACTGGTTTAAAGGTACTTTCACTTTAAGTCAAGCACGTTCCACCAAAGTTTTAAGTCCAACAAATTCCACAAAATTTTGAAGTCAACCATGTTCCACAAAAGTTACATCTCCTCATCCGCTGTTTTCTCACATGCCTATATAGACTTCAGTTTCCTCCTACTCTCTCATGATACATCTAAATTGGTCCTGGCCATGCAATCACTAGTGGAAGATCCTCTTGCCATTCCAGGACCACGCCACGAACCCCTTCCGGGTCCCAAGACGATGAGAACAAGGCCACGTCATCGGACTCTTCCACATGACTCACGGAAACTTTCCGAGTTGTAAATAATACTATTTTCCCATCCGCTTGTACAAAACAAATTACTCATATCACATATGAAGACCAACATTAAAAAATCGTAACATTGACTATTTCGGCAAAATATTCATGCAGTTATCCGTTTCAGGTGCAATAATGACCATATGAATATTTTTTTTAGCTTAAGTGTCTTTTTGTTTGCCTGTTTGTTTGTCTCAGTTCTTATCAGTTGAAAACTACTGGATATATTTCTACCAAATTTCATATTTAGAATCCACCTATCCTTGGGAGGTTTCAGAGGCAATATTGTTTCTAAGTCCCTGAAAAGGCTGGGGGTTTATCCGAAACCAAAACGTTGATTTTTCACTGCCATAAGATATACACAACCAAACTTAATGTAAATCTAGCAGTCTTATTGGAAATCAATTTTTAAAACTTTTTTCTCATGTGCATCATTTTGATACGAGGATGAATAATGGAGATATCATTAACGGACCGTTTTTCAATATAACTTCGAGCGGACGTAGCCTAAATGCGGGTCCGTGTAAGGGATATTTCTTATAACTGCAATACTTATGGACATGTTTTAACCAAACTTCATATTTACCATCGCCCTGTCGAAATGTAGCAATTTTGCAAGTTGCTTTACGTCGCACCGACACAAGTAGATCTTATAGCGACGATGGGACAGGAAGGGGCTAGGAGGGGGAAGGCCAGCATTTTCCTGGTGTGAAAAAGGGGAAACCACGGAAAACCATCTGCAGTGCTGCCGACAGTGGGGTTCGAACCCACTATCTCCCGAATGCTGGACACTGACCGCAGTTAAGCGACTGCATCGAAATATAGCTCTTAAATTCCATAGCATTTCAACTACCCGGAGTGGTCTGGGTGCTTTTAGGAAACTGAAACAGTGATTTTACTCTCCCACAGAATAACCATGCCAGCCTGGTTGCTAATCAACCAACCTTGATGTAAATCCACGGTTTTACACCCTAAGTCCAGTGGAGATAACCCAAAAGGTGTTGCACTTTTAGCAGATTCCGTACCTTCTTATAACTAAAATCGTAACGACCTTGTGTATATACATTGACTATTTTGGCGAAATTTTCATTCAGTTATCCGTTTCAGGTGTAATAATGATCACCTGCGTAACTTTTAGCTTTGGTGTCTGTTTGTCTGAGTTCTGATAACTTGAAAATTACTCAATATATTTCTACCAAACTTCACACAGAGAATCCATCTGTCCTTGGGTAGGTTTTAGGGCTAACATTCTTCCTAAATCCCTGAAATGACCGGAGGATTTATAAGAAACTGAAAGTTTGATATTGAATTCCCCCACAATATACACAACCAAACTTAATGGAAACCTGCCTGCCTTAATGGAAATCAAATATCAATTTTTTTCTCATGTGCATCATTGCGATACGAAGATTAATAAGAGAGATATAATTAACGGGCCGTTTTTCAGTCTAACTTCGAGCGGACGTAGCCTAAAGGCGAGTCCGTATAAAACATATTCCTTATAACTGCAAAACGTAATGGAAATATTTCAACCAAACTTCATATCTACCATCCCCTTGTCCAAATGTAGATTTTAACGTCCGTAGCATTTCAAATATCCGCAGTAGACTGGGTGTTTTTAGGAAATCGAAACAGTGATATTACTCTCCCACAAAATAAGCAGGCAGGCCGACCAACCTTGATGGAAATCCATTTCTAAAACTTTTCTCTCATGTGCACTTCTTCGATAAGATGATTGATAAGGGAGATATAATTAACGGACCGTTTTCCAGTCTAACGTCGC
Source organism: Anabrus simplex (assembly GCF_040414725.1). Taxonomy (NCBI): domain Eukaryota; kingdom Metazoa; phylum Arthropoda; class Insecta; order Orthoptera; family Tettigoniidae; genus Anabrus; species Anabrus simplex. Next base: position 1,303,578,763 of record NC_090265.1, read on the forward strand.
GTCGAGCGGACTTTTTTAAAGATTTTTTTTCCCTTCATTTTGTCCCTTCATCCGTTTGTTGAGTTTTTATAACTGGGAAACTACTCTATATATTTCTACCAAACTTTATATCTCTCCTTGGGTAGTTGATAGGGTCATTATTATTTCTAAATCCCGGGTTGGTTTGGGGGTTTATAGGAAATCGAAACAGTGACTTTACCCTCGCACAAAATATACATGACCAACCTTAATGGAAAACTACCAGCCTTAAAGGAAATCAATTTCTAAAATTTATTTTTCTCATGAGCACATTTTCGATAGGAGGACAACAAAAGAGTTATCATTAATGTACTGCTTTAGGCTGTCAAATCATTTCAATTTGGGTTAAATGGTTTAATTTTTTTTTTTTTTTTGCTAGTTGCTTTACTTCGCACCGACACAAATAGGTCTTGTGGCGACGATGGGGCAGGGAAGGGCTAGGAGTGGGAAGGAAGCGGCCGTGGCCTTAAATAAGGTACAGCCCCAGCATTTGCCTGGTGTGAAAATGGGAAACCACGGAAAACCATTTTCAGGGATGCCGACAATGGGGTTCGAACCTACTATCTCCCGAATACTGGATACCGGCCGCACTTAAGCGACTGCATCTATTGAGCTCGGTAATGGTTTAATTAAAAAGCCATTTTACTCTTTCCGATAGAACAGATAATAAGGCAGGTTATCTTCAACGATTGGTTTCATGAGTCTTCAGACACAGTGCCACTCCCAGTTTCAGATGGATAGCGACATGTTTTTTTAAAATTTTTTGCTAGTGGGTTTACGTTGCGTCGACACAGATAGGTCTTATGGCGACAGTGGGATAGGAAAGGCCTAGGAGTGGGAAGGAAGCGGCCATGGCTTTAATTAAGGTACAGACCTAGCATTTGCTTGGTGTGAAAATGGGAAACCACGGAAAACTATTTTCTGGGCTGTCGACAGTGGGATTCGAACCCACTATCTCCCGGGTGCAAGCTCACAGCTGCGCGCCCCTATCCGCACGGCCAACACGTCCGCTGACTACAATATGTGACCGAGAAACAGGGAGAATTACGCACAATTTCTGAACTGTACCGTTCAGTAAACTCTGTGATCTAGCCCATTCTGTATCCACTTTGTTCAGCTTCAGCGTACTTCACATTACTACCAGGTGCTTTCGTAGAATAATATCAGATTAACATGCCATATTAAACGTTTGAGTACAGGCACGTAACTTCACATAATTTCATGAAAGAATCGTGAACTCGATTACAAATTCCCGTGCGAAGAACGGCTACATATGCTAGTTAAGGATAAATATACAAATTTAATAATAATAATAATAATAATAATAATAATAATAATAATAATAATAATAATAATAATAATAATAATAATAATAATAATAATAATATCTCTTAGTTGTGAATACACCGAGCTCGATAGCTGCAGTCGCTTAAGTGCGGCCAGTATCCAGTATTCGGGAGATAGTAGGTTCGAACCCCACTGTCGGCAGCCCTGAAAATGGTTTTCCGTGGTTTCCCATTTTCACACCAGGCAAATGCTGGGGCTGTACCTTAATTAAGGCCACGGCCGCTTCCTTCCCACTCCTAGCCCTTCCCTGTCCCATCGTCGCCATAAGACCTATCTGTGTCGGTGCGACGTAAAGCAACTAGCAAAAAAAAAAAAAAGTTGTGAATACAGTGCGAGGGTGTGATATATGTACTATCACAATATTTTCTATCCTCTCTTCTAAAATATATTCTAGAATTCCTGGTCCTAAGAAGAAGTAGAAGAAGAAAAAAACACCAAGGAGGCGAAGATACCAGTTCTTATTACTATTAACTTCCATATTATCATAATTTTTCTGAACTTGGCTGTATAATTAATTGGAGATAAACTACGGGAGGTTTTCTATGTAATTAGAAGAACCACTTCTTGAATACTAGAAACTGGTATAACCGTACAACAAGAGAATCACAGAATTTGGGGCTGAGAAATATCATTTACACACGTTGTTGACGTGGCGTTGTACCTAATGGGAGGTAGTATTTATTGAGATGATTTTATTTTCTGATATCATTTATTCCTTTGATTTTAGGTTTTACGGTCAGGAATACTACACGTGATGTGCTTTTTACTATTAGCCAAAATTTCTCTGCAGAAATTTACGTGATATTTTGTCCAGTATAATAAAAAATGTATAGGATTCAAGTTTTACTATACCAAATTAAAGATACTATTCAATGTTTCAATAACCTCACTAGCCTTGAGCGAGCAACTTTCAATAGATGTACAGTACATAGGACAGAGATCGCTTATCCTGTTAGGAGTTGTAGACATTTATGTACTATGTGGGTCCTATTATACAGGAAAACTTCTTGTGTGCAGCTAGTTCTCAGCCAGTTGACGGCACTGTTGTTCCACCCAACTAGTTGCCAGACTTGCTTCATATACTGTTCCATGCGTTTAATTTTCCCTTTTTGTTGGAATATTCCTCCGTTCTGTTGTCTCGCAATGTCAGATGTTTCTGATTTCGTATTCACTTTCGTACCAATTAACTTTAATAGGATTTTATCTTCTCATCCTTATTGTTCTTCTTATCATTTGTTTTCTTTCTTCTGCCTGTTCTCATCAGTTTTCATTACCTTGCCCATCCCACTCTTCAAACACACGCACAAACTAAACAAACGCGCAGAATTGTTCTTCACAAATGACCGAGTCTCTGCTTTGATTAAACTTGAGCCATCTAGAACACGTGCGATTTGAATCGGATGCTCAGTGAATACGTTACATGTTAAACAACGCTCCAGCTCATGTCCGGGTAACAAAAATTTAAGCGTGAAGTTCGCCGACCTCGAAACTGCCCGCAAAAACAGCCGGCCATCCGACTGCAGTTGACACGTGTAACATCTTTAATTTATACTGACGTTTCTCGACATCTTTGTCAACTAAATGCACACAACATGTTTTCCCGTGTAATAGCAGTAATGATAAAGTAATGATGTAAGTAAGTAATGATAAAGTATTACCAGGGGTAGTGTTTGATCCTTTTCCAAAATCTGTACAGATATTCAAGAAGAGAATAAACAGCAACAGAGAAAATAAATGAAATGTTAGAGGGCATTCGACCAGTGCAGGTTAATATAAATAAAAAATTTGTGTGAATAAATTAATTCCATCCCCTGGTCTAAGGAGTTGGACAGCCAAAGTAGGGGACTGTCTGTAGGGGTGAAGTACAGTGGGGACTTCGAGGGCCCTGGGACCGCTACGATAGCTGTGAAGGCCCTTCAGGAACTCTGAAAAGTGGTGGCAAAAGGGGCTCTGGTTAAGACGCAGCAGGTCATTATGCTACTTAGGTTCCAGAATGGGTAAAGAATATAAAAAGTAAATAAATGCAATGCAAATTTTAATCTTATACCAGTTGTACAGTATCATTTGAAGTAATTCCACATACTGTATATCAGTTTACTATATTTGTAAGTAGTACAGGAGATATTATAAGTAGAATTTTTTAAACAACATAAATTTATTAAGGATGAGCTGTGTGTTTAATAGAAAAAATTGTTAGCGTAAATTGTTTAATATTGTATTATAGGAACATTTTCTTCTCTTGTTAATTTAATATTTAGTGCTTGACAATAATGTATTTTAGTGTACCATTTGCCACCGAGGTAGACACCTCATTTGCAAATAAAGAGATTTTGATTTGATTTTCATTTTGATTTATTATATTTCATACTCTATAATGCAGCACAAAATTAATCCCCGCATCCATCAGCGCAGCGCAAAGCAACTGCAACTTGATTTGTAAAAATAGTTCACTTTATTTACAATCCATCGATGTCATGCGATTCTACCTGGATGTAATTGTTGCGTGACTGTCCATGATGCAACTGTTTATGTCAGTTTCAAGGCAACCTTCAAGGGATCTAGTAGTTGATATAGGCTCATTTGTGCTGTGGTTTCTAAATATCCATTCAAAATATCTCAATTATAAGAACGCCAGTTTTGTAGAAAATGAGTTGAAGCTGTAGAGAGACGTCCTTGCTTATTCAACTGTCCGTTAGCAGATTGTTCAAAGAAACATGTGACTGAAAAGACATGGGAAGACATTGCAAATTTAACTCAAATGGTGAGTTGTTTAAACTCATTAACCAATGTATTAATAATCTTTTTATTTAAAGAAAACCATAGAATAAAAATTATGAAAGCCGTTTATGCTATAAAATAGTTGCATTGCCATTGAGATGCTAGATGCTGCTTGTGGAGTGAAGACATAATCAAATGTAAGTAAGGAGAATATAATATTGTTTCATTTCAAGGAGTTCGTTCTCTAATATGGGTACAGTTCCAATATCAAGTAGGATTAATAATGAATATAATTTGTAAAGTTCCCTGAAATCATAAACGATATAGACTGGCTTGTGCCGGGCTGAGTGGCTCAGACGGTTGAGGCGCTGGCCTTCTGACCCCAACTTGGCAGGTTCGATCCTGGCTCAGTCCGGTGGTATTTGAAGGTGCTCAAATACGTCAGCCTCGTGTCGGTAGATTTACTGGCACGTAAAAGATCTCCTGCGGGACGAAATTCCGGCACCTCGGCGTCTTCAAAAACCGTAAAAGTAGTTGGTGGGACGTAAAGCAAATAATTATTTAGACTAGCTTGTGAAACACCGTGGTTCAGGAGGAGATAGAATAGAGGAATGAGTGAACTGGGCCAATTCAACAGTGACGTTCACTTATTCAATAGCGTACGGGCGGCCCTAACCTTGGTCTCCATAGCAACATCAAAACATAGACTAATCAAACAGCACAAATGACTCAAGGATGTCGAACAAATTGTATCTGATGGTAATAATAATGAACTGTCATCGATTTACATAGCCACTGATCTAACATGCAAGTGAAGTGTATGGTAATTGAAGGGAACTTGGGTGAGCATAGCATGTTCTTCCGCATTCTTCCTGATATAAAGAATGCTTAAAGGACTTCATTACAGCTGACGTTACTGGAGTTGTGGTTTCATTTTAGCCCTGAGGAACATTGCAGCCTCAACATGTACAGTTATACGTAGTTTTAATAATAGTTGTGTGTGTAGTCTAATTCGTTATAAGCTCACCAGTTGTAGAAAGCGTTGTAGAGTCTAATGCCGCCGCAGTCGTAAGCTTGTATTCGAGAGTAGATGGGTTTGAATCTCACCATTAACAGCCCTGAACGGCAATTTCTGTGGTCTTCCGTACTCACATCAGGCAAACGCTTGAGCTGTACCTTAACTTAGACCACTGCCAGTATTTTACAATCTCAGAATCGCAAAAATATTAGACAAAAAATAGGAGAAGAACATAGCCTTGTTAGGCTTTTATGTCCGTTTAAGGTAACCCATGAGTGAATTTTCGTGAAAATCGATGAAAAAATTGAAATTTTGATTTTGACGTTATAAGATACCCCAGGCCTTCTTCTATCGAAATATTGCATCGCCGAACCGCAACCGCCATTTTTAATGTCCCTGCAGCGATTTAAATGTCTCGCGGAGCCCACTTCTTCAGTCCATGCATCACTTAGTTTTCATTTACATTTTCGTTGCATTGTGTTTGAATGCAAGAAGCGAGGTTCTACCAGTGGAAAGGACCAAAGAAAGGAGAAGAAGATTGCTGAAGCATCAGGAGAGCAGGAGAAAAAGAAATTTGAGTGCCCCACATATGTACCAGGAGGATTTTAGGGTGAGTAGTGCATGCAGATCTTTAATTGCTGTTTTCTCATACCTCAAATTTTCAGTACCTTCCTGCATGTAAAATTCCCTTGCGTTACAGTTTTTGAGATAGGCAGTTCAAACTTGCTACATTAGTTCACAGATGTACGATGAATTAAAATTGCGAACAGTTTTCTTCTCGGAAGAAAATTACTATTATTCTTTTTCAAATTACAATTTTTTTTGCTGATATTTAAGGAAAAATTTATGAATGCTAAATTTAAAAAATTCTAGTGGATTATCTATCATTAGCACATTAAAACCAAAAGCAATTTTAAAGAGAGCATGTCTGATGAACATGTTGACAAAATATGGAGTTGAAAAAATCAAATTTGCAATACGAGGAAGTTTTTCTATAGCTTTGATAGTTTAGGACTTTTGAATTTCACTCATGGGTTACCTTAACTGAGATTATATGTGAAAACGAATCCAACAGTGTGCCTTAGTTTAATAAATCTACTGCCAGGACTCCTTCGCATAAATGGCTCCCGATCTGCCGAGATTCCATCTTTCGACCCAGAAAACATACGATGAGAGGATAAACAACACTGCGGCACAAGAAAACGTATCACTAATAACTTCTTCAAATTGTTTTCAACCTCGTCTATTTATGAATGGGTTAAGACTTGCTCTATATATTATTTGTTTTAAGGGAGAGAACTGTAATTATGTGAGAACAGCGTTGCGTAAAATAATTTCTAAATGAAAAATCACCCTAGCACTCATTTAAGGTAGCCTAAATGTGGACAATGTTGCACAAGACCACAGGGTTACTTTGGTCACTATTCCATATGCAGTATACCGAAGACTCGATAGTGAATGTGAAATGATGTCAGCATCACCAACGAGTTAATTATTTCTAAATTATGACAGAACATAGAAATTTTACTCACCCGAAGTCATGTACTAGACATTGGATAACAATTCAACAGGTTCGTATATATTTACAATGAATGTGAATGACCGAGAGGATGCACTAATATATAGCAAGTACCACAACTACGTAGATGATGTCCACATTTATTATCACTCTCGCCTACAATACGTACATTTATCGACTTACCAAGACTCTGTGACTAAGGCAAAAGTAACCATTTAGGGTATTTGGGTGTTATAATGATTGAGCCGAAAAGCTTGACTGTACAAGTAACAAATATCTTCAAAATTTCTGTTTAGTACTCAAACGCTACTATATTTCCAAATTATTTTAAAATACATAATCTTACAAAGTAGAGTACTGCGGAATTCTACTTAAGGACATATCTATAAACGTTAAGGAGCAGATCGAACGGAGTTTCGAAATTTGCTTTATATTCAAATTTAATTTGCGCTACGATTTTCAAATTTCATTGAATACCGAATAGGAATTGCTGGGCCAAATAGTCGCAGTCTTATCCCTTCTACACAGCGTTCTACATTCGGATGAACCGAATTATCACCATTCGAACTTTAATTACTCCTCCCCTCTTAACCACAATACACGACCTGGCTCCTTTACATCTCTATGTCACTCCACTGCTTACAACCGTTCCTTTGTAGTCATCGACGTTAGGCTGTGGATTACCCCTCCGACAGCATTAAAGGTTTGTGTTCTCGCAGGATGTTTAAGATAGCAAAAATTACTTGCTAAGTGCATCAAGCAGATAAGTATTTTGAGTAAATTATGAACGGATGATTGAATGAGCATATAATTAAATTTGAAAAATATGTTTCTTATAGTGTTATACTTCAATTTAAAATTAATGTTATCACCATTGTTATTTTATGTGCATTATTCATTTAATATCGCTATTTTGTACATTATATGCTGTCGGTTAATTTTTCTTTCTACGAAAACTATCTCCATTTTTGCTATTAGTGCAACTGCATTATTTTACTTTGCTCACGAGATACACTACTAGAATGGTTCATTTTTGTTTTCAGTATTTTATAATTTAATACTGTCCGTTGTGACTGCAGTCTAAGAGACAGAATTGAGCACTAATAATGCCTAAAGTAAAGATAATATCTATCTATTTATCCGGTGAGTTGGCCGTGTGGTTAAGGGCACGCAGCTGTGAGATTGCATGCGGGAAATAGTGAGTCGAGCTCCACCCAACTGTCGGCAGTTCTGAAAATTGTTTTCCATGGTTTCCCATTTTCGCACCAGGAAAATGCTGGGGCTGTACCTATATTACGGCCATGGCCGCTTCCTTCACACTCGTACTGTAGGCGTTTCCCATCGTATCGTCGCCATAATACCTATCTTTGTCGGTTCGACGTAAAACAAATTCTAAAAAAATTCTATCTGTCTATCCCAGTAAGCAGGTGTCGTCATTGTTGTTGTTGTTGTTGTTTGAGTCATCAGTCCATATGATGATTTGATGCAGCTTTCCATTCAACCCTATCCTGTGCAAACCTTTTCATTTCTAAGTAACTACTGCATCCTACATCTACTCTAATCTGCTTGTTATATTAATACCTTCGTCCACCCCTAACGTTCTTACTGCCTACACTTCCCCCAAAATTCAACTGAACAAGTCCTGGGTGTCTGTGTACTATCATTCTATCTCATCTCGCTAATTCGATTATCTCTTCATTCGTGATTCGATCTACCAATCTCACCTTCAACATTCTTCTGTAACACCACATTTCGAAAGCTTACATTCTCCTTCGTTCTGAGCTGGTTATCGTCCATGTTTTCTTCCACACAATGCCATACTCCAGACGAATGTTCGAAGTGAGCAAATTTATTTTCGTACTTCTCATTCTGCTATCGTAAGTTGAGTTGCTTTCCTTTCCTTGGATTGTGTTCCCTTTCCAATTTTTTCCTGGATTTCCTTTACCGCCTGCTCTACATAAATACTGAAAAGAAGGAGTACGTAGTTAGTCGGAGAAAGGAAGCTAAAAGCTCAAACTATTACAATTTCGGGATGGAATTCTGTATTTCGTTATGGGAGTCAGCATTAAGGAATAAATTCTTGAGAACGATTAATAATGGTAAAATGCCTGATATACCTATCAAATTATTTCTTTTACTGATTGTAGGTGGGTCCAACTCTCGACTGACATTAATATCACTGTACCTGATATTATTATTGCTATTTACATTGAAAACTGTCAAATTCCTTTTATATATATATATAATTACAATTTGCTTTATGTCGCTAGGAGTGGGAAGTGTCCGTGGCCTTAAATAAAGAACAGCCCTAGCATTTGCCTGCTGTGAAAATGGGGAACCACGGAAAACCATCTTCGGAGCTGCCGACAGTGGGGTTCGAACCCACTACCTCCCGAATGCAAGCTCACAGCTGCACGACTCTAACCGCACGGCCACTTGCTCGGTAAATTCCTTATATACAAATTATTAATATTCCTTCGCCAGTTTTCCAACCCAGTAATGGAGTTGCAGTTTCGTACTGTGTCACATATGCGAACTTGTGCCTGTTCTACGGCTGGATGCCCTTCCTGACCACAGCGCTATATGGAGGGATGTATATTCACTATTGCTTGTTTCTGAGTTGTTTTAGTGGGGGTGTAATACACATGTATTGGGACAAGCACAAGCACCCAGTCCCCGAGTTTGATGCATTAACCAGACGTGGCTAAAATCACTGACTAATACTACTACTAAATTCTTGGACGGTGACGCCGTCTCTCAGGCCAGTAGATCTGTAACGATGCAGTTGCTCGTAGAAGATGGGGGAGTTCGCTGCCGTGGCCTATACTAGAAACCGTCCCGGCATTTGCCATAGTGCAGGAGAATGGAAAACCACGGTAAAGCATTCTCAGGACAGCCGACGGTGTGAACCAGCCCCTCCCCACCTTACGAATACAGAGTTCGGTTGGTCGGTGGGAGTATATAGCTGCCGGGCCACGGGCAGGCCGAAACTTACTCCGCACCGCAAGGCCTCGACGCCAAGTATTCAGACAAACACTGCAAATCGTTACATGTTATTAATATTGGTTTATTATCATGCTCACTTGGACCGAGTTCACAACAATTGTACAGTAAACGGTAAACTTATACATGACAAGCAAACATGTGGCCATTAATTTTAAACGGTTGTTATTTGGAAATATTATTTAAATAGTTATTTGGATGAAAAAGTAATGGGAAATCGAACAATGTCTCAAAATATTCAGTTTGGAAAACCGGCAATAAATTGTAGATTAGTGTGCATTCATTTTCAGGTCACACTGTACTTCCTGTGTGCCATAAACACACGAGACACGGAAGATTAATAATCCACAGTTAAGGTTATTTACAAGAACGAGCGAACTGCAGAGGATACACAAACATTCCGAAGCAGCACTTCATAATTTACAGCAATACAAACACAGTCTAGCTCTGAAACTTACGTAGCTTGAAAACGCATGCATAATCTACGGGATCAAAACCGAAGTGAGACATTGGCTTAGTGATGTCGTGACATCTATTTGGTCGTGAGATTGGTTGTAGAAAGTGCAACTAGCAATTTAAAATTCAGCTACATGGTAGAAATTTTCGAGATTAAAGCCACATTTAGACTGGCTTATTAATTTAGAGTTTCCAAGCATGGGCAATAGAAAATGTACGTGTTATGTTTATGTATTTAAAACCCTTTTGGCTTTTTCAATCGTGAAATTTTTAGCGTTCCGCCCAAGTGCGTCATTGCGCTCATCACTTGGATTGTCACATCTCTGCAAGTTGCTGACCAGTGCTCAAATGAGTCATCACTACAAGCCTCATTTAAAAACACTCAGTGGTAGAATCAGTGCAATTCGGGATATACGTACCTCAGTTTGTAAATATCTGCGTTTGAATTTTAGCTGCGAACGTCTTGGTCAGGTGTTGCAGTCCCGTTGGTGAGTTCAGTGACACACTGGGGTTCAACTTTGGTAACTGGACAATTAAAAAAAGCCAAATAAGCTTGGATATTTATATACTATTCGCGATGGGCATAATTATATCAACGCTTTATTCCGGGAACTCAATTTTTGAGATAATTACTAGAATGTTGTTTGTTTAATGTCTGTTAACGGTCTCAACAGATACCACAGTGTTTAAGGGAGAAATTTAACATGCTGGAAGCCACTGACATGGACTTTTTGCATTTAGACGCATATAAATGGCTTCGGCACTTGCTGGAATTTAGCCTGTATCTTTGGAATAAAAGAAGAGCTTATGACTTACTGTCCAAATAAGGTCGGCTCACAGTGGAATATACCTGCATTTTTGACACAGATAGGCTTCGAATTATTATTATACGTATTCCATAATTATGATGATGATGATAATGATGATGATGATGCTTGTTGTTTTAAGGGGCCTAACATAGAAGGTCATCGGCCCCAATTCCATATGATCACAGTCCACTATAAATATACCAGAATTATATACTCCAAAAACTCTCTAATTAAAAAAACTATCAAATCAATTAAGTGTCACACTTAACGACAACCAAGGAGAAGCGAGTGGTTATTGTGACACTGATCGATCGTTGTAAGATCGTTTGTGAACTTGACCTCTAATGCAAGGTCACTTCAACCTACCGTCTTCACTTAATAGAAAAATTGCTACGAGCTGACTTATTGTCAATTGATAAGGAGTCTATGGTCCAAAAGTTTATGATGTTATGACCTACTTTGTTTTAATAATTAATCAAATGATCTGATTGTTGGTAAAATTAAGTTTTCGTGGTTTCGTGCCAGTAAGCTCAACACACAACCCCAACCAAGAGTTAATTTTCCATTACAGCTGAAGGTTCTTCGATCAATGACACTTCCGTATAAAATATTGAGATGGTGTTCATGGAGTGGAATACAAATGTATACTCCAGGAAATATCCTAGCATGACACTGTTCTGAGTTTTTTCCACGTCATTTTATATTTCCATAATAAATATTGATGGAAAATGTCTAAACACTCTTTCCCTTCCTTGAAAGAGAACTCAGTGAACTTTACAGCACATTTCAGAATAGCATACAATTAGCATACAAACTCCTGCTTAATTATTTAGTGCTCCTTTGGAGTTTAACATTTCAAACTGTTCGTAGAATTTTACAATAGACCATCTACGAAATAAATCAGTTTAAGTTACACATTCTGTAATATTGAATCTTTTCTCGTTATTCACCGTCAATTAAAGCTTTCTGAACGATCATCAACATGTAAGGTATAGCAGGCGTTAAAGGGACTCATGTGAAGAGAACAAGATTAACTGATATATTTGAAGAGAACTATTAATATCTTTGGGAATTAATTCTAGTGGGTGTGTCCTGTAAATTAATCTCAATTGGTTTAATCAGTCGCAATCAGTACCAACACACTACTCACTTCCAGATTGTGGTCTTTTACGCTATTTCAGGCGTTCATGAGGGTACTGTAGGTTTACGAAAACTAGGAGTGGAAAATGTACTGAATTAGGAATGTACACACTGAAGAACAAGTCACAATCTATCTGATATCTTACAAACATACACGGCTCCAAATGACATATATCAGATCAGCATAGCAATTTCAGCTCCTGAAAACATTTCATATACCAGAATGAACTTATGCACAGGCAGTGGCATTGAATATTTGGAACTGTAGGCATTTCATTGATTCTTTTCAGTAAGTAAACTAAATTCATATAGTCTTTCCCCCACTTTCGTTTGGTAGTATAGCTCCTTTCAGGCACAAACCCACGGAAATGAGCTGCATGTAACATTTTAGCTAGCAAGTAACAGTTAATGTTGAGTCGCATTTACCTTCATTTCAATGTAGGCTATCTTAATTTAAATAAATTTGTAACAAGTACAGCATTCCCCTCTGGCAGGTAACAGTCAGGGTTGAGACACATTTACCTTTATTATAATTTAAGCTATCTTAATGTAAATAAATTTGTAACAAGTAGGTTTTTCTTTAAATGCTATTTATTCAGGGCGTCGACCTATGTGGATCTTTTTCCCCTACTGGCACCATATTGTATGAACCTGCGTGTAATTGGAATGGCGGTAGTGTGGAATGTTGTGTGTGTGGAAAGGAATATTAAGGACGTCACAAACACCCAGTCCACAGGTCAGGAATATTAACCATTACAATTAAAAACCCCTGACCTGGCCGGGAATCAAACCCGGAGCCGCTGGCTAAGAGGCGGACGCGTTGCTCCCTACACCGTGGTTACTATGGTATCTTCGGACAGAGTGTAACCAACTAAGTGGGTGTCATGTAATGTCCTAGGGATGTACGAGTGTGGATCCTCGTTTCCCTTGATTACTTGGCTTTTTGTGACTGAGATTTTTCAATTTTCTAAATATTTCGTCCTGCATTTCGATTAATAATTTGACTTCCCGACTTTGTCACCAACGTTGTATGACTTGAACTCTATGTCACCACGCCCCTGTTCCATTAATTTTTATGGCAAATCATGTGGCGGGATTGCTTGAGTGGATTGAGAATTACATTCTATTTTGTTTAAAGCCGTTCCTATTTAACAGTTAATTATGTTATCCTCGATCGTGTAATATGACCCTCTGCTCCTGCTTCTTCTGCATTCTTCTGATCCATATATTATGTTGTTGCTTCCCTGTTGAGTAAAGGCAGCGGGTGTGGAAATGGGTAAAGCTGGCAAGCTTTCAGTGTAATAAGAGGTACCTGGGTGTGGTGTATTGTTCTGTTCTGCCATTGAAAGTTAACATGTGTAACGCCTTGTCTTGGAAGCTCACGCTTCTTCACTGTGTAAAATACCAAATATCCCCTTGCCAAAGATGCCTAAATATTAGCAAGTCTTGTGGAATGTGAGCTCCTTTTCCCCTGTTAATTATTATGCTCTAAATCTTAGTATTGTAATATTCCTTCCTACGTACCGATTCTGGTTGTTATTTCTTGTTAATCACTATTGTTTTTGCTGTTGTTAGCTTTCGGCTTTTAAAAGGAAATGGAAACAAGAAAATAAAAGGAAATACCATTTAGGCAATATATTCTACATTTAACTTTTTTGTATCATCATTTCTCCAGTTGCCTAGGCCCTGACGCTTTTTCCTCTCTGTTGTCCTTAAATGTTGTTATTAGAGCGTGGTTAAACAGGTCTAGACAAGGTCACGTTTTACCTTTTTTGTAGATTTGTCGACCTAGACTCTTGAAAATGTCATTTTATTAAGCTTTTTCTATTTTTCAAAATGTCTGACCGTCGGGACGTTCCGTATCGATGGTATCTCAGTAAGGAGTAGTATATTTACGAACTCCTCGTTAGAAAGGCACAATCTGGTTGCAGTTGCTGAGATAACATCAGCAGTCACTTTTCTTGAAGGTGGTGGGCCTTCTGCTAAACTGCTTAAAGCCTTCAGGCACGCCTTTTTCACTTTTAATGATATTGGAGGTCTATTGTCTGTAAGGTTATATGCCGAAGCAATGAAGCATTAGCGTGAGATGGTGAAGTGAAGGGAACTCTCAGACGACCTGAAGAAAATAATTGTCCACCTTGCTCTTAAGGGGAAATCATTAAGGGAAATCAGTACGATTGTTGCCAAAACGCATTCAGTAATCCAGGATAAAAATATCCACAGCCTGCTTCTAATCATACGATCGGGTGAGGAATGGAATTAATGAAGCCCCCATCTAAAGTGTTGCTGGAATTAATGATGACATGGGAAAACCGGAGTACCCAGAGAAAGATCCGTCCCCCCTCCGCTTTGTCCAGCACAAATCTGACAAGGAGTGACCTAGATGTGAACTACGGAACCCAATGGTGAGAGGCCGGCGCGCTGCCACCTGAGCCACGGAGGTTCCGGTAATCCAGTATATCTTCAACAGAATCAAATATGAGCGTCCGTGGAAGAATTTGAGATGAAAACCAAGAGAGAGGAATTAAGTGAAAGGGATTAAAGGTATATTTTACATCAATTAAGACGTGATCTAAAGTGTACCAAAACTGCACACTATTGTACAACACAGTTTGCAAAACGAACTTTCCAACCAAAATATACGTCGTGTTTTATGGAGAAATGGCTACTGTGGCCGTGTTCAACGTAAGAATCCTTTCATTAGTGCGAACAAGCCGATTGAAGAGATTGACGTTCATGAAGGAACATGCTTCAAAAGTCAAGACTTGTGGGATCCATTCATATGGTCCGATGAGTCAGAAATAAATATGTTTAATTCGGATGGAAGCTGCAGAGTTTTCAGAAAGCCTAACACAGCCTACCGTAAAGAAAATTCTATACTTCGAGACTTGTAAAATCCTGCCTGATTTGGAATGTTCCCAACTACTCAAAACTCTTCCTCACCGTATTAAAAGACAGTTGAACATTTATGGCCGATTTTGAAAATGAGGGACATAAACTGCAATAGTACATATAGTACATTCGTACAAGTGCTCCCAATATTCATTACAGAAAAATGGAAGAATATCGGTCCACAGCAAGGTAAGAAACCAGTTTATTCTATGCAAAGATGATGCGAGGAAGTTATTAAGGCAAAATGATATGCCATACGATACTAATATTTTGGAAGTGTTGATTTTTTGTGTTTTGATTAATTCCTATAATGAAGTGTAAGAATAGGAAAGGTGTAAAGAAAGTTCAGTTTTTGTGTTTTCTGGGACTTTTCATGTATCTTCTGAAGGTGATATGTAAAATTTAAGTTCATTTATTAAAAGTAGACTTCATACTTTATCATATTCTTACCAGAAAATAGCAAACAAATATATAATATATAAATATTATTTATTTCACAAAACAGCCAACTTGTATTCACATTCGTGCTGTGCGAACAAAACTGTTACTCACTGTATGTTATGTGGCACTCCCTAGAAGAAGAGATAATGTGTCAACGTATGTTAGTTGAAGAAAAAGAGTATCTTCTAATCCGTGGGATTCTGGCTAGACTACTCTCTACCGGGCAAGTTAGCCGAGCAGTTAGGGACGTGCAGCTGTGAGCTTGCGTGTGTTCCTGAGACTGAGTGAATCCTGTTTTAGTTTCTCAAATCATTCTTAATTTTGTGCCAGAGCCGCTATTTAAAGAAACCAACCAGGTTCGAACCCCACTGTCGGCAGCCCTGAAGATGGTTTTCCGTGGTTTCCCATTTTCGCACCAGGCAAATGCTGGAGCTGTACCTTAATTAAGGCCACGGCCACTTCCTTCCCAGTCTTAGCACTTCTCTATTCCATCGTCGCCATAAAACATATCTGTGCCGGTGCGACGTAAAGCAACTAGCAAAAAAAAGAAAGGCTACTCTCTCATGACGATCTTCTTATAGCCATTGACATATGCAACAGAATACTGGGAGGACACAGTTTAATCGTAATGCCGCACTCGGAAATGTCATGTAATCATAGGAATATTAGACTATGTCGTTTTCGATTCAATATAATAGTCTTACCACCTAAGCTGCACCAGGCTGTTGTTCAAGTAACACCCTACCACGAGAGTAAATACTATTTCTCACGCAAAGGAACACTTGTCGCGGAGCTGCTTCCTATCCCAAGGCCACAATCTCGTAAAAATATAAAATTCACATTCTCCAGTAAATCAATGAGTAATAATTCAGAACTTACTAGTCTACTGAACAGTCGGAACACCTCTGAACGAACTAGCATTCAACTAACGACATAGAGACTTGACCCAAATATCCACAGTACATACTGTCCTTAATCTTCATAGTAGCGTGCCTTTTAACTGACAAATTCCACGTTTACATGTCTCTAATTTGCGGTGAATCAAGAGCGATCGCATTACAAGCACAGCGCTTTACCAAGAGAGATTTCCATACAGACCCACCATCTGCCGCATGCAAGTTAAAAGCTACACGCTCCCGAATAGAGCAGCCAAATCATTCGCCTAATAAAAACTATGGCTATCACCGTTGTTAATCTTATTGGCTTTAGGTTTCACTAACTATCTTTTTACGGTTTTTGGAGACGCCGAGGTGCCGGAATTTAGTCAGCAGGAGTTCTTTTTCGTGCCATTAAATCTACTGACACGAGGTTGACGTATTTGAGCACTTTCAAATACCACTGATCTGAGCCAGGATCGAAGCTGCTAAATTGGAGCCAGAAGGCCAGCGCCTTAATCGTCTGAACCACTCACCCCGGCTATCTCCGTTGTTGATGTATGAATTTGTACACGGCGGGGACTTTCACCTCTGAATAGTTGTGTTCCTGAGAGTGAGTGAATCCTGCTCCAGTTTTTCAAATCATTCTTAATTTTGTGCCAGAGCCGCGACTTAAAGAGACCAACCAGGTGAATAACTATTGCCTGAAGGCAGTCTCGTGTGTTTCTGCGTCAATAAATAATAGTAGTAGAAACAGGTGGCAATGACTACTCTCTGACCTACAAAAAAACCGTCTGTTATACGTGAACGATGCTGGGACACAAATATCAAGATGCTGTTAATAAAAGCGAGTGAGCCAAGAATAAAAAAAGGCTCCACCCATCGCTTATGAGAGGAGCACAAATATAACAAATGTGCTGTCAGTGGAAGTGTCGTTTTACGATCTAAATTTGAACAGATGGTAACTGCTCAACCTCTGCATCTTTGAATTTTGCTTGTTTTCATGAAACATAAAAATAAACTAAGTAGCCCTTCGCAGCGATCTTAATATGGTCAGAAGGAATTTCGCCACAAGTTGTTGCACTTGGGACAAACATGTGGTTATTGTGGTAAGTTATTTTCGCATATAAATATTTCAAACAGATATCAACACCCAAGCAAAAATGCATGTTTCTATCACATACTCTTGAGTGCCGTAAGAAACGTAGCCATGCAAAATTGAGTGGATTTCACTTCAAGGTCGATAGAAGTGGATTTATCAAGTCCAAGTGTTACAAATGTTTTATATATATATATATTTCGTAACGATTGGTCCACGTGTTCATAAAATAGGCTGAACATCAGTAATTTGATATATTATATTATATTATATTATATTATATTATATTATATTATATTATATTATATTATATTATATTATATTATATTATATTATATTATATTATATTATATACAGCTCAAAAATTAGGGGAATATGTTTTGTAACGTATGGTATCTGAACGTTAATTTCGTAGATGGGGTTCCATTGGTCGTACAACATACCTTGAGGCCTTAGCTACTCAGGGTATGTCAAGTCGAAGTTATACTCCATCTGTAGGCGTAGCCATGCATTAAACTGTCAGGTGACCCCTCAAAACAAAGTGAATAGCGGTGCGTCCGTGTGTCGTTGTGAGGTACACAGACTACTGCGGTCATTTGAGCACATTGTACGTAAACCAGCACATCCCATGAGACATCTTAATGAGGTTTAAGTCGCAAGGGCCGTCACTTTGATCGAGGAAGGATGGACGTTTCGTCATGTTGCTGTGGACGTAAATGTCTCTCCGTCAGTTATTCACCGCTTGTGGAATCGCTACAATGAGACAGGCCAGTTCACAAGGAGGGTTGGACAAGGTCGTGGACGCATGACAACCCCACAGAATGACCGATATCTGACCATCTGTGCGTTGCGGCGTCTTTCAGCAACTGCCAGAGAACTGCAACGAGCCCTCAGGAAGGTCACTGGAGTCACGGTGTCTGACCAGACAGTAAGGAACAGGTTAAGAGAAGTGTCCTTACGACCCAGGAGTCCTGTTCGAGTGATTCATTTAACGCAGCAACATAGCGCAGTTCGCCTTCTGTTTGCCCGTATCCACGTCAACTGGCAACATCGCCAATGGAGACCTGTGTTGTTCACAGACGAGTTCAGATTTCGCCTGACACAACAGGATGGACGTCAACATGTATGGAGACGCTGTGGTGATAAGTACATGCCAAATGTTGTCCAGGAAGGTGACTGATTCGGTCAAGGTTCTGTGATGGTGTGGGGTGGCATCAGTATTGATGGCCGTACAGATTTTGTCGTCGTCCATGGTAGTGTTACCGCTGCGAGGTACATCGAACAGATACTGCTACAGTTTGTGTTGGTTTCTGCATACTGTATTGGCTCTGAATTCGAACTCATGCATCACAATGCCAGGGCTCATATAGGGCGTATCACCAGAGCTGTCTTGCGAGAACTGGGTATTCAAGAGATGGAATGGTCATCAGTGAGTCACGACCTTAATCCCATCGAGGATGTGTGGGATAGGCTTGACAGAAGTGTTCGTGGGCGTCCTGTTCCCCCGCAGAATCTCCAGGACATCGAACAGGCTGCCATTGAAGAATGGGACCTGATACCGCAACGTGATCTCCGTTGACTTATACGGAGCATTCCACGCAGGTACCAAGCTGTGATAAATGCTCGTGGGGGCATACACCATACTGAAGCTCTCCAACTGTGATAAAAACCCACCCTGGATAACTGTTATCACTTTGTTTTCGCCCCTATTTGGACATTTCCGTTTGTGTTCTGAAAATGAACGCGAATCCATCGATTTTCTTTTGCATACTTCAACGGTAAAGAATAAATGTTTAATTGGAAATGTACCTGGGTGTAAGGTATTGTTTTGTGGAGCATGGCATACGTTCAAAAACATGTTCCCCTAATTTTTTAAACTGTGTATTATGTTATATATTTGGGGAGCTCTCCACCAGGGGTGGTAAAGGCGTGTACAATTCACCCACAAGGACGTGGGTTCAAAACAATTTTAGAAGTCGAAACATTTTAGAATCGAGACTTCCACTACTGAAAAGGCAAATGGCCCTGAGATTCCCACAACCTGTACATCAGGTCAATTCTGGAGGTGGGAGCCGATCGAACAGAGAGCTAACTACTTTCTCCCACTTCGTGCCCGGCTTACGGGTAGTGGAAGCCTTTATCTTCCAAGGTTCATCATAATATTACTTTATATTATTTCATTTTGTGTGTATTTATAAATGACGTGGACGTAGAATAGAGTAATGGTGACTGTAACTCTTGACAATGAAGCCATTTTATCTCAAAAGGAAAAGCGATCAATATACAAAGATTGATAGTGCGATGATTAGGAGTCGAGTTTCTTTGAAAATACTAGGCAGTGGATAGCGCCCACGACAAGTTTATCATAAACATTCATAATCATAAAGTATGTGGTGTGTAACTACAAGTGTCAACAATTTATTGTAATTCGTTATTTATGGATGGTATTTGTAAAGAAAAATTAAGTAAGCTATTACTTGTTGAGCAAGTTCACCACAGGATAATTTCAAATCTCTAATGCATATGTTTTTACTATAACTTATAAACAATGTAATGGCATGACTATAAGTTACTATTTATTTGATATTGTTATCGAACGGTGCCCTTTGTTCTAGGGCAGTTACTCTTCGTGGGTTTTATCCCAGCTTTGTAAGTCAGTAATGTCTTTGGCGCTCCAAACAAAACATGACACTCATACACTTCTTCTTTCCTGGCCATATATGTATATGTACTCATACACTTACTGACTGAGGAATTTTCAATTCATATCTGGTGAGATATATTGCATGTTACTGAGATTGAAATTGTCAATTTCATCGACCTGTTTCAGATGGCAGTATTCAAATATGAAAATGACTAAGTTGTGAGCGATGCTATAAAAATTCGTTACTTGATTTCGAAGTGTAATTCGTAAGGTCAGTTAGTGAATGCATCTCACTGGACTTGCTGAGTGAGAAATCAAAGTAGAACTTGTTTTCAGCCACCTATAACGCTTATTTAATAACGCCTTGGCTAACTATGGTAGATTAACTGGCGTTGTTCGGGAACGAGTCATCCTTCGGGCTGTGGGCCTAACATACAGTAGGCTATATCGTAACGTACGGTCTACCATACATCTTAAATGCTGCATATTACGTTTTCAAGTACGTTACTGAGGTTTTCGTTAGCTTAAAATGAGAGTCTTCTTATGTATCTAAGTTAATCGTATGTGAATTTGTGCAAGAATGTCTTAATACAAGTTAATGTGCCTCACATTGACTTGACTTCAAGTTTCTCTTGCGGCATCATTCGGTCGCATATTATTTTAAAAAAATTGTTGTAGATAAATAAATCGCAGGAACATCCTATAGCTGAAAATTACAGTTCATGATTTCATGCCCAGCTTGCATGTGTTAATACAATTAAATCGACAATATCAAAGAAGGGATATAGAATACCTTACCGTAAAAAAAGGAGAGAGGCTGTGTACTATCGAGGATACGAACCTGCAAAAGAAAATAGAAAATAAAATGGTTTTTCTACGTAGATAAACTATATGTTATGCATACAGTATAAGAGAGTTGTGTGCACAAACAACAAAAATGAACGGATTGACACACTTTCTTATCACTGAAAGAGAAAACATTCATTGAAAGCCTGGTTAAGGAAAGATTATATTATAATACTCTAGTTGTAGAATTTATTTTTGTTATTCTTTATGATAATGATAATTCCTTACGAGTATGAAAAGCTGAATGAGACTGGACAATTTTAGAAGGTCTTGCATTTCTAGCTTGTCACGCACTAGTTGAGATGAGAATTCCCACTACGGATAATGACTGTCAATGATCGATCGTTCGACATATTCGCATACAAATCGCTTTTATTATCTCCAAGGACGAATAATACTCCCTGGCTGAATGGTCAGCATGCCGGCCTTCGGTTCAGACGGTTCCGCATTCGACTCCTGGTTGGATCAAGGATTTTAATTGCCTATAGAGTACTGTTCTGGGTCAACGATATGGTGCTTGGTTTGTGTTCGTCTTAATACAGTTCTCTTCATCCATATACAACACACCAAACTATCAACCATCACAGATATATGCTATCATGAATACATACCTTCACATGCGGTTGGCGTCAAGAACAAATCCACCTCAAGAGCCATCTCCAACAAACTGGAAAATAGGACAGGACAAGAGGAAGAATTTGTATTTGTAATCTGTAGTTGTCTTTGTTCTATCAAATATTTCACCTAATAGGCTAAACAAGTCGTTTTTAGTGATACGTACATACACTTCTTTACTTGCTTTTAGTGTTAGGGAGAGAAGTATGTAAAGAGGACCAGGAGCTGTCACTGCATGGATTTTAGGAGCTTCAGAGAATAAAAGAGTAGAAGTGTAACTTCATCATTATCCCGAATACTAGAAAAGGAACAAATATCGCAAAATACTTTATACACAGTTCCCCTTAAGCGAGCCTCCTTGGCTCAGGCGGCAGCACGCCAGCCTCTCAACCACTGGATTCCGTGGTTCAAATACCGGTCACTCCATGTGAGATTTTTACTGGACAAAGCGGAAGCGGGACAGATTTTCTTCGGGTACTCCGGTTTTACCTGTCATAATTCATTCCATCAACACTAGATGGGGGCTTCATTCATTCCATTCCTGACCAGGTCAAATGACAAGAAGCAGGTTGTGGATTTTCATTTCCATTTCCCAAGTAGGCTATACTTTTCCATTAGTAGACTGAAGTAGTATAAGTGGACAGTTCGGTGGCACCCGGTACCGATGGCCCCCTGGACGTGGCCTAAACCTGTGAGTGACGTCACAGCACGATGTGGGCTCACAGCGGGGTGCGTGCTGCTAGCTAAGAGCGCACCATTAACCTTGCATGATAGCACACTGGCCACATGTCTAGGTTTAACCTCACAGACCCCGGGTTCGACCTTAGGCTTAACCTTACAGACCCAAAATTTGATGCCAAAATGTGCGAGCTGGACCCAACTGCTAACGTGATTAAAGTCAAGAGTGTAAGCTCAACCTGACAGGTACGGATTCGACTCCGTGTTTAAACTCACAGGTCGTGGATTCGACCCTAGGCTTAAGGGCGTTAGTTTTACAGTCCGAAGTTTGATACCCAAGAATACCAGCTTGACCTAAATGCCAACGTGATTATGGACAAGAGTGCTAGATTAACCTCACAGACTTCAAGTTCGTTACCCGGACTAACTGCAGGCCGAATGTTACGTTGACCACGCGTTAACATTAGTTAACCTCCCAGGATTTGGAGCTGAACTTAGAACAAGATGGTGGCTGTAAGGCTTAATATGTATGCTTTATTCATAGAAGCGTAACATTGGAAAGCGACTTAAGGTAGCTTGGAGCTGAACTTGGAAAATGATAGCGGCGATAGAGCTTAATACGTATGCTCTATTCGCAAGGGCGTAACATTGGAAAGCGACTTACGGGAGCTTGGAGCTGAACTTGCAACAAGATGGCGGCTATAGAGCTTAATACGTATGCTCTGTTCGTAGAAGCGTAACATTGGAAAGCGACTTACGGGAGCTTGGAGCTGAACTTGGAACAAGATGGTGGTTATAGAGCTTAATACTTATGCTTTATTCATAGAAGTGTAACATTGAAGAGCGACTTACGGAAGCTTGGAGCTGAACTAGGAACAAGATGACGGCTGCACGTGGGACTAAGGAGAAGATGTAAGGCTTAATGAATGTACTGCATTCATAGGGGGCACAACATATAGGAAGCATATTTGGGGCTCGAAGGTGAACCTAACCTCACAGGCTAGCCGCAAAAAATAATGTAAGCTTAACGGAATTTAAGTTTGATACCCCATCTAACCGCATAAAAGTGGTTGCTTAACCTAACTGGGCTGAATATGTAACATAATGAGGCCACACAGTTTTTTACACGCAGTGATCACGTGGTCATCGGTATGCATGTTTAGACTTGTTCGCTATCAGGCTCTCTCTCTCATGTAAATTCAAGTCTGTATATATGCTATGAGTAGACATTGATGTACTTAGTCGTAAGATATTGTAACAGACAGTTGCTCGCTTTGTAGTTGATCATGACAATGACATTCATAGTTGATGTTAAAGGCTTTAAAGTGGACGGAAACAAATTTTTGTTTAAAGATGTAGCTGTGCTGGTCTGCACTGTGTTGTGGGCCCAAAAATTCGTGAGTTTAGTATTTAGCCCATTTTTTCCTTACTGCTTGAAAACGGATGAAGATAAAAGGCAGACGCAATGGGTGAAAAAACATTTAGGACCAGTGGGAAGAAAAAGGATTTCCAAATCGCTTTCTAGCTATGACCTTGAACGCTCATTTCTTAAGAGCAGATCTAGAGTTTGTAAAGGGTTGTGAAAAGAAGGAAAGGCTGCACGAGTATCTGCCATCAATATGTAAAGCTTCCGGTCTGCATGAATTAGGATGACCGTCATTAAAACCTCTTCTGAAGGAGCATAGTGCGGAAACAGTCTTTATGTTATATTTGTATGCTGTATGATTGGTTGTGTTGCAATTCACGCCAGAAGTTAGCTACACTTGTAAAGTACAGTGTTCAAAAGTCGACAGTGAGAAGGAAACACTTGTAGAGAAAAGTCATGATGCCATTTCTCTCTGATACTAAGTGTAACGCTGTTGAAAAGACTACCGTAAAGTTTTACGCTTGCAAAAAAAACTAAACACATTTACTGAAGAAGAGCTGAATGCATTACCAAAGTCATTCATGGTCAACGTAGCTGCGAATGATGTATAGAAGATCTGGAATAAGGTGCCTCGTGAGTGGACTCAAGATCTTGTCAGAGCTTCAAACATGTAGTTTATATCATGAACAAGTGACTTTAGGTAAGAGATCTTCAGTAAGACAGTGCCGTACATATCAACTCATTAAACTGTATCAAGGACCTAAAACTAACGAGTTGACTTCGTTTATAAATACTTATCATAGTTGCAAAATGGGTAAGCAAGCTGCCGCAGAAAAAGGTGAACGAACGTGCTGGGAGAAAAGTCAGAAAGCATGCTGGGCACGGACTTATCAATAAGGTGATTGATCTTCTTCCGTTTGAGTTTCATCTTCCCAATTGCCATACTGTTGCCCTGGAACACGACTTGACGTCCGCTTGGCACGCGGTGATTCTGGTCTGGTAATTATATGTTAGATGCTGCCTGTTTATCGTCAAAACAAACCTGAAATAAGACGTGTGGCTGAAGAAAATCCGCTTCGTAAAGCTATGCAGCGTGTAACGTCACGTAATTCTACATTTGCTGAGAAGATAGCAGCACTTTTCGTTGCCAGTGCAATGAAAGGGAAAATGTTGCTGCGTGGAGATCTTTAAAGACAAAAACAACAGAGAAATATCTAAGGACTTAATATATTTACTTGGGTTAAAGAAGAAATTGTACACATACTCTTAAGAAAATTAAGATTTGTAAAACAGTGCAATTGTTGCTTTATTACTTTTCTAACTTGTCGCCTGTTCAACACTATTCCAAATCCTTACCTAACTAGTAGTAGTGATGCTGGGGGAGCAAGGGCTTATGATGCGCAATACATAGCCTCTCTCAGCCAAATGTCAAACCCAACCTTCTCGTGGTGCTCCCTGTTATCACAGATTGGGTCAATGGCGACCGAGTACCGGCGGTATAACCGAAGTGTACACTGTTAGGAAGAGGAGAGGAAATGCTATTTCTTCAGTACATACACCAACATCTGTGTAAGGGCCAGTGCCTTGGCCTTAAGGTGGCAGCCCCACCAAGGCACTTGGAGTTTTTGGGCCAATAACTCGTAAGCTCTTAAATAAACCCACTAAAGAAACAGAGATGAGAAATAGACAGACGGACATTTAGCACGAAACAGGTAACACGATTTAGATGTTGGAATGTTCGTACAATGAGAATATTGGAGAAGGCATGTGAGGCAGGAAAAACCTGGGGAGAACTACGTCGGATGGCCCGCAGCAGTCCGCTAGCGAAAATTCATCGAAGCCCTATGCTACTGAAGGAGCAGCTGGAAATAAGTCAAGTAAGTCAGTGGTGTTGACTAACGAGTTTATGCAATGTTAACTAGTAGTAGTAATGGAAACTAACAAGTTCATGCAATAGTAGGCAGGAGAGGTAGAGGTTCCAGAACAAGAAAGAAAATTCAACAAAAGTTTTAAAGTACATCCTCTTAATTCATCCATGAATTTAAGGTGTTATTGAAACCAAGCCATATAACAAACAGTCTATTACCACGCCACCAAATAACACGTTTTATTAAACAGTGATTAGGATGTTTTGTTACCTGCAGCTCCTCGATGAAGAATCCTCCTTTGATAGGCTGTCCTGAAAGATCGTGAACTAGATAAGTAACTGGATTAGTAAGCTAGACTCTGCTGATTGGAAAAAATTCTGTGCTCCAGTTAGGGAAGTATACTTTTGCGAAGACGGACTTATGTTTAATGATATGAACAAAATCACCTTTCTAAAATCAATGGTTACGTGGATCAGCAGTTTTGATTATGTGACGAATATCATCTAAGCGTGGTGTATTCTTGGTAACAAGACGTGGCTTTGTGCCGATAGTGTGATGAGGCGTATAGTTGTAGGTAGATACAAATACATATAGGAGATTAGTCCAGCGATAAGGTACTTAAGCTGAAAATTCTCTCCACATCATAGTCTTGAGTGTACGATTAAAGCATTCCACAACGCTAGCTTTGAGATTGCTGTACGTACGATATTGACGAATGATGATTGATTTGACATAAGTACAGGAAGTGTTGTTGTAAAATTTCTTACCTTGATCAGTTTGAAGAAGCCCTAGGCAGCGTTTCGATTGTTGCACAATACGTTGGAAAGCGTCTTTGACATGAGTTGCTGCCTCAGAACGCACTAACTGGTTGTGCAGAAGCAAACTTAGAGTAAACATCGATGACAGTAAGTAGATACTTATTCCGTTTTTTAGAGGCATACTGAATCATTTCTACTAAGTCAGCTTGACAAAGTTCACAATTTCCACTTGTAAAGACATGACTGCGACGGTAGGTGCGACGGGCTGGTTTATGTAACTCGCCTGCGATGCTTAGCTCTACAGGCGAGGTCTTTCTTTTAGGAGCCATTACTCAATAACACCAGCATGACGTAATTCCTCTTATATTTCTAGAATCTGTAATTTAATACCTGTGTGGCCGGCATCGTGATAAGTTCTTAGAAGTTGAAAACGCTGTACGAGTAAGTTAGGGTCCTTTCAGTACCTTACGTCTACTTAGGGTAACAGAGGCTTAGAGACGAAATTAAGGCCACGTGCAGAAAGAAGGTGGTTGCTAAAGACACAGCTTAAAATAAAATCGCGGTACTTGCGACTCTTATTTACATTTACAGCTTCAGTAGCAAACAATATTGCTCTCTATTTTTTAAGATCATCTTGCGAAATTATGTCTTTGTCAGGTATCCGAGAAAAAGTGTTCTGAGAGACCTTTTGTAGGTTTATAAATTACACCTTTTACGATGAGAAATTTAGCATTAATATTTACATTTGCATTACCTATCCGAAAACAGTCATCTTCATAGTGAATACCGTAGGTTGTGTTGGTATATCATGTAAGGCGTTTTTCTGTGTAAGGTGCAAAGAGAGAGCCATAGGTGTTTTGAATAAATGTCTTTAACTGTCCACGAGACTCCGGTGTGATTAGCACTTCAGACAAGGATGATTTAGTAGGTGTTTCAGCTACAACGTCAGTAGTTAGAAATTTAACTCGCTTGGATGGTAAAGAGACGTTAAGTTACTCATCCTCGTCCTCTTCTTCCTCATCATTACCCTGCTTCTCCTCTTTTTCATCTTGCTTATATTCTTCTTCTCCTTCAGGCTTCTCCTCTTGCTTCTCATTGTTTATACATGTTTGCATAGTACCAGAACTTGTAACAGACTGACTCATACGATGACGTAGAATTAAAAATCCCTTTTAGTGGTGCACCGAGTTGCGTTTTCAAACAGAAATCAGTATCTGCTTGAATATGTTTAAGCTCATTAAATATATGCCGAATGCTGTCTCGCGCACTGGAATGTCAGTTTTACATCAAGTGCAGTCTGTAGCCACTGTGTTGTTGCTTATAAAATGATCAAAGCCCACGCGAAATTATCCGCGATGAACATTAATCTCTTTATCAATAAGTAAGAAGCCGTAACGTTGCGATGACCAACATGTAGCGCAAAGTCGTTCAAAGTCAATGAATGTCATGTTAGTATTAACATGATCGCCATACACATGTCGCATATTGAGTTTATATTGTCGAAAAACACATAGATATTGGCGTTGTCACGTATCAACTGCTTAGACATACGAGAATAGGTTTGACATCAATAAAATCAATTACATATTTATGACGTCCTATACTATCGTATGTAGGAATAACATCTTTCTGTTCTGTAAATACATCGTCAAAGATCATAAGAGAATTGGGTAGCACATCATCTAGTGGCAATACTTGCTCACGCGCATTAAATTGATAATATCTCAAACTATATTTTACGAGATATTTCGTAATAAGTTGTAGAATAGTATACAGCGTTTGATAGATTGACTTTGCGAAAATGTAAATGTCTTGGAAGCGTATGCCATTTAAAGAGGTAATAAGTGTAAGTATAAGATTTGACCTGCCCTCTCCTGTTGGCCAAGTTATGATATATCGAACTGTAGAGGGAATAAAGTTTCCATGACGACTTTGAGTAGTTATAGCAGAACTCGGTATAAGATGTGACACTGTATCACTGACAGGTAAGTGTGTCCTGCTGATTTATAATCTTCATGCTGACTGAATAATACATTGGCACATCAAAAGAATATATAACGAATGACGCAACAAGTAACTATCAGTTCGTAAATCGCTATTGGCACGAGATGTCGTGTCCAGAATGGTGAAACAACGGTATCCTGACATTGTGAAGAAGTAGAAGGAGAAGAAGAATATAACTAAGACTGTTAGATGTAAAGAAATTGCAAAGGCTGTGCGATAAACTAATCGGAGAGAATACAATACACGAGTAGCTATTTCTAAAGCACTACGTGCAGCTAAAGCGAGAATTTCTACTAATAAAGCAATATTTAGCAAACGTGCTCTAATTATTCCTGTACCGGAACGACGCGAATTCCTTCCAGCGCTCTTGGCAGGATTAGTGACTTTAGAAGCTCTGCTAGCTGATGCCAGTGCTGTAGCAAGGACTGCTAAGACTGTAGAAGAGACGAAGCAGCAATTGGAAGAAAGTGACCGTCATAATAAGACGACGAAAGCAAGTGCATTGCGAGGTAGATGTGTGCACACGAAGCTAGTGCCCTACATAAAAGGGCTTGATATCTACATATCGCCAGAAAACGTCTACTGAATGCATTGCTACGTCGAGCTCTAACCCAAGAAGAAGTTTGTACGTATGCTAAACAACTAGGAATTCACGATTTTCGCGGTGTGTATATGCGAGATCAGCTACCAGCATGCCCACGGAAACTTGAGAAGGCTGTAATCAACTTAGACGACAGTCGTGGACCTGGAACTCATTAAGTCATCTACGTAAAACGTAACTCTAAAGTATGGTATTTCGATAGTGTCGCCATAAGACCTATCTGTGTCGGTGCGACGTAAAGCCCCTAGCAAAAAAAAGTTTCGATAGTTATGGAAAATTACCCCGTCCATCTGAGCTCATACAGTGTTTCGGAAGAAGCAGTGCAGGCATGGTTTACAATAAAAACTGTGGGCAAAAATTAAATATAAGCATGTGTGGGCGATTGTGTCTAATGTTCTTATATCAAACCCAGACTGCATACAAAAGGCAAGTGATGAAGCGTAGCAAGAACGTTTACTGTACGTGAAGAAGGAGCTAAAACAACTGTCTACTTTAATCCACCGATCTAACTCAATTATCGGTGACAATCTTGGGCCAGTATCATTTGAAAGCTACAATAAAATCTATAACGGGAGAGATGGCAGAAACAAATTATTCTACGATGACTATGTGCTAACCCTGCCGTCAGGTACTTATTCCGTAGACGATATTCATTAATACATTGAAAGTGTGTTGATTGAACAGTTTGGCGATGAGAGTCATAGTAACAATAATCAATAATTCTCTCTTTCAGTAAGCAGCATTACACATACATGTGTTATTGAATATTCCCTGATTCGATTGGACCGTTGCTCGGATTTTCTTCGAGAGATTAACACTGAATATACGTCATGAGTCTGATCAACCTTTAACACTTTTCAATGACCATCACGTAAAGCATTACTTGTATTATTATTACAGACTTGTATAGAAATCTACAACATTCGCACATCCTGCACGATTTTATAATTACAGAAGAAGGTGATCAGAGTATTCGCGAGAAACCGTCAGTTGTGCTTTATCATCCAGTGACTGTAAAACTCATCAGTTAGATTGCCCTTACACTTGTGAATAAACATAATGAGCTCATTAATTTAGATCGTCACACGTACGTAGCTTACAAACTTCAGCCTAAATCAATATGAAACTAATCTATAAAACACGGTGTAAATCGGGGAGACATGCCACATGTTTGCGAGGAGTTGTCAAGTTTACAGATGTACATAGGCAGATTCTCCAAGACTGAGGTTATACGCTACTATAAAAACTATATGCAAGAGGTGCTAGACATCATGAACACAGTAGAAGCTCAAGAACGTGTAGTACGAAGTGAGTTCCATTCTTATCAAACTTATACGTTTGAACTTAATAAAAATGATGAAATTCGCGTGATTATCAATCAGAAAGACGTATACACCCTACCTCATGAAAGCTACCTCTATATAGAAGGACGAATAGAAAGGCTGATGGGAGTCGGACGAGCACATCTCAACTAAATAACCATGATCTATCTTTTCTCTTTTTGGAGGCGCATTATGAAGTAAATAGTTTTGAAACAGATCGAAGAATATTGGTATTACAAGTGCAATGTATCTCTACCCTTCTTTTAATTTTGAAGAAAGTAATCATTTACGAATGGCAGAATGATGTCCAAAAGCTACCAACAACTGGATGATTAATGAGGACGGTACTTTTACCGGTATGTTATCATTGAAACATATTCTTGGCTTCGCTGAAGACTATAGGCATATTATAACCAACGCTAAACAGCAGCTAATTCTCATTCGTGATCGCAGTGATTACAATGCTCTTAAAGCAGCAGCGGTACCTGTAGACTCAAAAATTACTCTTCAACGTATCTTGTGGAGGATTCCACATACAACATTATCTAATCGAGAAAAGCTCCGATTGCTCAAGATTGTAGAAAATAATACACCATTACCAATACGAATTCGAAGTTGGGAGCTGCATGAGTATCCTGTATTATCACCTACAATCAAGCATAACTGGGCAGTAAAACATCACGTTCGCTGAAAAACCTCTGTACATTATTTATGGATTTCAAACGGATCGTAAATTCAACCACGAAAAAGATATCTCTCAGTTTGATCACTGCAAATGAAGATATATCAGGCTATACCTCAACGGAGTTACTTACCTCTACGAAAACAGAGATATTAATTTAGAGAATAGGCTTGCTCTATAACATGTTTTGTAAATTTCAATCATCATATTACCAGAAAAAGTATCACCCGCTATTTTCTCGAGAAGAATTTAAGAATAAAGGCCCGATTGTTCTTACAGACTGCTCTTACCATGAAGAGTCTATGAAAGAATCTCCTGTCGATATTCGTCTAGAATTTGAGACATCTGAAATATCCCTGCTAACACTAAAGCCTATTGTCTTATTATTCACATGACTGGTGTTTCACAAGACTATAAAAAGAATATTTTACTTCATTATTATTAGTGTGTGTGTGTGTGTGTGTGTGTGTGTGTGTGCGTGTGTGTGTGTGCGCGCTTCTTCATCGGGGATCATGGATAATAAAGAAACCAGAGACGATGAAGTGAGAAAAACTTGCTTGTGTAAATCTTGCATCGAAGCTAATGATACACTAATAAGTAAGGCTATCACAGATTTCTACAAACATAAACGCTTACGCCGTACGCCACATTTGATTATGTATTTAGCATCTGGCTATCTGGTTTTCTATGAACGTACGCTGCTTACGATATACATTCCAAATTAAAAGTAGCCACATGCAACTTTGCCAGCAACACTACAAGAATCGAGGTAAGAACTGTAATGCCGACTGGGATGAATTAAATCCAATTATTAAGGTCTGTAGATAGTGTATGCCTGAATTATGCAATGTATTTTAGATCTATGTACTTTTATACCTGTACCTCATTTGTGTTAATATATATGTATGATAAACTAAAGCAACGTCATTTAGTTTGATTATGTATTTAGCATCTAGCTATCTGGTTTTCTATGAACGTACGCTGCTTACGATATACATTCCAAATTAGAAGTAGCCGCATGCAAACTTTGCCAGTTACACTACAAGAATCGAGGTAAGAACTGTAATACCGACTGGGATGAATTAAATCCAATTATTAAGGTCTGTAGATAGTGTATGCCTGAATTATGCAATGTATCCCTTTATTCACCACTCCTAATACCGCAATCTACCTTCATCAATGAACATATGCACAGCTATCCAGTAGATTTCCTTTGCAGGTTTATGTTGCAGGTACATATCTTGAAAATGTTGTCAGTATATATCAGGTAAGTCTTAACCTCTCTTGTTAGGCATCCGGTAAGTAGCGCGAAACAGTTTTTGGTTCTCAACACAAGGGTTTAGACTCCGGGTAATATCAACAATATTGTAAGCTAATGTAAGTCTCCAGAGTTCAAATCTGTAAACTCTAAAGTTCCGATCAAAAACTGAGTGTTCCAGGCACTAAGATACAAACATCGCGTTACGCGTCAGCACAGGCATCATTTGTTCCAAGTTCAGATCCATGCTCCCTTAAGACGCATTCGAACGTTACGACCCCTATGAATAAAGTATATGTATTAAGCCTAGCTCGCTAGTCCCGTGCTACCACTTTGTTCCGAGTTCAGCTCCAAGCACCTGAGAATTTATTTCAACATTACACCCTAGGTGAATACATGAAGACCTCGGGGGAAAATAGTGATAACCCTCATTTTGTAAGTTCTGAGATATAATGAAATTAATTTTCAAAAAATATTTACTGCTAATATTTTTGATCTTTGAAACAAATTACTCACGTCAGTTGTACACGTACTCCTTCTTTATAACCTCCTGGAGAAAAAATGCATTAAAACCAGTATTATAGGGAATTAGAGTGTATTAAACACTGAATGTTCCTAACAATTTGAGGGTTATAATTATTTACATACAATGTGGATAAAGTAGTGAACAATTTACAATACAAGAAAACATATCTGTCAAATATACGAAAATACGTACAGAAAGAAACAAGTTAGTAACACACTTACAATAATAAAATACTTTGATTAATGTCAGTTAAGTAGTCCTTCTCACTGTCAACTGGACTTATCTAACACTCATCATCCTCCTCATCAATGCACATTTCTGTACTGTTTGTACCACTGCACTTCAAACTACCATCAAATTCAGAGTATACTTGTGGTACTCATTAAAGCACTTTCCTTACAGCCCTAGGAAAGGAAGAAAAAATGAATGTAGACTTATGTTTAATAAAATTAATAAAAAAAAGAAAAATGATTTAATATAATTTTATTGCATTTACCTATCACTAACTACTTTTACTGCTTTCTGATACACCGAGATGGTGAATTTGTATTCCGCAGAAGTTTTTACTGTGCTGGTAAATCTGCCGACATGAAGATGACGTATCTGAGCGACTTCAAATACCACCGCACTAAGGCTAGTTCGAACCCGCTACCTTGAGGTCAGAAAGCTAGCTCTCTACCGCCTAAGCTACCCACCCCGCAATGTTAAAGAGATTTCCGTAAATTTTTAAAAGTCATATAATGCAGTTACCCAATTATTTTAAAGAAAATAACAGGTTAACTAATTATTGTAACCTGCATAGTTACCAGTACATCAACAATTGTAAAAAGTTACAACCCACAAAGTCACATAAAGGACGTGAAAAGAGCGGTTATGTTTATAAAATTTCTGTATAATGACAATAGCTAATAGTATGGGTTAGCATGATTTGATAATAATAATGAATACTAATGCTAATATTTTTGCAAAAGGTATTTTTTATCACAGCATGTAAATAGTTATAACCCACACTCAAAACCACATGGTAAACAAAGCTGCTAGCCATCTCGAAAAAGTACTTGTTCACTACTTCGAGATGAATTTCCATATTATTCCTGGGTTTCAACATATTCCTGATCCTTTAAACTGTCATCCCCATCTATAAACTCCTCAACTTCATTGTTTTTGTACCATAATTTACATTTTGTTTGGCAGAAAGCACATCATTAGAAACATGATCCGCCATCTTGGAAATGTGGGTTGTCATTGTTTACTGCAGAGACATGTGGCTTGTTATAAAAATGAAGCTAAATTGTGCTGCCATCTCTCATTAAATCAACATTCTTGATTTTTTTAAAAAAACTTCATGTTGGATAGAACTGTTTACTAGAAAAAGCTGAAAATTTTAAAATTTGAGGGTTATCACTATTTTTCCCCGAGGTTTTCAAATCATAATCCTTACACCATCTCCCTTGTCCCATGCGCAGCTGTCACCATGTTCCTAGTACTACTCTGAGCCCCCGAAGTCACCTTTCGATAAAGCATACGTTTTGAGCCTTATAGCCCCCATCTTGTTCACAGTTCAGCTCTAAGCTCCCTTAATTTGCTTTCCAATGTTAAGCCCCTATGAATAAAGTATATGTGTATTATAGCCGCCATCTTGTTTCGCGTTCATCTCCAAGTTCTGGGAGGTTAAGTTATGTTAACGCGTGGTCAGCATAACGTTAGGCCGGCAGTTAGCCCGGGTATAGAACTTGAAACCTATTCGGTTAAGCTAGCACTCTTGTCCATAATCACGTTGGCAGTTAGGTTAAGCTGGCATTCTTGGGTATCAAACTTGGGACAGTAAAGCTAAAGCCCTTAAGCCTAGGGTCGCATCCACGACCTGTGAGGTTAAGCGTGGAGTCGAATCCGTACCTTTAGGTTAAGATTACACTCTTGACTATAATCACGTTAGCAATTGGATCCAGCTTGCACTTTTTGGCATCTTGGTTGAGTCTGTAAGGTTAACGCTCTTAAGACTAGTGTTGAACCTGGGGTCTGTAAGATTAAGCCTAGACATGTAGCCAGTGTAATGTCATGTAAGGTTAAGGGCGCTCTCTTAGCTAGCAATCCTCGCTGCGCTGTGAGCGTGCACCGTGTTGTGACGTCACTCACCGGTTCAGGCTCGTCCAGGGGCCCACCGATACCGGGTGCCGCCAAACTGTCCACTTATACTACTGACTGAGTTCGCATTAAATAGTAGTACGTAGCTGGCCGTTAACGCTACACTTAGTGGTATACTGCTTTCATTTAGATGAATAAAGTCCACAAGAGCTTCGACGAGTGCAAGGGTTACTTCACCGTAATGATAAAATAGACACTACCTTTCTGTTGTCTGAAATGTTAGTGGGAAGACTATAATCGCTTGGTGTAAGCAGAGAGAAATTAATAAGTGGAAGACGGTTGCTCATATATCGACACGAACCGCAACCTAGTCTTGGTGGAAAGAGCATTCTCAGTTCGCTCCGGAAGGATATACAGTATGTTTCATGCTCCAAACTTCAAAGAGCCTGTGTGAATAAGAAGGAACATTCATCATGTTTTGCTTTCATTGATGTAAAATGAAAATCCACAGCTTGATTCCAGTCATCGACTAGGTCAAGAATGGAATGAATGAAGCCCCATCTAGCGGCGAGGATAGGAAATGTGCCGGCTGCCGAAGCCTGTGGCACTTCTCTGGGGCAATGACAATTGACTGACAGATGAATTGAAATGTTTATGGAGAGTGTTGCTGGAATAAAAGATGACAGGGAAAATCAGAGTACCCGGAGAGAGACCTGTCCTGCCTCTGCTTTGTCCAGCACAAATCTCATATGGAGTGACCGGGATTTGAACCATGGTATCCAGCGTTGAGAGGCCGGCGCGCTGCCGCTTGGACCACGGAGGCTATTGTGATGGATATCTCTTGCAAAGTTGCATTACGAAAAATTTTAAAGTTTCAAATCAATGTTGCTGCATGGCGTAGCTGACATATTGTGGTAATTTCTCAGAAAATGGCATAATGTTTGTGTATTTCACTTCCATCAAAGCGCGGATAACGTACAATTATCAATACTCCCACACACTCCTCTTGAGTATTCTGTACCATCACTATTCAACCTCGTTGGAACAAAGGGCCCACGTTGTGTCCGCCGTGAATCATCAATAGTCTAGTATACGAGCTGTAGGTTTAGGAGAACTGAATAGCCACTAATTCCCATGCAAATTGTGGGTAGCTGTATTTTGCTTTAGTTGCTTTATTTAAACGGCAGACGGCAGCACCTTATACTGCTTCAGAGTGTGCGCGTGTGGACTGACATTCTAGAAGAATATCATGGTTGTTTTAGTATAAGAAATTCCATCCAGAGTAACTGATTAAATGCGTTGTGACAGTCAAACTGACTTCCGAGTTTCCAGCACTTCTTACAGAACTTCATGCAAGTTGCTCAGATGTAGCGAAGTGCACCTCGCCAGGGCGAATGGCTCAGACGGTCGAGTGCTGGCATTCTAGCTATTTCAAGATGAGAGATTTGATTCCAACTCGGTCTTGCGGTATTTCAATGTTTTGAAATGCACCTGCTTCGTGTCGGTGGATTTAATGGCATGAACCAGCTCGTGCAAGACAAAATTCTGGTTCCTTAGCGCCTCCTGAAAACCTAAAAATAGTTAGTGGGAGGTAAACAACAACTACTACTACCACTACTACTACTACTCTTCTGATTCATTTCCTCAGGTAATTGTAAATAACAGACACAAACAGTTATTTCAGGTCGATTAAAATAAAATACTAATTAAAAAAAAAACTGTTCACCGAGTCTTGTCGTGTTTTCGTAAAAGGTTAGCATTGATAAGCCGCAGATCTCTGTGACCAAAGTTTTCATTCCCGATATTGTGAAGTGTTTAAAAATGGGTGGAAGACTGATTAGTTGAAGAGGTACAAGCAGGTCTCCTTTCGAGGAGATGTTCTTGGAAAGAGCTGCATAGCCTAAGGGGATGCGACAAGAATTTATTTAAGTAAACCTTAGACTAAACAGCTCTACTTTATAAAAGCCTAGCCTAGTATCGTACAAGAAATCCTTTTGAAAATAAGTTTCTGAACAAGTATGATGCTTGCCGTTATATATTATACAACGGACTAGCTGTTGTGTCCTCTCCTCTGATTAGGTTGAAGTCAAGAAGGGCGTCTGGTCGTAAATTCTCACTACGAAGATTCATCTCATTTCATACTCAACCCCGTAGGGAAACAGAATAAGCACACACACTGGCTGTTGAGCCCTCCTTTTTAGTACAAATGAACTAGTAATGCCTTCTCGTGAGGTTGAGTCGCACCAGAAGAGACCGAGCACATCGCAACTAAGCCAGTCACTGTTAAATTACTGTTGATGTCTTTTAGGGGCTTTGGACACTGAAAGCCATCACAGTTAGTTCGCTTCAGGCTCGGTATTATTAGGGCACCCAAGGCGAAAGGACTCCTCGATGATTAATTTTCTCCTCATTCTTCAAGTAATAATTCATTCACGTGATTTTTCTTATTTCGATATAGTCTTCATCACTGTCTTCCCGGTTATATGAAATATCACGAGGTTACGTACCTTACAAAGGCATTCACGACCTGAAAGATCACCATTCCCAGTATGACTTAACCATCGCCATCTACCAACAATACTTCTTTACCGGCGAAGCTCGCATTGAAAAAGGTATGGAAAACTGAAATGGCGATGGAATATGAAGATAGGGTTGTCTCACTTAAAATGTTTGTCATTATTCAAAATACATTTTGTTACAAAAATGTCTAAATAAAGCTGGCCCATTTTTAATAATAGCAAGTACCTATTTCAATACCTTCACCCCCCCCCCCGCCTCCTTTGAATATCACAGTACCATTTAAGGCGAGAATTGTAAAACATCTCACAGCTCCACAAAAATGTGCCTTTGTCATTTTTACGTGATACTCGAACATATAGCCTACTGTATACGTTCACACATCAATCCCACCTTCGACAACGCTGAAGAAGGTTTCCCGTTTTCACACCAAGTAAATGCCGCTGCTGTACCTTTTGTTAGGACCATGGTCGCTACTTTCCCAGCCCTGGCGTTTTCGTATCCCATGGTCATCGAAAACGTACCTGAGTTAAGAGTGACTTTAGACAGGTAGCTAAACAAACGTAGGCCTTCATACCTCTTTGTGCTATTGATTTAACGACGCACTAACAAAATAAAGGTTTTTGGCAATGCAAGAATGGAAAAGGGGTAAATTGGAAAGGAAGTGGCCCTGGCCATAATTAAGTTACATCCCCAGGATTTGCAAGGGATGAAAATGAGAAACAACGGAAAACCATAATTTTTGCAATTTTGCTTTACGCCGCACTGACACAGATAGGTCTTATGGTAACGATGGGGTAGGAAAGGGTTCGGAGTAGGAAGAAGTGGCCGTGGCCTTAATTAATGTACAGCCCCAGCATTTGCCTGGTGTGAAAATTGGAAACCACGGAAAGCCATCTTCAGGCCTGCCGACAGTGGTGTTCGAACCCACTATCTCCCGAATGCAAAATCACAGCCGCGCGAACCAAATGCACGGCCAACACTGTGGGATTCGAAACCACTGTCTCCCAAATGCACGCTCACAGCCTTGAGACCCTAATCACACGGCCAACTCATTCGGTAACATACATTACCTACATAAAGGCTGAGGAGCAGTAATTCGGCCAGAAACTGAACTGGTGACCTCTTAGGTCCTTGTATGACAAGGACATATTTTTTTAACAGAAATTATTTTCATAATGTACAAAACTGTACATTTTATACACACATAAAGCTTTCCGTCAAAGGAATTCAATGCATATTGAATAATTACATGCGAATTACATCGCTGGAAGTCCCGCATTGGTTGCAACCATAACCAAAGAACGGTCAGTATCTGCTTTCCGTCAAATTATCGAAATTTCCATCTTCAATATCCTCATTTCTCCAATGTCCTATGTGAACAATTGTATAAGCATGGATTACACATGCATAACGTTAACTAGCCTATATTCTTGGAAACAGTATGGTTATGAATAGGGTTTCTTTGGAATTAAAATGAAAGTTTTTAAAAGTAAAACAAAATGTTTCACCAGTACATACATGGCCTCCGGTGAACTCATATCGCACAGAGAAAGGACTTCGTTCATTCGCGTGCTGTGCTTTTTTTCATTAAGGCTTGTCCCAGCACTGAGCAGTCTCATAATACCGTACTGTACTTCTCATTTAGGAAGCTCATTTCCAAATGGCAGTTATTCTCTTTGTGGATATATAACTTATGTTCGTACAGATATTACTCAGCTTAACAGGAAGCGTTCATATCATTGTAAAGAAATACTTCCCATGAAAAATACTTACAGCAGTATTCTGTGTTTGTTAGCCATTTAACGTTACACTAATATAGCTATACTTTCTGCGACTTCCGATCATGAAAACGAAAAGCAAGCAATTTTGTGGTTTGAAATGAACTCTTTAGTTAGTTGTGAATTGATAAATTACCTGTGGTAGGTCTCCAGCATGTTTAGTGGATTCTTATGCCCCAGGGGTGTTAACGGCTCTTCGTCACTTGCTGACATGGGTTTAGGGTATCAAGAGAAAAAGCTAACTATGAAGTCAAAGGCGTAGGTAGACTAACTGTATTTGTTTAAGGATAGAACAAAAAAATCATTCGACGAAAAATTGTCAATCAACTATAACCAAATATATGGGGTCAATGACCTTACTGTTATGATGGTGCTGGACGATATCAGGGCGCGATGCCCTACAATTACTATAAAATGCCTGAATGACCATTGTCGAAAACCCACCTTACATGAAACGTAAAACAACAACAACAACAACAACCTGGAAGTATTACTAGTCGAATCCATAAATAACTGTGGATTAAGATTCCAATTGCTGAAATGCCTGAACATCACGAAATAATTTCCAAACATTTCTTAATTAAGGCTGTCCCCTAACTGACGATCACACAGGACAAGTTATATCGACACTTAATTGAATCTGAGTGACCTCCAATTAGCATTATGGACCGATCATCATCACCCCTTAACACGAAAATAATGTTAAGCACACATGTTTGATGCCATGGTGTCCCTTCACTGAAGATGAATTGAGCGCGGTTGATGACGCAAGTGATCGTTCGGTGATGTTAAGTTAACGTGGTCGATGATCGCAGTGTCCATCAACTAAAATATAATTAAATGAACGTGGTTTACGACCAACGTGTCACTCCAAAGCAAGAGCACAATTTGATAAGCTTAGTGAGTTTAAGTACACCCGGTTGATGACCTCAGTGTCATGACATAACTGTTATCCTATTAAATCCAATAAATGCAATTAATTATCATCCAATAACAACAAATACGCCTTCCAGGTTAATTTCAAGTGAATACTTGACTTTCAGTTAACACACGCAAACCAATTTTAACTTTATCTAAACCGCATAATGAATATTCAACTAACACCTCGTACGTGGAAAACGATTCACTATTTGCCCGGATTACCTAGTGCTTTTCAACAAGAAATTCTTGTGACCATCAATCAACAATACTTGTCGGTAACACATTGTTCCATTGGAATAAGTTTTCGGAATACAATTCGGAAAAGGCCTGTTAAGAGAGAAATCCTGTGTTACTACACTGTTGAAATAAATAAACCATGTCACCATTATACTGCACATTTTAATAGTAATTCTAAGATAATTAAATTAGTCCGACTCATGGACACCCTATTACTACAACACCATACGCAAAATGGAACTGCATTAACATCACCCTGAATAAACGTGAATAATACAAATTACACAATTCGATTTTTGTACACTATGTTTACCACTCGATGATATTCCTCGGATTAAATTGATAGTTACTACACCATTCTACGGAATTCCATATGGTGCTAATCCCATGTGCTAACTAGCAAACTTGCTCTCAGTTAGGGGGAGTTGGATGGCTGCATCATTTCACCAGTCCCGTATATGACATCTCTAACCAAAGAATACTATCCATTCTTCCAACCATTAGCCATAATCACAAACCATCCATAACCCTACAAGACCTATCTATAACAAAATACATTACTTAAATTAAAGAACGTCTTCTCGAATATTTACAACCTCATCTGAACTTCCACTGAAAGACTGCAAATGCACATTCGTCATGCGACTGCTGAATGTTGAACTAGCAAACTCGAAAGAAGAACTATAACGTCCTGACGACTTGACTTACTAATGACTGCTCTGAAAATTTTGCCTGGGGGAAAACAATTTCCATCATATAAATTCAGCATTTAATTGCTGTCACAGCCCGTCTTAAGACATCCATTCTAATTCTAAAGCGACCGATCCTGTTTGAGTGAAAAATAAAACAAAGTATCTGTTACTGCTCGAGAAATGGTTCGTCTATCTGCAAACTGGCTGGTCCGTGACAAAATCTATTCCTAACCCGATTCAGTTACACATTATAATGTTCAAACGACTACATAATTTTAACAATAACTTTCCCCTGTCTATCACATACTAATAAACTTACGTCTAATGAGGGTGTTGGTTATAATGTATTTGCCTGAATTACATAAGCTACAGGAGTTTACAAGTGAATCCTCTCCTACAGTTTCACGTGGAATCCAAACCCTGGGATATCCCGCATTTCAAACCCCCTGCCCTACTACTTTTTCCTCGTGTTTTCTACACCACAAACCCCGTATCAATTACACTCTATCTGGATTTCCCACCAGGAATACATTACATGTGGACTACCTGCCAGGAATAACCTCATACTCTGCGCTACATGACCTCACAACCCCATTGACAAAACATCTTCAAATACAACATGGACAGTAAACAACAAATCTAAAATACTCGGAAGGATCTCTCACTGAAACTACGACACTCAAAACACATGCGATACTTTCAAACCACAATCGAGCGATCATTCGCCATAACACCACTTCTTCTTCTTCTTCCACTTTTCCCACACCTGTGGGGCCGCGGGTGTGAACTGTGTCGCCCATATGGATTTAACCCCGTTTTATGTCCGAATGCCTTTCCTGACGCCAACCCTATTTGGAGGGATGTAATCACTATTGCGTGTTTTTGTGGTGATTGGTAGTGTAGTGCGTTGTCTGGATATGAAGAGGAATGTGTTGGGACAAACACAAATACCCAGTCCCTGGGCCAGAAGAATTAATCAGAGGCGATTAAAATCCCCAACCCGGCCGGGAATCGAATCCGGCGCCCTCTGAATCGAAGGCTTCAACTTTGATCATTCAGCCAATAAGTCGGACTTTGCCATAATACCACTACTTGGCAAGAATTTCACAAATGATCTTTTCCAAAACAATAAAATTCATCACACGTTCATTCACCTCGACGCGTTTATTACTATTATTACAAATTATCTAATGACGTTTATATCACTCCGCTACGTGTTTCGAAAAAGCCTTGGCGTGAGAGCATAGGAGAATTGTCTCCACGTGAGAAGGTCATGAATACACTGTAATCTATTTTTTTCCAAAGTTCAAAGTTCAAAGTGGCGCTCTCCCTAGACCGATGTGTGGCAATTATAAAAGTGTGATTTTCTAGTCTCTAGGGCCTCTAAATGATGGGTTCAGTAAATTTTTAAAATGTTGAGGACAGAACAAATTCCTAGTCTCTGAAGTCAACGGCTCTATTTTCTTGCCTGATTGTATTTTGGTGCAAATCAGGTTATTATCGGAAATTTCAAACCGTGCTTAATCGAAGTGACGGTTTTCGCTGTGTGTGAAAGATAAATGATGTTCTTGGAGGAGAATGTACCAGTACATTTCGAGATGAGTGCATACTCGACAGCAGTGATTTAATTTTATTTATATATGCACCAGTAACGTTTTGTGACGTAGAAAGGAGCTTATCTTCTTACAAGAATATGTTAAGTGATAACTGGAGGTCTTTCGTGCCTGGATGCTTTGAAGATGCGGATAAGAATGAAAAAGTTATGCGAGTTTGCACTATATGCCCAGCCGCACTATCATAATGTATTCAAATACATCTACTTAATTTGTTTCGTGGTGGTCAATTTAAACTTTAACGCATTTGAGTAATATTAATGTAATCTGGGCTTAAACGTTCCAAAATATTTTAAAAATGTAGATTGATTTCTAGTTTACTCGTATTTCAAACCGCCAGTGAAGGGTGCAAACATGTTTGACTTTAAAAATGTTGTATGATCTGATAATCTTAGTGAACTTAGTACTTTATAGGTATGTATTAACAAATGTTTGATAAGTGAATCCAGGACAATAGACTGTTAATACCTGCTTAAACATGTACATATGCAGAAAATTAATATGAAACTAAGAATAAACAATTTATTTAGCAAATATGTATGAAAGGGTTTACCGTTTCGATTTATAGCTCATCTTAAAAT
Organism: Anabrus simplex; assembly: GCF_040414725.1. Taxonomy (NCBI): domain Eukaryota; kingdom Metazoa; phylum Arthropoda; class Insecta; order Orthoptera; family Tettigoniidae; genus Anabrus; species Anabrus simplex. The sequence continues at coordinate 1,303,621,693 of NC_090265.1, forward strand.
GGCCATATTGAGAATAATCATTTTCGGGTCACATCTTGTCATTTTTACGTCATACTTCGTCACTTTTGAGGTCATATTTGCTTGCTTATTTGAGATATTTTTAGGTCTTAAACATCCGACCCCTATACACTTTGTACTTTTATAGTGAGTGTGACGTCCGACTCGTTGGCTGAACGGTCAGCGTACTGGCCTTCGGTTCAGAGGGTCCCGGGTTCGATTCCCGGCTGGGTCGTGGATTTTAACCTTAATTGGTTAATTCCTACGGCACGGGGGCTGGGTGTATGTGTTGGCTTCATCATCATTTCATCCTCACCACGACGCGCAGGTCGCCTACGGGAGTCAGATAGAAAGACCTGCACCTGGCGAGCCGAACCCGTCCTGGGATATCCCGGCACTAAAAGCCATACGACATTTCATTTTTTCAGTGAGTGTGACAAAGGAGCACGGTATCGCCATTGCCAGGCGAAGCTTTCGCAATGTCTCTGGAGACAACTGGCTAGGAGCCCACGTCGAGTGACTTATGTGAGCTGTTCTATATGTTCCTTCGAATGACCCACTGAAGTGCTTAATGCTCGTATGCTATTAAGGGGCTGGAAGGGGCCCAGCAATGTATGTGTGTGTTACGTCTCGTTGAAGAGAAGTGTCATAACAGTGTGTTGCGTCAGATGCATCTCTACATAACTTGAGTAAGGAGTTACGAATACCGTACAAACGGTTACTGCTGGATTACCACTGCATAGCGATGTTGTGATGTTGCCGTACAGAGCGAGTTGTCCGTGCGGTTAGGGGCGTGCAGTTGTGAGCTTGCATTCGGGAGATAGTGGGTTGGAACCCCACTACCGGCAGCTCTAAAGAGGATTTTCCGTGATTTTCCATGTTCACACCAGGCAAATGCTGGGACTGTATCTCAATTAAGGCCACGGTCGCTTCCTTTCCAGTCCTAGCCCTTTCCTAACCCCTCGTCTCCATAAGACCTATCTGTGTCTGAGACGTAAAGCAACTTGTAAGAAAAATGTTAAATCACGATGTTGTCGTTCCAATTTATCACCAACAATTACATTTCATAATCATCTGTGCAATCATCTAATATTTACGTAATATAATGTAGGCTACGTATTCCTAATTATAAGCGGATGTCCTTACATCTAACAATTCCTCACAATCCGCACATTAAACCTGAATCGTGTATAAATCGACATTGTAAGGCAACGGCTCGTTTCCGCTGCGTCATGTGAAGTAAGTACTTGCACAGCAGAGAGACCTAATCCTATTTTACTATCCCATTACGCTCAGATGTGGAAAGATCTTTTCCTGAGTCTGTAAACCCTGTGTAAACTGGGATATGATCCATTCAGTGCACTGAAGAATAACAAAGTCTCTTTGTTGAGTTAAAGGACAAAGGGCAAAGTATTTCATTTTATAAGGAAGTAGGTTTACTGCTCGTATCATGAGGCACTGCTCTGTCGTCTCTCATGCTTTGAATGTTATTGGTGGAAATCAAAGTCCACGATCTGAACAAAGTAGATCATGTGTGACTACAAATATTTAATAGCCTGCTGATCAAGAACGATTCAATGAATCAATGTCTCTTAATTTTGAATTCATAAATGGCCATCTTTGTAAGAAAAAAGTTGTTACATGCTTCATTGCTTAAGAGGTATAATTTTGGTTTATGAGTAAAAATTTGTTGATAAGAAATTATGACTAATTTGACAAGGCCATTTATTTAGCTTATGGCTAGTACATAACTCTACATACAAATATTCAATAATATAACAAACAATATCACACCTTAAACAATCAACCAATCTCTAAAACAGTTCATAAACTTAAATCCAAGCTGTCCAACTATTGCACAACCACGTCAGAAGCACACACAAACTCCTTCAGCTGAACGGAGTATGACCTCCTAGGACATTCGGTGACAATATGACGGATGGTCTGTATCTTCTCACCACAGTCGCACTCAGGGGAGGAGCGCATACCCCACTTATGCAACAATGACCCACATCGTCCATGATTGGTACGGACTCTGTTGAGAAGAACCCAAGTTCTTCTGAGGAGATTAAAACCAGGGGGTTCGTGTTGGCGACTAAAGAGGGTCTGCCATTCATTTGGAGCTAAGTTGGTCCACTCCAATTGCCATTCATCAGAACCGTTAAAATTCCTATTGATGAGTTCCCTTGCAGTCTGAATGGACGGAGGTCTTGACTTCAGACGTCCATACCTAACAACCATGTCTTCATGAATGGGAAGACTTGGGTTCATTGTTATCTTCCTGAACTCGCGAATTAGGTTGTTTTGTCTGCGAATCCTTGGAGGTGTTATGTGTGAAGCCAGATGGACGAAGGTAAAAAAAAAGCTAGTCAGCCCAGGGTACTTTTTGTGCACGCAGCTGTGTTCGAGCGAGATCTACATCTTAATCTCATGATAGACTTTGTTTTCACAGAGAAAGTAAAAGAAAATGGGAAAATCAAAATCATATTCACTATAATAAATAATATGATTTTAGCTAAATAACAAAGCGCCTAGTAAAGGTGTTCAAAAATAACAAGTGTTTCTGAAGAGAACTATCAACACGCTTTCGCGTATTGAAATGAACGGCAAAAATGTTATAAAGCAGAGATAATTAAAATGTTCATCCTTGAGTGCGAATAAGATTTTGTTTTCAAATAAAACTTACAAGCTCGGATATCAGACTAGTAACAGTTAAAGTCGTTGAACATCAGAACGTGAATATTTAGCAGGGCCGGCATCTGGGCGAGCATTTTCTAAAAATTGCGGTGTATAGGCCGTGACCTAATTCAATTGTAGCTCCCAACGTTTAACCAGAAACTGCGCTCGGTATTTTCAAGCGGTCCATTATTTCTGAAAGTCGGTAATGGACTCAAGCTGTGGCTGTGTGCTCCCAGTATAAACGGCTATGTCACGCAGTTCTCCGGGCAATTCAGACTTTTTACTGTGGTGAGAGGTTCGCCACTGGTTGTTCTTGAAGCCAGATGGACGAAGGTAAAGAAGCTACTTACCCCAGAGTAATTTTTGAGCACGCAGCTGTATTCTAGCGAGATCTACATCTTAATATCATGATAGACTTTGCTTTCACAGAAATTTGCCCACATACAAATAATACATGCCAGCTGTAGCATGATGATATTTTTAATAACACACGCAAGTTATTTTATAAAAACTTCATAGGATAAACACTATGAATTGATCACAGCCACGCATTGATATAACTTGATACAATGGTAGGGTACAGTAATGAGCCATTACAAGTTGGTTGACGTAATAAAAACCTTAACTACTTATTATGTCACACTTGGAATACAATTGACATTAAAAACACTCAAATTCACAAGCCTTACTTCTTGATGAAATTCTTCACGTTATGTAGTCCCATGTAAAACTCTTCTGGGTAATCTCGTAGATATTATAATATAGGTGAACAGATTATTACGTAAAACAATCCGTCCCGAGAATTGCTCAGGTCAAACATATCTATACATATATATATCAAATAAGAGTTTTTTCTGTACATTGCTCAGAATTTGAAAAGAATTTTATTTCTGTATCGTTCATGTCCACAGTAATATGGAAGAGATTTTAATAGAAATCGGTATGTAAAGTCGGGGCATGAACCACTACAATTTAAGCTGAAAATCATTTTAATCACGCTGAGTGAAATGGTAGCTTAGGGGAAGGCCTGAAATTTAATTCTCAAATATTTATAATATTAGTGGTCCTATCGATAAATACTACATAACTAAAGTTATATAGAAATAAGCTTCCGATCATTTATGTCTTATATATTTTTACCGTACCGGCTATGACAACATACATATTCATGAATTTGTAAATTTGTTGCTAAGTCCATATCAACGCCGAGCCACGAGAAAATGAGTTAACAGAATTTAATGAAAATCGCCATATACCAGATAGAGTCAGGGAATAAGAAACTACAGTCTAAGCTATAAACAATTTTAATCACCCTAGATGAAATTGTAGTTTAGGGGAAGGCACCTAATTTTATTTTTAAATACCTATCGTATTATTCCTATCGAAAAGTACCACATAACAGAAGTTATAGAGAATTCAGTTTCCGATCATTTATGTTTCATTCAGTTTTACCGTACCGACTATCATAAGCGTGGTATTTCAGAGTCGGAAGAAAACAATGTCAAGACCTACAATATCGAAAGCGCATAACATTGATCAAAAATAGCATTACATTGACCATTGTTTGCTGTGATGTTCTTTGTCTCTTATGCTGCCACTAAACTCCAGTAGGTTGAATTAATGCTGCGTAGCGAGTATAACAGCCTGCCTGAATTTTGGCGGGAAATAGCTAGGGAGTTAGAAATCTTTCTTCTTTAGCATGCCATTCTTCTGGTCATACATTTTCTGATACTGCTGGTACGTAACACACAGGTTCATCATAGTATTCCAGCTATTCGATCCCTACTCTGACGCGCTGTTTTGAATGAGCAGTGTGCATATTTAAGGTAGTAGTAGTAGTAGTAGTAGTAGTAGTAGTAGTAATAGTAGTAGTACCTGGTCTAGAAATACAATTTAGTCATATTCTAAATTATAGTACCACAATTCGCTAAATAAATCAAAATTCCACCCTGAAAAGAGCCGTTTCTTAAGAAAAGCTTCTTCCTCCAAGTCAGATAGTGTTTTCCGCCACCAGTGTAGTTAAAAGAGATTTTCCTATTCACTGGGTACTTGTAGAAAACAGATTAGTAAAAGGGCATAGCTTCTGACCTGGTACTCTCCACTTTTTGAACCCCCCACCTGCCGAAAAAAAAGCGAGGAGTGTTCACGGATCACGGCTGTCTGCGGCTTGGTCATTCCAGCTCTGGAACTTTGGATTGTTAGATCGTAAGCGTAGTTCTGTTCGTTAAAAGTGAGAGAATGTGTGGTTTTTCATTTGAGCGAATATTTCATATGAAAGCAGTGCTTTTGCTACTAGTTGCTTTACGTCGCACCGACACAGATAGGTCTTATGGCGACGATGGGACAGGAAAGGTCTAGGAATGGGAAGGAAGAGGCCGTGGCCTTAATTATGGTACAGCCCCAGCGTTTGCCTGGTGTGAAAATGGGAAACCACGGAAAACCATTTTCAAGGCTGCCGACAGTAGGGGTTCGAACTCACTACCTCCCGGATGCGAGCTCACAACTTCGCGCTCCTAACCGCACGGCCAATTCGCCCGGTTGTAGCGATCTAGTGAGGATGTGTCTGCTATTATGATTAATCCACTACAAATCGATAGTGCAGACCTTCTTCTCGAAGTATTTCGTGGCTAAACAGTAAATCGTATCACAAAATGGATGGCACAATCGAAACTCAACATAACGAGATCTACAGCATTGGTCCTGTGATTTTTGACGTATCACGATCCCTTTTACGTTAGATCGAGCTGCATTTCTCCACTCTAGGTAAAATTTGGTAATTTTGCAAGTTTATTTCATAGTTTGACGCACTTATAAGAAAGACAAGATCATCAAATTCGGCACACGCATTGGTACGACCGTGGGCCATATGCCAGCCAAATTTTGACACAGGCTACTGAATAAATATGCGAAAAATAAAGGAATATGCGAAACCTGTACACAAATTTCACTTCGTTCAAAGTCCCTAACTCAACTTAAGGCATAAATAAAGGCGATGCGAGAAAATGTCATAAGGACAATCATGTAGAGCCCTAAAATCGACGTCTAATGGTGGAATTCTTTTGTCGATATGGCGGATCGCTTAGCAGCAGTAGATCCCGAAATGAATGTCTGCACTTATAAACGTGCCCATATATCGCTTTCTCTGTATAAATAAAATCTTAAAGACTGTGTGTCTCTACATTGGCTATTTTGATGAAATTTTCATTCAGTTATCCGTTTCAGGTGTAATAATGATCATTTACATACTTTTTAGCTTTGATGTCTATTTCAGTTCTTATAACTTGAAAACTACTGTATATATTTCTATCAAATTTCATACTTAGATTCCACCTGTCCAGGGATAGGTTCTAGCGTCAGTACTATTTCTACATCTCCAAAATGAATGGGGTTTATACGAAACCGGAACCGTGATGTTGCACTCCCACAAATTGTACACAACCAAACTTAACGGAAATCTACCTGCCATAATGGAAATCAAATTCTAAAATTTATTTCTCAGGAGCATCATTTCGATTGGGGGACAATAAGGGAGAAATCATTAACAGACCGTTTTTCAGCACAAGTCCCAGCGGAATTGACTCAAAAGCGGATGCGTGTAAAGCGTATTTATTATAACTTAAAAACTACTGGATATATTGCAACCGAACTTCATATATCGCATCAGCCTACACGAAGGTAGGATTCAGGGCCCCTACTGTTTCAAATTCCCAAAACTGATTAGGGGTTTATAGAGAACTGAAACAGCAATCTTACCCTCCCACAAAATACGCAAGACGACCATAAGTGTAAATGAACCAACATTAATGGATTTTTAAGAAACGTTTTTCTCATATGCATCTATTCCATAGGAGGATTATAAAGGGAGATATCATTAACGGACGGTTTTACAGGCTACGTCGCACTGTACATTAAACGAAATGTGTTGCAAGTGGAGCAGATTTCTTATTTGTGTTTGTGCATTGGTTATATTGGCGAAATTTTCGTACAGTTATCCGATTCAGGTGTAAAAATAACTATCTGTATGTTTTTTCGCTTTAGTTTCCTGAAAATCCTATTTTTTATTCTCCTCTCCCCAAATCAAATTGCGGCACAATCTGCCAGACGAGCTAACAGATTGAAATTTGGCAAAATTATACGTTTTAGCCTGTGTCGACGGAAAAACGCCAAGATCTTTAAATCTTTCACTTTTTAGTCCCGAAAACTATCTAAATATGGAGGCAATATTAATGACTGTGCAGACCTTAGTTTCGAGGTATTTCGTAGCTAAACGATAAGTCATATCACAAAAAGGATGGCACAGTCTCAGTTCAATTTAGAGTGATCTATAACTTTGGTACTATGTTTTTTGTCATATGTCTATCTCTTATACGTAAGATTTGGCTGTATTACTCGATTGTAAGTAAAGTTTGCACTTTGACACTTATAATTCATCATTTGAATCGTTTATAGGAAGGAAAGAATCATCAGAATCTGCACGAACACTGGCCCAGCCAGCAGCCATATGTGAGCCGTATGTTTGTAGCTGCCACATAAGTATCCGAAAAGGAATTTACTATTAGGAAACTTTACCCATATTTCACACTCTGCAACGTTTCTAAATCAATCTTACCCATAAACAATAAGAGATACAAGAAAATATCATAGGACCAGCCATTTAGACGCTAAATGAGGTGTTATATGATAAAAATCCGTTTGTCGATATGACGAACCGTTTAGTAAAGGTTAATCTATAAATGAAGGTCTGCATTATTGTAAACATGCATATAGTTTCGTATGTCTATCTACTTATATTCATTGAAGTCGATTTGTAGCGATATATGTATATGTTTTTTGCTAGTTGCTTTACGTCGCACCGACACAGACAGGTCTTATGACGACGATGGGACAGGAAAGGCCTAGAAATGGGAAGGGAGTGGCCGTGGCCTTAATTAAGGTACAGCCCCAGGATTTGCCTAGTGTGAAAATGGGAAACCACAGAAAACCATCTTCAGGACTGCCGACAGTGGGGTTCGAGCCCACTATCTCCCGGATGCGAGCTCACAGCTACGCGCTCCTAACCGCACGGCCAAATCGCCCGACTGTAGCGATCTAGTGAGGATGTGTCTGCCATTATAATTAATCCACTACAAATCGATAGTGACTGTCAGCAGCAGGGCGTCTGCTATTGTAATCAGCACTCCCCACATCGACGTTGACTCTCATTAGGAATGGGATTCTTCTCTAATTCCTGTGTAAATGGCATTAGTAAGGAGTGCCTACCATTGTAATAAATAATTCCTTTCTCTATTTGACTAGCAAAAGGCAAGAGAGCATGAAATTTTGTTCAAAACTCCCCTACCGGATTGTGGTTTGCAGTTGGCAAGGGTGTCCGCCAATATAAATAAATTTACCCATATAAAATGTGACTGGCATTAGGTATAGTTGCCTGCTGTCCGACTCGTTGGCTCAATGGTCAGCGTACTGGCCTTCGGTCCAGAGGTTCTCGGGTTCGATTCCCGGCCGCGTCGAGGATTTTAATCGCTTGTGATTAACTCTTCTGGCTTGGGGACTGAGTGTTTATGTCTTTCCCAACACTCTCCTCTTCATATTCACACAACACACTATCAACCACCACAGAAACACGCAATAGTGTTTACATCCATCCATTCATTCGTTCATTCATTCATTCATTCATTCATAAAAGTTGGCGTCAGGAAGGGCATGCTGCCGTAAAACAGGGTAAAATACTCATGTGTAACGCAGTTCGCACCCTCGAACCCACAGGTGTGGGATAAACGGCAGGAAAAGAAGAATATTGCTTATAGTTGCCTGGCATTATAATGGAAACTCAACAACCCGGTGTGACTGGGGGTAAGCTGACTGGCATGAGCAAAATGGGCCGGTCATTATATTCTGCCAACAGCACAATTCAATTTTGTCTGACTCTAGGTAAAGTGCCTGCAATTATAATAAACACTTCTGAAATGTAATTAGCCCGGAAGTAGGAAAGGGGACCTGCCATTTTTATTAAAACTCCCCAAATTGGATGTGTCCACGCTGTAGGCATTGGGGACTACCATTATAATGAAATCTCTCCAACTCGATTGTGAATGCCAGTAGGCAAGTGAGCCTATTGTTATCATCACAACCCCGCAACTCGTACTTAACTTTGGAAACAACGAATGGGGTCATCCTAATCAAATCGGAACTTTCCCATACAATAAAGATGAGGGGGTTGATAATATATTACGTTTACGATCATATGTCGACCATTAAGGTTTACACCAACCAACCAACCAACCAACCCACCCACCCACCCACCCACCCAAACCAAACCAAACCAAACTAAAGCAAACCAAACCAACCAAGACTGTTGCGGGCAAAGTTGGATGTTGTATGTTCGCAAAATCTATCCCCTGGTGTATTCTCACTACTTTTAAAATTTGCAGCTGTTTTATGAACTAAAGGAAATACACACTGTATTTCTTATTGCCACACTTATGTTTGAAAGGAAGTTGAAGTGTTAGTATGTTTAGCCGGACTGCTGCTTCATCAAATTCTGTAATCTATATATATATAAAAGTCATTGTATGTATGTGGGTGGGTGGGTGGGTTTGTACCACATCTCCTCCCAAACCATTGGACCGATTTCAACCAAATTTGATACACTTATGACTTGGTATCAGGAGACAAACCGCGTGGGGGTAAGACATCCCAAACACCCCTGGGGGCGGGGGGGGCGAGGGGGTCATATATAAAAATAAATGAAAATAGTGTCGAATCCATACTTTTCGGGGTCGCTGAGATGAATAGTGACACTCCAATTTTTTTAAAGTCCAAGTTCAGCCCCCCTTTGGGGTGGGGGCGAGGGGGAGTGATATATACAAATAATCGAAAATAATGTCGAATACATAGTTTTCGGGGTCGCCAAAGTGAATAGCGACACTCCGGATTTTCAGTATCAGGAGACAAACCACGTGGGGGTAAGACACGCCAGGAACCCTTAGGGGCGGGGAGCGAGGGGGGTCATAAATAAAAATAAACGAAAATAGTGTCGAATCCACACTTTTCGGGGTCGCTGAGATGAATAGTGACACTCCGATATTTTTCAAAGTCCAAGTTCAGCCCCCTTTGGGGTGGGGGCGAGGGGGGAGTGATATATACAAATAATCGAAAATAGTGTCGAATACATAGTTTTCGGGGTCGCCAAAGTGAATAGCGACACTCCGGATTTTTGGTATCAGGAGAAAAATCACGTGGGGGTAAGACACCCCAGGAACCATTAGCGGCGGGGGACGAGGGGGGTCATATGTAAAAGTAAATGAAAATAGTGTCGAATCCATACTTTTCGGGGTCACTGAGATGAATAGTGACACTCCAATTTTTTTAAAGTCCAAGTTCAGCCCCCTTTGAGGTGGGGGCGAGGGGGGAGTGATATATACAAATAATCGAAAATAATGTCGAATACATAGTTTTCGGGTTCGCCAAAGTGAATAGCGACAATCCGGATTTTCAGTATGAGGAGACAAACCACGTGGGGGTAAGACACGCCAGAAACCCTTAGGGGCGGGGGGCGAGGGGGTCATAAATAAAAATAAACGAAAATAGTGTCGAATCCACACTTTTCGGGGTCGCTGAGATGAATAGTGACACTCCGATTTTTTTAAAAGTCCAAGTTCAGCCCCCTTTTAGGGTGGATTCGAGGGGGGAGTGATATATACAAATAATCGAAAATAGTGTCAAATACATAGTTTTCGGGGTCGCCAAAGTGAATACGACACTCCAGATTTTTGGTATCAGGAGATAAACCGCGTGGGGGTAAGACACCCCAGGAACCCTTAGGGGTGAGGGGCGAGGAGGGTCATATATAAAAATAAACGAAAGTAGTGTCGAATCCATACTTTTCGGGGTCGCTGAGATGAATAGTTACACACCGAATTTTTTAAAAGTCCAAGTTCAGCCCCCTTTGGGGTGGGAGCGAGGGGGCAGTGATATATACACATAATAGAAAATAGTGTCGAGTCCATACTTTTCGTGGTCGCTTAGGTGAATAGTGACATCCCGGGAATTTTTAAATTCCAAGTTCAACCCCCTTTAGGGTGGGGGACAAGGGGGGAGTGATGTATAAAAATAATCGAAAAGAATGTCGAGTACTCTTCGGGGTCGCTGAGATGAATACTGACACTCCGGAGTTTTACTATCAGGAGACAAACCACTTGGTTTAGGGCACCCCAGGAACCCATAGGTGCGGGGGGCGAAGGCGTGAGATATAAAAATCATCGAAAGTAGTGTCGAATGCATACTTTTGGGGTCAGTTAGATGAATAGTGACACCCCGGGATTTTTTTAAGTCCAAGTTCATCCCTCTTTGGGGCGGGGAGCAAGGGGTGTGAGATATAAAAATAATAGTATTTAGTGTCAAATATACAGTTTTCGGGGTCGCCGAGGTGAATAGTAACACTCCGGAATTTTAATATCGGGAGACAAACCACGTGGTAATAAGACACCCCAGGAACCATTAGGGGTAGGGGGCGGGGGGCTTGAGATATGAAAATCATCAAAGTAGTGTCGAATACACACTTTTTGGGGTTGCTGAGATGAATAGTGACACTCCAATTTTTTTTAGTCCAAGTTCAGACCCTTTGGCGTGGGGGCGAGGGGGAAGTGATATATACATGTAATCGAAAATTGTGTCGAATACGTAGTTTTCGGGGTCGCCAAAGTGAATAGCGAAACTCCGGATTTTCAGTATCAGGAGACAAACCACGTGGGGATAAGACACCCCATGAACAATTAGGGGCGGGGGGCAAGGGGGGTCATATATAACAATAAACGAAAATAGTGTCGAATCCATACTTTTCGGGGTCGCTTTGATGAACAGTGACACCCCGGGAAATTCTTAATTTCAAGTTCAGCCCCTTTTAGGGTGGGGGGCAAGGGGGAGTGATATATAAAAATAATTAGTGTCGAATCCACAGTTTTTTGGGTCGCTGAGGTGAATAGTGGCACTCTGGACATTTAAAGTCCAAATTAAGGCCCCTTTTGTGGTGAGTGGTTAGGAAGGGAGTTAGATATAAAATAATCGAAAATAATGTCACATCCATGGTTTTAGGTGTCGCTTAAATGAGGAGTGACACTCCGGTTGTCGTTTAAGTCCAAGTTGATCCCCAAATGCCAGGCGGGTGAGAAGGAGTCAAGAACAGGAAATATCCAAATGACCGAGATTAGGGATGTTTTTTGTACGTTCCAGTATAACTGTCAGCAGAACTTAATACAAATATTACCTACTACCTGAAAAAATACTAAGGGGGAAAGACACCCCTTGAAGCCTTAGATAAGGGTACGAAATGTAATTAAGACTGAAAATGATCGATATTAGTGTTGAATCCATATGTTTCGGGACTACGGAAACAATTTCAAACAAACTTGGTCGCTTATGACTTATTATCAGGAGACAAAGTGCGTGGAGGTATGACAACCCTAGCACACCTACGACGGGATGAGATGTAGAAATAATCGAAAATAGTGTCGAATCCATTCTTTTCGGGGTCGCTGAGATGAATAGTAACGCTCCAATTTTTTTAGAAGTCAAATTTCTGCCTCTTTTCGCATAGCGGTGAGAAAAAGTGAAAAACAAAATTTCGAAAATGACCGAGAGAATGGACGCATGTGTGTATACTGGACCTACTGTCTGGAAAAATATACCTTAGGGGTAAGAGACTCCTAGCCTCTAAAGTAGGGGCGAAATGTAAATATTAACCGAAAATGACCGAAATTTGTGTCTAATCCATAGTTTTCGGGGTCGCTGAGATGAACTGTAACACTCTGGATGCCGTTTAAGATAAAGCTCAGTCCTACTCGGCAGGCGGATGAGAACTGGCAAAAAATTGAAAACGTCCAAAGGGACAGAGTTTAAGGAAGTGTGTATGTTTTAGCATATCTCTCAATCAAACTTGGTATACACGTGACTTACTATATAGAAAACATTACTGTGGAGGTCAGATAAACCTAGCCCCCGCTGGTGTTGGGGAATGAGAGGGGCTGACTTGCAAAATAAGGAAAATAACCAATATTAATATCGAAATCCATTGTTTATGTGTCGCTGATACGAACTGTGACGCTGTGGATACCGTTTAAGTCCACGTTCAGCCTCCATCGAGGCAGGAGCTGAGAAGGGCTTAAAAGTAAATAGTATAAAATGACCGAGATTAGTGTCTACTCGAAAATTAAATAATCTAAAACTTGAAATCAGATACATCTAAATAACTATACAACTACATGATAAGTCGTAAAATCAGCATCTCAAAAAGAATTCTATAAGCATTCACTTCACACTCAACTAACTAGGAATACAAATACTAAAGGTAAACATTCAAAAACTATCCGAGCAACGCCGGGTACTACAGCTAGTTTTAAATATAAGCCAACTCTAAGAGTGATTTAACCCTATGATTATATTTACCAATTTGCGCAAGGAGCGTAATATGTCCCTCCACTCTCCTCTTTCAGCAATAAGTGAATGCCACTTCATGGGCTAAATTTTACTATTTATTCAGGTATAAGTACAAATGATCCATAAAGATCACACTCCTGACAAAATACCGAACAGGAGATAAACATTGGAAAGTTTGACATCTTGCCTGTTATTGACGCGTAATCACTCGCATAAATTGTAACGGTGATGATTTCTTGAAACCATCGTATGGGTGATTCCTTCAAAATTATGAAATATGTTCCGTACGCAATTTATCAATCAACCTATCTATCTATCTATCTACTTATCTATCGATCTATCAATCAATCTTCTTCTTCCATCACTTATCCCGCACTTTGATGTCGTCAGGGGTGTTGACTTTGTCGCAATTATAGACCTGTCCTTGTTTTACGGCCAGATGGTGTTCCTGACGCCACCTCTATGTGAAGGGATATATTCACTCTTGCGTGGTTCTATGATAGTTGACAGTTTGATGTGTAGGCCTATATGAAGGGGAGTTTTTTTTTAGAAAAACACCACTAAGCACCGAGTCAGAGTAATGAACTCGATGCGGTTAAAATTACTCATTTTGCCGGGAATCGAACCATGGACCCTCTGAACTAAGGGCCAATGCGCTGTCCATTCAGCCAAGGAACCGAATTATCAAGCTTCTATGCACGTCGGTTGGGCTGTAAGTTATGGCAACTATTTTTACCCAGCACATATTCACTGTGCTACCATACAATGGTCATTAAGTCCTGGAAAGTATTTGTGCATGGGCACAACAAGAGATGATGTTGTATTGGACAGGTAACACACAAACAGGGCGATGAGATGGCAGTAGTGAGGCAGGTTACATGCGGAATGGATATGGCGAGGCAACTTCAGGGCTGGGGCTGGGAAGTAATGGAACGGCCGCTATACTCACCGGACCTGTCTCCATGCGATTTTGACCACATTCCCAAAGTGAAAGAATGATTGCGTGGTGACAGTTTGGGTCACGAGAAGACATTGCTAACGCTGTGAAACATGAGATTGTAAAATTCATCCATGGTGAGGCGACTGGTATCTGAGGTCTCCCGTATCTTTGGCAGCGCGTTGTAGACAATCTAGAAGTCTACTCTGAGAGTCTATCGCAAAGATGATAGTGTTCTCTTAGAACAAACATTATGTAGCACAGGGATTTCATGGCTGATAAATTGCTCCCTTAATATCGTACACCTGGTAACCTATTTGGCATAATTCATATATTCCATAGCCCCTTAGGCTGCCCGCTCGCATCTGTATGTTTCTATTTGTCTGGCAACTTTAAACTACTGAATTCCACCTATAACTGACAATAACTGAAAACACATCGAGATACGCAAATGCAGGAAAAACATAGTTGCCATGACTTGCCCCAACCATCGTATATACTAATTTAATCGTGTAGCATAAAATTTTGAGAAAACTGCAGATAACTTTTCATCTCAATATTTTTAGAAATAACTTTCATTTCAGCAAGTTCCCTATTTTCCTAAAGCATTTATTTACTTCTGATATACAAAATAAGCTCTTACAAGTTTAAAGCTACCAGCTACATTAAAATTAAGGTAACTACAGCACGTCAAGGCCAGTTCCACAGAACTCCATGATATTTCACAAATATCTGTATTTTACTATGGACTACGGGAATCTATCAATTAATAGAAGGTGAAATGCAATAATTTACGGTGTATTGTAGTGACTGTAGCGATTCAAACACACGAGTTTAAGTTGTATACGAAGGTTGTAGCGTAAGTCACGGCAACTATCTTTATACGCATGGGTGCGTCATCTACCAGACAAATGGTAATATTATTATACAGCTGGGAATGGGAAGAACAATCTGCTAGAAGCATGTACAAACAGATGACTAACGGGCTACTGCCAAGGTTCAAAACATCCATATATTCAAAACACACAGTAAGTATTCTGTGTAAAAACAGATAATTAATTAGCCCTCCGTTATTCAGTAGTCTCCGTTACTTTTATTACGTTTCCTTTATCATCAGTTTTGTCATCAGTCTTTCTTCGCAGCAACGTCTGCAACAGGCAACTAGTACATATAATCACGAACAAAATATATGTAGTGGTTAGCGTGATTAGCTGCCACCCCTGGAGGTCCGGGTTCGATTCCCGGCTCTGCCACGAAATTTGAAAAGTGGTACGAGGGCTGGAACGGGGTCCACTCAGCCTCGGGAGGTCAACTGAGTAGAGGTGGGTTCGATTCCCACCTCAGCCATCCTCGAAGTGGTTTTCCGTGGTTTCCCACTTCTCCTCCAGGCAAATGCCTGGTATCTAACTTAAGGCCACGGCCGCTTCCTTCCCTCTTCCTTGCCATCCAATCTTCCCATCCCTCCACCCCCTGTTCAGCATAGTAGGCGAGGCCGCCTGGGCGAGGTACTGGTCATTCTCCCCAGTTCTATCCCTGGCCCAAAGTCTGAATCTCCAGGACACTGCCCTTGAGGCGGTAGAGGTGGGACCCCTCGCTGAGTCCGAGGGAAAAACCGACCCTGGAGTGTAAACAGATTACGAACGAACAAAATATTTAAAATTATTGAATAACCCTACTGTTCCACAATGC
The DNA here is from genome assembly GCF_040414725.1 of Anabrus simplex. NCBI lineage: Eukaryota > Metazoa > Arthropoda > Insecta > Orthoptera > Tettigoniidae > Anabrus > Anabrus simplex. The sequence continues at coordinate 1,303,637,426 of NC_090265.1, forward strand.
TGCATGTGGCTTTTGCAATTTGTAGTCTATAAAGGTATATATAGGGGTTTCAAAGGAACAAAATTAAATGTATATGCGGAAAAATATCTCGCTATGAACTATGACCTTTGAAAAATGACGTTCTCAAACAATATACTGAAAACTTTCATATTGATGTGATATTTGGTGATGGTACCGTTTGACCGTGACAACAACGCAGCTCATTGTGAACTCAAAATAGGTTCTGCTTAATTGCGGGTGAACCCTGCAGAGACATTCGAATACAATACCACATTTTAGATTACATTTCCACTGTTCATTCTAAATGTCAAGCTACGTTAACCAGCTTTGGCATATAATTTTAAATGCCCGAACTTTTGACAGAATAATTCTCCATTCCCCATATCTTAATCTGTTGCGTCTTAGTAAAGTCCATGTCTGTATGAAACTACCTGTATGAATGTTAAGAAAATTCACTACATTTATAGATTCTATTTAACCATTCAGCCGTTTTGTGTAACATCGCAAAGGATATCCTAAATAGCCCGATTTTTACAGCGGATTAACGCCGTGACGTCTGTTATCCTAATGAAAATAAATGATAATCCACAGCCCGTTTCCAGTCATTCGATCGGTTCATGAATGGAATTGATGAAACCCCCATCCAGCGGTGAGGATAGGAACTCTGCCGGCTGCCGAAGCCTGTCGCTCCACTGTGGCATTATTATTATCCTAAAATAATTTAAATTGTAAGATAAGGTAAGATAGGATAATTTATTAATCCTGGCAAAGTTACTTGTGCATTCCTTTTTTTTACGTAAGAAGTCCTGAAGTAATTCCCTTTTGCCAGTGAAAGCTACAGATAAATCATACAATTACTGTTAATAATAGCAAGAGAAAAGAAGGAGATAATATGATAACAATGTTAAAAATTATCTAGAAAATAATCCAGTGATATTAATCACAAAACAGTATTACCCACTGTAACTCTACATGAAAATAGACTCAGGACTTAAATAGTGTAAATACTAAAATAACATGCAATTTTACTGCACATTAAAATACCGATATTATCGCATTCAAAGTAGAGGTGAATGAAGGGAAGGAAAAGTAAAAACAGGAGGAAGAAAGCGATTCACCAAAGGCAGAAGGAAATAGTGAAGAAGAGCAAGGAGGAATTGAAAGAGTTTCAAGATGAAGAATAAGATGAATAAACGAAAATATTTAGTGATAAATAATTTAAAAGATAATCGCATGCTGTACGTGACCAATATACACTGACTTGGCAAACTGGGGCCTCCTCTGGCCCTGCGAACTGCCGTGAGACGCCGTAGAAGTGAGTCGACAAGTCCCTGGTAGTTCTCTGGACGCAGGTGACACCAAATCGTTTGCAGAGCGGCCGTCAATGCTTGTCTGTTCGTGGGTGTAGAATCCATGGCACGGAGCCTCCGTTCCAGGACATCCCAGATATGCTCGATAGGGTTCATATCGGGGCTCCTGGGTGGCCATGGCAGTCGATGGACCTCCACTGCATGTTCCTGGAACCATTCCCGGGCGACGTGGGAGCGATGTGTCGGCGCGTTATCATCTTAAAACACCGCAGAACCGTGTGGGCGCTGGAAGGCCAAACATGGGTGGAGATGGTCTCCGAGCAGCTCAACATACCGCGTACCATTCAAAGTCTCTTCCAGAACAACTAGGGGTCCATTCCATACCAGGAAAATGCACCCCAGACCATAACAGAGACACCAGCGCCCTGGACCAGACCTTCGAGACAGGCAGGATCCATCACTTCATGTGGTCTGCGCTATACACGGCGCCTCCCATCGGCATGGTGCAGTTGAAATCGTGATTCGTCCGACCATATCACGTTACGCCATTGTTCCAGTGTCCATCCCTGGTGACTGGCGACAAATGCGCGTCGTTGTGCCCGATGACGTTGGGTTAACAGTGGCACCCGTGTGCGGCGCCGGCTTCCATACCCCATAGAACCCATGTGCGTACGGATTGTCCACTAGTAGGCGTGTCTGGCACGGCATGTGTTGAATTGAGCCGTGATTTGTTGCACCCGTCTGTCGCTATTGACAATCCCTCTCAGATGTCGGGGGTCACGGTCATCGAGGGTGGCTGGATGGCCGGTCGTTCGTCTGTTGTGGACGGTGACACCCAAATTTAACCATTCACGATACACCCTGGACACGGTTGATTGAGCGAAGCCGAATTCCCACACCACTTCCGAAATCGCACTTTCCATCCGTCGGGCACCGACCACCATACCTCGTTCGAACGGTGTCAGCTCACGACGACGTTCCATGTTACACCTGTCACATGCACAGCCACTGCTTACAAGGTCTCCTATACAACTGCCTCTGGCACAGGGGGCGTGTGGTGCGCAGACAATACACCTGCGCATCAGTGCTCCGCTATCCCATGACATTTGCTCACTCAGTGTACACTGCCAGACAAAAAATTGAAGGACTCAGAAGAAACGGTCGAATGTCAAAGTAACTTCGTAGACGTACACACCATCGATGTAAACTTGAATTATTTGATTTGCAACCCACTGCGACAAGAAGAACGGGCCCCCGAGTGCATTAGTGTTGTTCGTCTTTAGTGTTGTTACCAGGCCTGGCAGGGTATATAAGGGGCGTGAACAGCGTCAGATGTAGAGTAATCACTGTGAAGGACACGGAGATGCCGCGTACTCGTGTGAGATAGCGTTAACAGCACCTGGCATAGTTTGAAAGGGGTTTTATTGTGGGTCTTCACTTGGCCTCCCGACGTGACAGTGGCCCATTGTTGGACTGCATAGGAATGTGAGGATTGGCATACTCGTCACCAAAAGAGAGGATCACCGTAACGCATGTCGTAACGCCTTCACATCTGCGCCTGCCATCCGAGAACAAGTAACGAATTCCCTGCGACATTCTGTGTCATGCCGCGCCGTTATTCGGAGAGTAGTAGCAGCCGGACTAGAAAATTACCGTCCCATGCGTAGTCTGTCGTTAACACCACAACACAAACGGCTGCATCCGGAGTTGTGTCGTGACCGGGAAGCACGGACTCCTGATTAGCATTGTGTTCAGCGATGAATCGGGGTTCCGCACTACCGCGGATGACCATTGTCCGCGAGTATGGCGGCGACCTGGGGAGAGGTCCCATTCTTGCACTGTTTTGGAGGGGCACAGTGGCGTTACTCCTGGTGTATGGGGAGCCATCGGGTATAACTTCAGATCATGGTTGGTATTGATTGAGGGAACTCTGACGGCGCAAACGTACATCACGGACATCCTGCATCCTCATGTGTTACCTCTCATGCAACTGCATTGTGGTGCCATTTTTTAACAGGACAATGCTCGTCCATACACGCCACTTGTATCTATGAGATACCCTCGTGGCCAGCAAGATCACCAGATCTGTCCCCGATAGAACATGTGCGGGACCAGTTCGGACGTCAACTCCGTCCCAGTGCCTTTATCCAGGATATCAAAGACCAGTTACAACAGTTGTGAGTCTGCTTTCCCCAGGAGGGGATACGGTGGCTTTATGACAATCTCCCCAACCGAATCAGTGCATGCATCAAGGCAACGTAATACTAATAAGCGTGCTTGTACTGTTAAACTCTTTGTAAATTTGACTCTATTTTGTAATCACTGAAATAACGTCACATACCAACTCCAAACGTGGTTTTACTTCGTTTCCTCCTCTCCTTCCTGGTGTTTCAATGTTTCTTGTCGGGCGGTGTATTAAAGTTTTATTGAAAAGTATCACTCCTAAACTACAGTATGTACGTGTGTTAAATTTTCAGCCTAAAAGCCTGTTGGAGGTTGAAGTCTCACAACCACGATTTCAGTGTTTTCGGGAAAAACATTCAAACTCAACGGAGAGCTATTTTACAGTCTATAATATACAAACACAATGTTATTGTTCCTCGCATATAATGGATGTACATAGCCCTCCTTCATATTCAAAGGAAACATTTAATGTTAATTATACTTCTCTGAAATATTTTGATAGAGAATATAAAGATTCCTCCCAACCGATGCTCAAGATCTCAATCAAGCTTTATATGGTGTAATCAATAACCAGGAACATCCCTGGCAAATATATTTTTGTGGGAAAATTTCGACATTTAGCGACTTATCTCCGAAGTCCGCTTACTTGTCTGAATGTTAAGCGTTGAGGACTTCGTTTCAGAGTGTCACGGGTTCAATTCGTCGTTGGTTTGGTGCTTTTAATCGCATATGCTTAACTCCGTTGACTCGAATACTACTGCTCATGTCAGTCCAAATGCTCTCCTCTTCATATACACATAACACATAAACAAAAAGTAGCGAAAATATTCCTCCACATAGGGTTGGTGTCAGGAAGGGCATACGGCCGTAAAACTTGTTCGATACAGTTCACACCCGGGAATAGAGTGTGGAAAAAAATATAAATGAATAATAATAATAATAATAATAATAATAATAATAATAATAATAATAATAATAATAATAATAATAATAATAATAATAATAATAATAATAATAATAATAGAACGTGTTTGAAATTGTATGATACAACACCAAGCATCGCATACTATTAAATGACAATATCTTAGGACTGTAATATGTTGTTAAGGATTACCATCGAACATCATATGCAGTGTCCATATCTAAACGAACATTTTAAGGCCTGATGTATTTTACCATATTTAGTTGATACTAGAGTTGCTTTGAAGGTTTCGTTAGAAGTTTTAATTAATGGCATTCGTAAATCTGTCAGTAGCATCATCTGTTGAATATTATTTATAAAAACAGGTACGAGTACTTTATTGAGTAATCCTTAATGTAAATGATTACCTGTGGGTAATCCAGAATATTCGCACGTAAAATCAAGAATGAAGTGAATATGAAACTGATTATAGACAGAGAGTTGCGTCATCGAAAATCGGTTATATTCGTAGATTTATGTGGCAGATTATATCACGATCATAGTCACGGGATCTCCATTTTAAGATGGATTTAAAACAACAGTGATATGCCTATTAATTTCCTTAATACACATGTACTGAGCCAAACCTCCTTGGTGAGAAGCCCAGTAACGATTTCACTCAGCTATCATGCCACGTGTAATTCATTTGCCTTAATATGATAGTAGTTAATTTAGTTTCATTCCACTGGAAAAGAAATAAACTAATAAAGAGATTTGAAAACATAGCCTAAACATTAGTAAAATGTGAAGACTAAAACTAAGGTCAATTAGACTGAATGTGGTTGGTGATCATTATTTTAAAAGGAATGCAAAGTGATTATAAGCCCACAGCCCATAACTGGAAAAGGAGCCCCTTTTCCAAATTCTGGATTTCGAAAACCCAATATTATATTATTGATATCTAGTATAAAAACTCTGTCTGAGTCGTTGGCGTAATGGTCAGCGTACTGCTCTTCGGATCAAAGATTCCAGCGTTCGATTCCCGGCCGGGTCGGGGATTTTAATCGCTTATGATTAATTCTTCTGGTTCGGGTACTGGGTGTCTGTGCATTTCCCAACACTCTCTCTCCATATTCAGACAGCACACCACACTATCAACCACCATAAACACACGCAATATTGATAACACCCCTTCCCCCTGTGGGTGGGGGCGGTAGAATAACACCCACGGTATCCCCTGCCTGTCGTAAGAGGCGACTAAAAGGGGCCCCAGGAGCTCTGAACTTTGGAGCGTGGGTTGGCGACCACGGGGCCCTTAGCTGAGTGCTGGCATTGCTTCCACTTACTTGTGCCAGGCTCCTCACTTTAACCTATCCTATCCGACCTCTCTTGGTCAACTCTTGTTCTTTTCCGACCCCGACGCTATTAGGTTTGCGAGGGCTGGGAATCTTTCATTTTCACGCCCTTCGTGGCCCTTATCTTACTTTGGTCGATATCTTCATTTTTCGAAGTGTCGGATCCCTTCCATTTTTTCCCTCTGATTAGTATTATATAGAGGATGGTTGCCTAGTTGTACTTCCTCTTAAAACAATAATCACCACCACCACCTGATAACACCCCTCCATAAAGGGTTGGCGTCAGGAAGGACATCCGGCCGTGAAACAGGGCCAATCCACATGTTCGACGCAGTTCGCACCCGTGACCCCACAGGTGTGGGGAAAAGTGGTAGAAAAGAAGAAGAAGATCTCTAGTCAGGGGCGGTGCATCATTAAAGACTAAAGGGGCTTAGCCCCACCAAATTTTCGGACATAGAGGGTTTAGAAATGTTATATTATTTATATATTAGATCAGGGCCTCTCAAACGCCCAAACTTTCACGCGTGCAGAGCGAGGCGCAAGAGCTCCGTGCACTGTTCATCGGTGTCGCTCGGTGCCGCTCGGTATGGCTCGGATCAACGCTTCGTCTCTGGGCTACTCGGCTATGCTCGGCTATACTCGGCTCAACTCAGCCCGGATTTGGAGCGCTACGGCGCAAGTGGGTAAGACGGAGACAGGCGGAGAGAGCGAGAGAGGCGTAAGGAAAGAGAGAGTAAGCGCTATTGCTCCAAATCGAGGAGTGGGGGTCTTCACTCTGGTCAACCAAGCCAAGTCGTCTTTTGCACCGTGCACAGTGCATGCACCACGCGCATGCACCCTGAGAGGCCCTGTATTAGATAATGAATCTAATAAGACCAAATTAATATCTGAGTACTGTACCACTGTTTTGAAGTAATTAATGATATGAAAAAATGAAAGCATGATTTCATTACATGTTTTCTACGTTTATCCTGACCCTGGGACTAATTCGCTCTCAGTCCTCATAGTGAGTATTGGTAACTGTTTTGAAGGTTAGTGAACCTTTGAGGGAGTGAAAGTTTCAATGCATTTTAAAATGTCAAGCTAGGGGCTAGCTTTGACAAGCCCGCAATCAAAAAATGACAATATAGACGAAGCTGTAGCGGTGGGTGTCATGGCGATGTTATTGCAAACTCACTTGTATTCTTCTAACCTTATGTAACATGTTCTGGTGATCATTCACAGAGTGAAGCTTTCGACACGTTTCGAATTTTAGTTTACAGTTCTCTCTTAGCAGTTGCGGTATGGAGAGCATTTCTGAATAATTTTTGTTCAACAGTGATTAGTATGCAGCGTTTAAAATAGTGAATAGCTTGCACCGCAGAAGAATCGACGAGCGCATTACCTTTATAAATGAGGTAGGCCCTCACTTTTAGAGTATTATTTTTATTACAGTATTCGCATGCATTAGAATCAAGCATGCTTAACGGTACTGATACTGTCAATAAAAATGTAATGACAAGGTTTAATATGGGTTTATACACAACAGCAGAAAAAAACCTCTATGGCTAAATGGTTAGCGTGCTGGCCTTTGGTCACAGGTGTCTCGGGTTCGATTCCCGGCAGGGTCTTGAATTTTAACTATCATTGGTTAATTTCGCTGGCACGGGGGCTGGGTGTATGTGTCGTTTTCATTATCATTTCATCCTCATCACGACGCGAAGGTCGCCTAAGGGCGTCAAATCGAAAGACCTGCACCTGGCGAGGCGAACACGTCTTCGGACACTCCCGGCACTAAAAGTCATCCGCCATTTCATTTCAGCAGAACAAATATTAATAATAATATAACAGTGTTAATAATAATAATAATAATAATAATAATAATAATAATAATAATAATAATAATAATAATAATAATACGCACATAACGTCACCTGCCATTTGAGCCACGAGCCACTACTCTCTCTGGTATAAAAACTGTAATGTACACGTTCAACAATAACACCGAATGTCCTAGTTAGTGACCCATATACAACAGGCTAGACATTGTGACATAACGAATGGTCTTCCAATTCTTTTTGCCCACGGCAATGAAAGCAGAGGTAAGGGAAAAAGTTATTGCTATCCAGTCGTCTGTTCTTCAATATTTGATTTTATACTTTGATATTATGGTAATAATGATATCTGTAAAGACACTCGATGAGAGAGTAAAAAAAAAAAAAAAAAAAATCCTCCATCAATGACGTCGTGAGTAAGACGAGATGATTAATACTGTTTTATCAACCAGGAGTCAGACGGCAATTCATGCTCCGCTGGCGGTCCTCTTTAGTATCAATACCCGAGCTGACGTCAAGGGCTTCGTAACGAACGGCAGTAACAAGAGAATTGCACCGAATGGAGAGTTACAATTGCGATGGTTAGCTACAGTATGATCCTACAAGTCAATGCCACGAATTACTCATTTATAGCATAAATATTATTCTTACCTAGGAAATAAACCACACCGTAAGTCAGAGAAGGCTAAATGACCTTAATAATAATGTTGTTGGTTTTTATATCCCACTAACTACTTTACGGTTTTCGGAGGTACCACGGTACTGAAAATTCGTCCTCTAGGAGTTAATTTACATATCAGTAAAACTATCTAAACGAGGATGGTGTACCGAACCGGGAACTTGAGCTCAGAAGGCCAGCACTCAATCGCCTTAGCTACTCAGTGTGTCACAGATGGTTTTATATACATCAATTGACACTTACTTATCGACTGTAGACATCTCACAAAATAATGCCAAAGATAATGATAAGGAATTGACTGATACAATTAGACTTAGTATTGTATGTATAAATAATAAACTGATATAAAATTGGTAATACAGAATTAATAATAATAATAATAATAATAATAATAATAATAATAATAATAATAATAATAATAATAATCTGAATAGATTGATTCTCAAGGATTCCGATTCGAATTCCGGCACAGACGCACGTCATGTAATAGTAGTCGCTATGAGAAACATATGTCACTAGATTTACTGACAATAATTTACGGACCCCCTTTTCAGCGAAAAAAATGATAAACTCAGGCATCCCATAAAAATCTTTGGGGAGTTAAAAGAACGTTGAAGATATAACACTACAAATTATAACATCCAATAAAGCTAAGACACTTTTCGACACTTGAATGGTGGTTTTCCTCTAGTCGAGAGCACGTGGGCTCACTTCCATGCTGCGTACTTTCTGTGCTGCTTAAAACACCTGTGTCTCTCTAAATATACAGAGAGGGACATAAGTGTTCGCACAGTGGCCCAGTTACTTATCAGTCAGTATAAAATAGGGAATGTAGCAAACTTCGTCCGTTGTTCGGACCATCATGAATTGAAACGATACATTATGCATACATACGCTAAAGTGTGTACAGTAAAATCCTGATCATACATGAAGAGATGAGGAAAACAAGGACGGGAAGAGGTGGTATGCCTGGTCAGACGTCTACAAACACCGATGAAAGCTATCAACAAAACAGAGTAGTACGGATCAGTTCTGACTGGAACATTGATGAGTCAACACAGTTATGAGCCTTGTTTACATTAGAAGTGGATACTGGTGATTCATGGTGGGATGGGGAAAATTAGAAAGGAAACGACAATTAAAGAAAGTAAATAATAGTAACCCTTCATGAAGAAGGCAAATCATACGCCGAAACTGCACAAATCATTAAACGAAGAGGAAACACAATGTTCAGTATCATTAAGAACTACAAATCTTCAAAAACATTGAAGTAAAGAGAGAAGTGGACGTCCCCGTAAGCTCACTCTGAGAGAATAGAATACGGTAATTAGGATAGTGCAGAGGACTTCAAAGATATAATAATCCCAAATTGCAACAGAAATTCAGGAGTACCATGGTAAAGAGGTACATCCTAAGACCATTCCTAGAACTCTTCATAGAGCTGAGTATCACGCCCGAAGTCCCAGGAGGAAGCCATTCAACAGCTCACTATACAAAAAGAAGAAGAGATTGGCACTTTCACAAGGGTACATAATGAAGAATAATGACTTCTGGAGAAAAGTTATTTTTTCAGATGAAAGCAAATTTAACATTTCTCGCCAGGATGGATGTTGATGTGGAGGAAAATGAATATAGAGTTTGAAACCGCCACCCTCCAGGCTACAGTCAAACACGGTGGTAGAGCTGTTATGGTGTGGTCGTGTATGGCGGCTTCAGGTCATTGGTCCTAATGTTTATAGATGGAACAATGGACCAATATGTTTATTTGGATATTGTGATAAACAATTTACGACATAGTGCCCAAAAACAGGGTCTACAGGCTGATTACTACTTTCAGCAGGGCAACGACCCAAAGCATACTACGAATAATGTTCGTTATTGGATTGTTTATAATACACCTCATACCCTGAAAACCCCTCCCCAGTCTCCCGACCTTAATCTCATTGAACATCTAAGGGATATACTCGGACGACGTGTCAGAAAACACTTTATATCCAGCAAAAGCCAGCTGAAAGGATTGCTTCTACAAGAATTGAATACTATTGGTGAATAAATCACAAGAAAATTAGTAGCTTCAGTGCCTAACAGATTAAGAAGTGTTATTCCGAACAAGATAATGCACACACGTTACTAAACCGTACACAAATGGTGACAGTTGTGTAGTTTAAGTTGTTGTGATAACATTTATGTCCACCCATTAAAAGACTAAAATACTACCTTTATTTTATTTTTAAGCAAATGAGTTCTTTTAAATTTGTGTATTCTGTAACCAAATGTACAGTTATAAACAGAGTATATTTCTATTAAATATATATTTAAAAAAGCAATTACTATTGCCAAAATATGCATATGTAAAATGTCTCCACTGCTGTGTGAACACTTATGTCCGTCAATGTACATAACGTGATACTTTTATTGATTGCTATTTTAGATATTTGATGTCAAATTGGTTGGATGGAACATGTAATTCTGAGTTTAATGAACATTATTATTTCAGCTGTCATATTATTTGTATTATAAATTGTCTTCAACCAACCGTAAATAATTTTACCGCATTCTAAATAAGAGGTAGTCACTAAAAGCATGACGGCTATTTAATTAGACTACTGTGAACAAATAAATAAACAATAAAGCTCAATTTGCGAGTTGTACTATTGTATCCAGAAATATGGCATATTATTCGTACACCCTGCAGCATTCACAATGTAGCCTATTTCTCCCGGCTTCAAAATTATTACATTGAAGAAACAATTCACAGCGTTTCAAACCGGGCCGGTACAACTTGTCAATATGTTCCGTACGCATCAATAATCACGTCTGGATTGCTAATAGACAAAGAATCGTGGCACGCCCGCGTAGGATGGTGAATAGAGTGACATTATTTGTTAACCTAAGTAATTTTCTCGATAAAAATAAAAACAAACGGACTCTATGATACTAAAACCCTTGTGTGCCTTGAACTACCAACGATCACTGTTCAACCTGAAGGATGTCTGGCTCCATGGCTAACTGGTTACCATGCTGGCCTTTCGTACTACGAGTCCAGTGTTCGATACCCGGCCGAATAGAGAATTTAAATCTTCATTGGTTAATCCTGGGTTCAGGGGCTGGGGGTGAGTGTGCCATCTTGCAACATTACAATTCATCCTAGGTAGAGCCCCATCCTCATAGATGAGCGTATTGCCCATGGTTGTCAACTTGAAAGAACTGCACCAGTCTTCTCAGGAGGTCATTTACTGTTAGCCCGAAAGCCTGCAGTTTACGAAGTGACGCGCGGCTGGCCGTAATTTTTGACTCTGTAGATCCAGACCGATATCGCATCACCAGATTGCTCCTCAATTGCCCTCACGTAAGCTGAGAGGACCCGGATTCAGCCCTCAGATTCAGGTCAAAGTCCCTGACCTCACCTAGGCGGGAATCAAAACCGAGTCCTCCTGTGAAGAGGCAAGGTCGCTATCCCTAGGCCAAAGGGCTTTTAAGTAATATTTGAACGAAATTTAGTTGACAGCTACGCTGAAAAATGCACACACACACACACACACACACACACACACACATTCATATTCTCAGTCATTTTGGTAATTTTATTATTTCACCCTTTCTTACCCCTATTCCAAAGTAGGATGCACTTAGTCTTAAAAATCCGGGATGTCACTGTTCGACTCAGTAACCTCTAAAACTTTACACTCGACACAATTTTCGATTATTTTTATCCACTCCCTCCCTCACACCCCACCACACAGGTGGATGGAATTCAACGTTTAAAATAATCCAGAGTCTCACTATTCATCTCAGCAACCCCGAAAACTATCGATTCAATACTATTTTCGATTATTTTTAATCTCACTTCCCCCTCAACCCCTACCATATAGGGGGATGAACTTGAACTTATAAAAATTCCGGAGTGTCACTGTTCATCTCAGCGACTCCGGAAACTATGGATTCGACATTATTTCGATAATTTTATACCTCACTCCCCTCTCACCCCCACTCCAAATGGGGCTGAATTTGGAATTTAAAAAATCCGGAGTGTTTATAGTCATCTTAGCCACCCTGGAAAGTATGGATTCGACACTAATTTCATTTATTCTTGTATATCACCCCTTCGTTCCTTGCTATTAAGTGTGCTTAGGATGTCTTACCCTCACGCAGTTTGTCTTCTGATACTGTCATATATGTACCAAGTTTGGTCTAAATAGCTTCACTGGTTTAGGAAGAAATGTGATACATACTTACCCACATATATTGACATTTGTGTTCATTAAGACAGCATGAGCAATATGATGCTTTGATGCCCAGTTTCAATACCAGGGAAGTTCAGAGCATGATTTTGCTAGGTTTAATTATTTCCAATGGTTCATGGTGTGGATGACTGTAGTCACGTCCTAGTTCGTGAACCATGGGCAACGGCTAAGTGGCCTGCTAAGTGGTCTTGAGAGTCGGGATACCAGTTGCTACGGATTGGAGTGGGCATCCCGGACATATTCTGAGTCATGGCCTTCATTGTGGTCAGGTGGCTAGGACTATACAATCCACAGGTAATCCCTAAGACGTTAGAGAAGAGATCCTTACTAGGACTATGTATAAGTAGAGTAGCATACTGCTTCATGAATTTACCGGGCTCAGAATATTTTAAGCAAGCCTCGTACCTATGGTAGTAACGGAGCCCCACTCCCATTTGACGACCTCCTTGGAAACAACTTGGCGAAAGAAATGGAATTCGAAGGGGAGCTATCAATATCAATGGGGCCTATGGAGGAAAGAAAGTAGAACTGGCCGAGTCAGCGAAGAGGATGCATCTTGATGTGCTGGGAGTAAATGCTATTCGGGTAACGGGAGATAAGGAGGAAGAGATAGAAGATTATAGAGTGTACTTGACGGGTGTTATAAAGGGAAGGGCAGAGTGTGAGGCAGGCCTGTTCATCAGGAATACCATTGAACGCAACGTACTTTCTGTTAGGCACGTAAATGAACGAATGATGTGGGTAAATTTGGCAGTTGGGGGAATTAGGACGAGAATCGCCTCAGTCTATTCACCATGTGAGGGTGCAGATGAGAATAAAGCTGACAAGTTTTATGAAACATTGAGTGATAAAGTAGTCAGGATCAACAGCAAGGATAGGAGATCGCTAATGAGCGATTTCAATACGAGAGTTCTAAATAGATCTGAAGAATACGAACGGGTGAATGGTAAATGCGAGGAAGATATGGAAGCTAATAGGAATGGGAAACGTTTGCTGGACTTCTGTGCTAGTATGGGTTTAGCAGTTACGAATACATTCTTTAAACACAAGGCTATTCACCGCTACATATGGAAGGGTAGGTGTACAAGATCCATAACAGATAACATCTAAACCGATTTCGAATTCAGGAAATCTGATAGGAATGTACGGGTTTTACGGGTATTTTTCCATGATACAGACCACTATCTGATCTGTAGTGAATTAAGTATCTCTAGGCCTAGGATAGAGAAAGTGAAATCTGTCTGCAGACGAATAAGGGTAGAAAATCTCCGGAACGAAGAAATTAGACAGAAATACATGGATATGATTTGTGAGAAATTCCGAACAGTAGACAGTAAGCAGGTTCAGGGTATAGAAACAGAATGAGTGACATACAGGGATGCTGTAGGAGAAACAGCAAGGGAATGCCTAGGAAAACTGTGCGTAAAGATGGGAGAAAGCGAACATCTTGGTGGAATGACGAAGTGAGAGCAGCTTGTTAACGTAAAAAGAAGGCTTATCCGAAATGACTCAAAACAAGGACTGTTGCAGATATAAATTGTACGAAGATGATAGAAACAGAAATAGTTGCTGAATCCAAAAAGAAGTCGTGGGAAGATTTGGATAATAACCTGGAAAGGTTTTCTCAAGTAGCAGGGAAACATTTGTGGACAGTGATAAAGAATCTTAGGAAGGGGGAAGGGAAGAAAATGAACAGTGTTTCGGGCATTTCAGGTGAACTCATAATAGACCCCAGGGAATCACAGGAGAGGTGGATGGAATATTTTGAAAATCTTCTCAACGTGAAAGGAAATCAATCTGGTAGTGTCACGAACAACCGAGCTCATGTGGAAGAGGAAAGTGGTGATGGTTAAATTACGCTTGTGGAAGTGGAAAAGGTGGTGAATATACTGCATAATGATAAAGCAGCAGGAACAGATGAAATTAGACCTGAAATGGTGAAGTGCAGCTGGAAGGCAGGCATGAAATGGCTTCATAGATTAATAAAATTTGCATGGAGAGGTGGTAAGGTACCTTCAGATTGGAGAAAAACATTGATTGCACCTATCTATAAGCAAGGGAACAGGAATTATTGCAACACCTATCGAAGTAATGAACCAATCATTCACAATCGTCAAAGGTGATACCTAAATTCACTAGTCAACTTAGCCGCGAGGTACGTTGTTGTGAAAGGAGTATCCATTTATGCATCATTACTTGAGGAGCACCCTGTGTCTTCTTCATGTTTCGTACCCACGAGACAAGAGCGCTGATGGTGAATTGCAATCCTTTTGGGCAGGAAAGGAATCTGTATTTGTAAGCTCCTAGGGTAGAATTGCGGATGGACTCAAGCATGCTCGTGGCTAATTTCTAAAATACGATAATTATCCAGATGTAAATTAAAGCTACGATTGGTACAGTGGAACGCCCAGTAAATTGAACGGAATTGTCATGTGATAATTTCTTTTCCAGCCAAAATGGAAGATTGTGTTGGACCGTAGAAAGATTCGAAGCTACACGTACATATCGTCATAGAGGGGGGAAAGTATTTATTCAGTGTTTTATACCACCTAGAGGCAAATTAAAATTATAAAAGCAGGAAATTCATATTCATTGCATTTTCTGAACGTTATGGATACCAACACCAGAGATGAGAACCGTAGGATAATGGAATTGTGTAATGTGATGCAACCTTTTTACCACTTTTCGCGTGCCAAAGGCCCGGGTATAGTAAGAGTAACGAGGGAGGCAAGATTAATTCCTTCTTCGGTGGTTCGCGAGTTCAGGTCTGTATCGCTCTGAGCCAATTATTCATGTGCGTCTAATAAACTGAACACTCAAGACTGGTTATTGGTAAGAGTGAAATACCAGACTATAGTAAGAACTGGTGGAGTGAAATAAAATAAATACTCATATTCGTGTGAATTTTAAATTTGCCCGCGTTTGGTGATGAAACGAAATTAACGGCGTGTCTCGGCACGGTATTACAAATACAGTCCTTTGTCTGTTAAATGTGTCAGATGGTGCAAATATTGAACTATGAATAGGAAGTGAATCGATAATTTCTATGTGTGGTAAATGTACAGTGATTCATGTAAATATTATTTAATTGTAACAGCATTCAAGAAGAAACGTGTGTGATAAATTTGAAGATTCACATATATTTGTTAAGTGTGTAGTATGTAGGAAAATAAAATTAAATAATGTTGTTAATAAAGAATCTCCGAGAAAAAATGTGCGAAGTATATATAGTTTGTATCAGCATGGTGTGTTAAGCCTTAATTGGGCGTACGGCGAATGACAATGTCTATGCCATTGTTCAGCAGAAATCCAGGTAGGTGACATGATTTGTATTCTTTAAAGTGTATTCTGCATCGATATGTTCTCTGTAGATAAAGGCCGAAGCTTCAGGCCAATAGTTTGTTGTTTTTCTTTGCTTTGATTTAAATATTAAGTGTTATGTGCAACATAGATGTTATGAAAATTCCACGCACATTTTATGTTGAAACCCCAAAATTTCAGACGATTATGTTAAATCGAATTGCAGAAGGTATCGGGTAAAGATGCGTTTTAAGCCAGTCTGTCGTTAAAGAATTTATGTTAATATTCCGTGTCAAAGCATAATGTAAAATATAGTTGAGTGTTGGAAAGTTTTGATTTTCTGAGTATCGGGTAGAGTGTCATAATGTCTAAATTAAGTCAAGATGGGCGTGATTTTTCCATATCATTTAAAGATTTAATACTTGGTAGAAGTTTGTTTCAATAGTTACGTAATTTCGGTACGATGATTAATCCATGAAATAAGCCATGATATTTAAAATGAAAAAATTAAATTAAAGAATGAGATTCAGACAGGCCATATAACATTTTATAAGAAATCAATCTGAGATCATATACAGTAGACATCCAACAGCCATAATGAGAAAGCACGAAGAAGCAGAGATAATGTTAAGATAAATGAGTTCTGTTGGATTCCGGGATGGAAATGCCCCGAGGGAGAATCGAACTAAGAATGTGTTGATGCCGGGAAGATGTAATGTCCCGAAGAAATAATGTGTGTTAGAATGCCGCGGAAGGCATGAGCAATATCCAGCGTTCGAAATTGTTTTTTGGTTTTAGGAATCATGTGATCTCAGAAGGCTGGATATAACGAGAGATAAATTCATTTTAAATAAGTATATTGTAATCTGGCTTGTTCCATGTAAATTCACCGCAGGTAGACAAAACGGCAGGTGTTATAAACCGCTAAACGGAAGGGTGAGATATTTTTAGAATACTGCCAACCAGTTATCAGATGACTGTCTGGAAGATTTAAGAGGGTCGAAGAATTAACAATATTATGTAAACCTGGTAATTGATAGAGATGATATTTTGTTTACTGGATTAATGGTTTTTGACATGTGGAAAAGTTTATTACGGAGAAATCTTGACACAAGTCAATTGTTGTGTTTAGTAGATTGTTAATGTGAGTTGTGGCGAATTTATCGAATGATAGGGGTAAATGGCGGCACTCATCTGTCACACACCCACAATTGGGATTTTGGTTTAATTCTTAGATGGCCTCAGTTCTGTTTGTCTGAAGGACCATTAGGGTGTTGAGTTGTACAGTAGTGATCTGTTAGAGAAGTAATGATTGTGGCTGGACTCATGCGTAATTTTTATGAGTTAGTTAGTGAAACACGCGGATATATGTGAGTAATGTAACGCAATTTTATAGTTAAAAGAGCGTAACGATGCAGAATGATTATATCATGTCACTGAAAATAAAAATCTACACCCTATTTCCAATCGTTCCACCGCGTCACGAATGGAATGAATGAAGCCCCAATCTAGCGGCGAGGGTCGAAATTGTGCCGGCTGCCGAAGCCTGTCACACTCCTCCGAGACAATGATTAACGTCTGACAAATGAAGTGAAATGAAATTATGTAACCGTTCAGGCTTCTCCAACCATACTAATTTATTGTACAGTCCTATTACGTGATATCACTCGATATCAAGATTATCCGTCATCGGAAATTATTCATTAACACATATTAATTTAACTTCAATCAATTGTAAAGGATTTTGCAATCATATTGTATATATTAGAACATCATTTATTATTTAAATTATTATATTATGTAGTATAGGAATTTATTATGTAGGCCTACTGTAAATATGGTCAATATGTTGAGACAGAGTTTGTCATTTCATCTCTTACTTGTGTACACGGAAAAGTTATTCCTGAAGCGGCGAATTTGGAATGAGTCACTCGGTTAAACTCATGAGCAAAGTAATATACAGTGACCCGCGCGCTACGCTAGCCCAAGCTACAAGACTACATCATCGACACGCCTACTTGATACGGGTGAAGAATGAAGAGGGGGAAGATATGATATGAGATCTACAAATCAGATGCTTCGTTGTATAGGGACTGGGTATGGAGCAATTACCAAGAGTGGGGAGAGCCCGGGTATATTATCGTGCACGGAGCAGTCTCAGATAACCACAACTACATTTATTTTTGAGACAGTGAGTTGTCGCTTCAAGACAGAGTACGTAGCTGCTGTGATGTTGTCGGATCTGGGTGAGACGAAACAAGCATACGGTGAAGCGTTATTAAACTAAATACGCTAGTTATGTAATATAATTTGGACTATCAACTGTCTACGCTACACTTGTTAAATTGTGTGCACTATCCGCACAAACATTTTGTGCATTAGGCATTTTACTGTTGGACGCTGCTTTATTGACAATGTGCCGATGTGATGAGTGGTAATATTGTTATCAAATAAAATCGAAATAAACTCCAACTCTGATTTTCCTTGAGGTTACCCTTCACTCTTCCACTGAAATGTTCTAAATTGATGACTACATTTGATTTAACTAATACCTCCGATTTTCCTGTCATCTTTCATTCCAGCAACACTCTCCATTAACATTTCATCTGTCATTTATCATTGCCCCAGAGGAGTGCGACAGTCTACGACCCGGTCGAATGACTGGGAACATTTTTTTTCTACTTGCCTTACGTCGCTCCGACACAGATAGGTCTTATGGCGACGATGGGACAGGAAAGGACTAGGAATGGTAATGAGGCGGCCATGGCCTTAATTAAGGTACAGCCCCAGCATTTTCCGGGTATGAAAATGGGAAACTTCAGGGCTGCCGACAGTGGGGTTCGAACCCACTATCTCCCGGATGCGAGCTCACAGCTGCACACGCCTAACCGCACGGCCAATTAGCCTGGTGAATGACTGGAAACAGGCTGTGGATTTTCATTTACCGGGCGAGTTGGCCGTGCGCGTAGAGGCGCGCGGCTGTGAGCTTGCATCCGGGAGATAGTAGGTTCGAATCCCACTATCGGCAGCCCTGAAGATGGTTTTTCGTGGTTTCCCATTTTCACACCAGGCAAATGCTGGGGCTGTACCTTAATTAAGGCCACGGCCGCTTCCTTCCATCTCCTAGACCTTTCCTATCTCATCGTCGCCATAAGACCTATCTGTGTCGGTGCGACGTAAAGCCCCTACCAAAAAAAAAAAAAGATGTTCATTTATCATTCAACAATATAATGTTATCTAAATTGTGTGTGAACCTTCAGATCCACATATTTTCTTTTACAATTTGCATCAACAGAGGAAGCAACCATGGGCTTGATTAAGGTATAGCATCTGCATTTGCCTGGAGTGAAAACTGGAAACCACGGAAAACAATCTGCTGGGCTCCCGACAGTTGAGTTCGAACACACTATCCCCCGAATGTTGGCCGATAACTACGTGACCCAAATTATGCAGCCATTCTCTCGGTAAATAAAAATAAGAAAAAATAATGGAAATTGGTTTCATTTATTTTGAAGTTTTACATATACTTAAATTAATATATTGAGTAATTCTCTGTTGAACTAGAATAATTTTAAATACGTTTATTTACAAGCTAGATGAACATGTAACAAATTGTCCGAGTTGGAAAGACTACTTTTAATTTGTTTTCACCGAGGCAACTAATCCAGGCAATAAAATGTCATTGCGGGGAAAAAATGGATTGTCTGTATGCAGTAATTGGTTGGTGGGTAGTGTTTTTATCTGCTCCCATGGAGAGGAACACGCTCTCTATGAAGCAATTTTTAAACTCCACCGTGTGGAACAGATACAGTATTTAAAGGTTAAAAAAACGTTTTCAGATAGGTAGTAGGTAATATACAGTATATATATACATATATACAATGTATGGAGTGTGTGTTTCTGCGCTGGCAGTCTGAACGAGAGAGCTTATAAATGAGTGTGCGTCGAATACAATTCATTTTGGGTACTAATTTCTTTCACTCTTTTCATACATATTTTCTACAAGAAATCAAATTAACACATTGTGAAATTTTGATTCGATTAAATAGCAGTAATCGTGGCAGTAGTAGTGGTAGTAATGGGATTATCTCCCCCTTCACATTAATAACTATAATAATAATAGCCCAGAAAGTAAGCGTGGAAACATCATATGAAAGCAACGATGGGTTGAGAAACGGCACGATGTATAGTCCACACAATAGACAAATTTTAATATCGTGGTAAATGGATATAGCCAAACAGACAAAACTAAGAGGCGAATAAGAAAAATATTAGTAAAATTGAATATGCCTACAAGCTTACACAAAACATACAACCAGGAATCCCAAGTCAGTATAAACAGGAACTAAGCTAAGCCACTACAACACAGAGATAAGGAGAAAATCATTTTACGCATCCAAATGTCCAATTAACAGCAGAAAAGCAGAAACTCAGGGGTGGAAAATTACCAAAATGACATTAAGCCCCAGAAAAGCAGATGGAACCCGGAGCAAGAAAAGAAATGGTTACTCTTCTTCTTTTTACAATGAATTTTACGTCACACAGACACAGACAAGTCTTATGGCGACGATGGGATAGTGGAGAACTAGGAGTGAAAAGGAATTGACTGTCACTTGAGTTAAGGTACAGCCCCAGCATTTGCATGGTGTGAAAATGGGAAACCACAGAAAACGATATTCAGTACTCCCGTCAGTGTGGTTCGAACTCGCTATCTCCCAAATGTAAGATGACCATGACACAAATCACGTAACCACTTGCTCGGTGGGAGGAATGATGAACTGTACTCACCTATCGATGAGCTAATGGACAGAATGCGATAAAGCTGCCTAAAATTTATCTCGCATACCCATAAGATGTTCGGCTCCATGGCTAAATGGTTAGCGCACTGGTCTTTGGTCCAGTGGGTCCCGGGTTCGATTCCCGACCGGGTCGGGGACTTCAGCCTTAATTGCTTAATTCCAATGGGTCGTGGGCTGGATGTGTGTACCGTCTTCATCATTAGAATACATTATAGGTAGGACACCATCCTCATAGACGCGCAGGTCGCCTATACGGAGTCAAATTGAAAGACCTACACCGGGCCTCCCCAGAGGCCACACGCCATTATTATTATTATTATTATTATTATTATTATTATTATTATTATTATTATTATTATTATTATTATTATCCTTAAGATGAACGAGCACAGACTGACCAAGAATATCTGGGATTAAACTAGGAAGTGCAGTATCACCACAATCTGAATGAACAAAGCTGGAACCGAGCTCGATAGCTGCAGTCGCTTAAGTGCGGCCAGTATTCAGTAATCGGGAGATAGTGGGTTCGAGCCCCACTGTCGGCAGCCCTGAAAGATGGTTTTCCGTGGTTTCCCATTTACATAGCAGGCAAATGCTGGGGCTACACCTTAATTAAGGCCACGGCCGCTTCCTTGCACTTTCTAGGCCTTTCCTATCTCATCGTCGCCATAAGACCTATGTGTGTCGGTGCAACGTAAAACAAATAGCAAAAAAAGAAAAGAAACAAAGCCAGAAAAGACTTAGACTAACTACGCGTAAACACTGAATACATGAAGAACCAGGACACGTACAAAAGAATAGTAGACACACCCAAAGAGTGAACAGAAACATCAAAGGACTCTAACAGACTGACAGGACCAAGTCAGAAGTCAGAATATGAAGAGGTTTAGGTAGCGAAAGAGACAGGAACATAAGCTAAACATGATCCACAGAGGGCCCAAACTAATTTCATAATAACAACAACAATAATAATATTAATAATAATATACTTTTTCTTTTACATTGGTAATGGTACTAGATGGCCGGATATTGGAATTTCGTTCCACTGGAACCAAACGACACAGAATGGTTGCATTTAAATAACCTGAAATATACTTCATCAACAGGGTTATAAGCAGCTATCTTCGGAATGGGAAGCCAATGACTCAGGTTGACGTTTAAATTTGAGGTGTGTCTGAGTAATGATTTTCAACGAAACCATCTCAATTTTAAGAGAAAATGAATCGTTACATCTGACAGTCGGACTTCTTGTTGGCTGATGGATTCAGGTAGTAAGAACACTGTAATAAGGTAATAAATGAAAGTATTAATTGCGACAATGTTTAGGAGAAATGGTACAGTGCTGGAATGATCACTTAAGTGAAAATGATCTGGAGCTCAATAGTAAGAAAACGGACATTGTACAATGTGACCCGAAAACGGAAAGTTAACCATGAAAGTTATCGTCCAAGATCACTTTAAAACCATCCAATTTAAATACCTCGGTATCTAAACAATCTCGGATGACGAAGCGCTTCTCGATGCTCGAGCACGACTGAACTCGGCATGGGTGAAATAGCGGCAAGTCATCGGAGTTCTCTGCGAAAATAAACTTCCCATAAAACCGTCCAGCCTCTTTAGGACAGGAAAAATCCCTCGATGAAATGAAAAGTAAAATATTGCACCGGTTGTTCGGACATACGAAATTTGACGTGGTCAGAAATTATTGCATGTGGCAATGGATGATAGTTGCGCCAATTTTTGGACAAGAAGTGGAAAGCTCACTCAAGATGACATGGAAATGTCAAGGGTATAGACAAGTGATAAGTTATTAAGACAGCTGTCCAGTACAAACCACGAGAAAATCGGTCACGCAGCCGTCCCAGGAAACGATGGATTGATCGCTTCAGGGGAGAAAATGAAGTTCGAGGATGTCAGAACTGATGATGCCCTCAACAAAATAGAATGGAGTGCAATGTAGCACACATTACACTGTCATGAAAAGGCACCAGGAATAATGGAAGAAAACATTTAGGGCCCAGACTACTCTTTATATATATATAATTTTAGTGAAAGTATATCACCGCACAACCAGCTGCCTCTGTGCATGAATGGTAGAATGTCGGCCTCCGGGTCCCAAACCCGGCACAGGTAGTCGGATTTTTGAAGGGCGGAAAAAGTCTATTCGACACTCCATATCGAACGATGTCGGCATGTGAAAGATCTCTGGTGACACATTTTGTGTTTCCCCGACAAAGTTCATTAAATCTCAGCTATAGACGCCCAAGAGAGTTTTGGTTTACTCTGTCTGGTATCTATTGGGCCTAAAGTAAAACCGAACGTCGAAATTGACGAGGAGAAAGCCAGCTAGCGTCAAATTGAAATGCCTGGACACGATAGCTGAGGCCATAGGATTATTTATTTATTTATTTATTTATTTATTTATTTATTTATTTATTTATTTCGTTAGGGCCATCTATGGACCACGGTGTTGTGTTTTAGCTGTTTCTTGATGTCATCGTCGTTGTTTGCCACAATTGGTGTTCTTAGCGGTTGGTTTGGCAGCTGTTTTCTTGTTGGTACTTCGAGCTTTTCTGATGGCCCAGTAGTCCTTCATTTTTCGGCTAAATTCAATCTTACGTTCCTCAGACCATTTCCTGGTCTCGTCTTTTGGTCTGTGGTAACTTTTGTGAGGGATGTTACAAAGGATTTAGTTTTAAGAGTTGTATGATAGTTACTCCGATCAGCTATGTCGTTTTGATTTATATGGAGTTCCGAAAGGTCCTTCTCCACTTGCTTCATCCACACGAATCCAGTGGCTTTGCCCTTGTTAGCAGCCTTGAAGATCCTATGGGATAACCTGTTTGAGTCCATTCCGGATAGGTGTCCGTAAAAAGACATTCGCCTTCTTCTGATGGCATCTATGAGATTTTCTTGGTGTTTATACTGGGTGTTAGGGGTATACGTGCAGATATTAAGCTAGTCGGCAAAGAAAAATACATCTCACAATATATGCTTTGTACTTTTTACCTTGTCCTATTAGTTTGCCCATAACTGAGCCAAATATTTCAGGAGCTAATGTGTTTTGAACGGCCGTAGTAGGATACGTCGGTTACGTCATTCTATCCACGCGTAGTGGAAGTACAGTAGCAGAGTATAGGGCTTGTTGAACCTGTTTCTTATCGCAGGCCAACACATGTTGTTGTGCACTTCCCCTAAAGGCTTGGCAAGTAGGAGAGGTTGACTCACGTGCCTGGCCACTTGCTGTACTCGAAAACCGGTCTAGGGTAGTCTGTGTGAAAAGTACACAGAATTCTTACAGTGACGTCGAAGATCCGTACCACCACATGCATGCGAATCAAGTGTTGTGTAGTTGTGTGTGATTTATAAGACGTCATTGGCATTACTCAGCGATCCAAGCTGACAAAATTAAAGGAAATAGTTAATAAGTAATGAAAAATGGGCGCAAAATTTCTGTGCTGTTATTGCGACACTCTACGATGAACTTCTGACAATAGACAATGCGAGTTGTCTATGCTTATTCATAAACTTTTTAGGTCAATGAAAGGACGGTGGGCACTGAAAGAAAAAAGACTATAAGTATTCAGTGAAATTGTTATTAATGAGACAAATTTCAAAAACCGTAGTTTCATCCATCGTGAACATTGCTCGAAGGAAAAAGAGCTACTGTGGAATTGCCGCCGGGCATTTGTAATAGAAGGCTTATTCTGCATTTTCCTAATATGTTTACCCTCCAGGGTTGGTTTTCGCTGGGACTCAGCAAGGGATCCCACCTCTACCGCCGCAAGGGCAGTGTCCTGGAGCGTGAGACATTGGGTCGGGGATACAACTGGGGAGAATGACCAGTACCTCGCCCAAGCGGCCCCACCTGCTAGGATGAACAGGGGCCTTGCGGGGGATGGGAAGGGATAGAAAAGGAAGAGGGAAGGAAGCGGCCGTGGCCTTAAGCTAGGTACTATCGCGGCATTTGCCTGGAGAAGTGGAAAACTACGGGAAACCACTTTCAAGATGGCTGAGGTGCGAATCAAACCACCTCTACTCATTTGACCTCCCGAGGCATAATGAGCCCCGTTCCAACTTTCGTACCACTTCTCAAATTTCGTGTCAGAGCTCGAAATCGAACCCGGGCCTTCGGGGGGTGGCAGCTAATCACACTAACCACTATACCACACAGGCGGACAGATGGCTTATTACTGGACAGTAAGTGCCGATAGGTAAAGTGATGACTGTAATGGACCCGCTTAATTAGAACTTCCGTAATCATAATATTACTACTACTACTACTACTGCTAATAATAATAATAATGTCTTTACGTTCCACTAACTAATTTTCACGGTTTTCGGAGACGCTGAAATGCCAGAATTTTTTACCGCAGTGTTTTTAGTGCAAGTAAATCTACAGACACGAGACTGGCTTATTTGAGCACCTTCAAATACCACCGAACTGAGCCGCCATCGAACCTGCCAAGGTGGGATCAGAAGACCAGCGCTCTATCGTCCGAGCTACTCAGTCCGGCATTAGAGGTTAGAATAAGTTGGTCGTGTGGTTAGGGGCGCGCAGCTGTGAGCTTGCATTTTGGTGATAGTGGATTCGAACTCCGCTGTCGGCAGCCGGGAAGATGGTTTTCCGTAATTTCCCATTTTCACATCAGGGAAATACTGGGACTGTACCTTTATTAAGGCCTCGAACGCTTCCTTCCCACTTGTATCCCTTTTCTCTCCCATCGTCGCCGTAAGACCTACATGTGTCGGTGCGACGTAAAACAATTTGTAAGTACATGTTTCGGTAATTCCGGAGACATGTCCGCAATTATAAGATTAATAATAATTCGGACTTGTTAAAAGTTCAGTGTTTTCTGTAGTGTTTTCTGACAGATTACCAGCTACGGAGTTTGAGTGGGGCGTTTAACTTTTATTTTAGTAATAGTTAGTAATAATGGACTAACACAGTTTTTATTATAATATTGGTAGGTGGCTTTACGACGAATGCAAGCTGACAGCCGCGCGCTCCTAATCACACGGCCAACTCGCTCAGTAATAATAATAATAATAATAATAATAATAATAATAATAATAATAATAATAATAATAATAATAATAATAATAATAATAATAATAATAAATGTTTACGTGCCAATGGAGACGCGCGGTTTCGGAATTTTTCCCACGGGTATTCTTTAACGTGCCTGTAATTCTACCGATCAGAAGCGGACGTATTTGAGCACCTTCAAATACCAGCGGACTGAGCCAGGATCGAGCCTGCTAAGTTCATGAAACCAGAGCTTGAACCGTCTGAGCCACTCAGCCTGGCAACGTTTATTTTGATACGTTTAATAGGCACTGCAAAAGCAGAATGCTTTAATTTACCATTAAACAAGTTCTTTTCATTAGGAAGCACGAAGAGGAGGTACGTTTAATTAATTTATTTTTATAACATGTCCCTTATTGATATGAAGCAAAACGTTCGATGTGCTTTGACAATTCAATTCTGATACTACTCACTTGGAAATCCTATCCCACGCATTCTTTCGTTTACGTAAGAAATTTTATTTACGTACACGTCAACAGGGGGTGTTTCTGCATACGGCGAGTTGGTCTCTTCAGAATCCATGGTATTGAAATCACACTGTGGGAGAATATTTCACGTAAGCAGTTTGACAAATTCACTAGACCTGTCACGTGCCGGTTTGGTCGTGTGCTGTTCCTAGCGACGGGGGTGTGGTGGGACGGGTTCCCGCCCCTACATGAAACCACCGGACTAGAGGTATGAGCTGCCTGTCTGACCTTGACCTGAATAACAGCTGTCAGAGAGGCGAATTATCGTCCGTACTAGTACGCGAGTTACTTCGTAGTAGTACGAGGGCTATTTTTTTTCAAGGTCCGATCGGTCGCGACAGTCAAATGCCCGCGAATATATGATGAACCGCTGCGCAGATG
The DNA here is from genome assembly GCF_040414725.1 of Anabrus simplex. Taxonomy (NCBI): domain Eukaryota; kingdom Metazoa; phylum Arthropoda; class Insecta; order Orthoptera; family Tettigoniidae; genus Anabrus; species Anabrus simplex. The sequence goes on from NC_090265.1 coordinate 1,303,663,949, forward strand.
TGTTGCGCAACGTCGTTGTATTTGAATAATGCCAGTGTATGAATACCACGAATACCATGATATGCTGCTAGTGTATCGTGTGGCAGAACAGAACACGGGTCGCCCTCCATGAATCTATCGGAAAAGGCTTCCCAACAGACGGGTGCCGAATCCAGCAACGATACTTGCTGTACTGCAGCGTATTCGCGATGCAGGTTGTGTTACATCACGCTTTCAGAAGCGATGGCCTAAACGGCCACGTGTAATTCTAGACGCGGAAGAAGACATCCTGACAATGGAAATGAAATGGCGTATGGATATTAGTGCCGGGATATCCCAGGACGGGTTCGGCTCGCTAGGTGCATGTCTTTTGGTTTGACTCCCGTAGGTGACCTGCGCACCTTGATGATAATCAAATGAGGATGAATACAACACATACACCCAGCCCCATGCCAGGGAAAATAACCATGATGGTTCAAACACCGACCCTGCCGGAAATCGAACCCGGGACCCCTGTAACCAAAGGCCAGCACGCTAACCGTTTTGCCATGGAGCCGGGCATCCTAACAATAGTAAACGATGATCCCGGGCGCCGTACCCGTAGTATAACACGTGCCGTTGGTGTACCAACTTGGACCATACGTAGGACACTGCATGAAGAACTAGTGCATCCTGACCATATTCAACGGGTGCAGTGTCTTTGACAGCTGATTACCATTTTCTTACGAGTTGATGTACGTCGCCACGACACAGATAGATCTTACGGCGACGACGGGACAGGAAAGGGCTGGGATGGTGAAGAAGCAACCGTGGCCTTAATTAAGGAACAGCACCAGCATTTGCCTGGTGTGAACATGGCAAACCACGGAAAACCGTCTTTAGGGCTGCCGACAGAGGAGTTCGAACCCACTATATCCCACTCATGGGCTGTGGAACATCCCCATTCAGTAGGAGAAGGCAATTTCCAGCACCGGTTATGAATTAATACCTGGATGGGTGTAGTAGGAAGTCGGTTACGTGGACTAATCATCTTTTTATTAATGTTACCTTGCTCCTGTAGATACAGTACGTTACTTGAGCTTTCAGAGGACGTGTCGCTTCGACTACGCAGAACCACGTGGATTTTACACGATGGTGCAGACATTTCCTCAACGGTGGACAGGACGATGTGGAACTATCAATTGGCCAGCCAGGTCTCCAGACCTTATTCCAATTGACTTTAATGTCTGGGGGAACATGAAACACAAACTATATCGAACTGAAGTACCCACTTCGGACGACTTCCGTGAACGTATTGTTTAAGCAGCAGAGGATATTCTGAACAACCCTGGTGAAATGAAATGAAATGAAATGTCGTATGGCTTTTAGTGCCGCGATATCCCAGGACGAGTTCGGCTCGCCAGGTGCAGGTCTTTCCATTTGACTCTCGTAGGCGACCTGCGCGTCGTGATGAGGATGAAATGATGAAGACAACACATACACTCAGCCCCCGTGCCATTGGAATTAACCAGTTAAGGTTAAAATCCCCGACCCGGCCGGGAATCGAACCCGGGACCCTCTGAACGGAAGGCCAATACGCTGACCGTTCAGCCAACGAGTCGGACACAACCCTGGTGTCTTGGCTCGAATGCGTCGCAACTGGATTCGGAGAAGTGAAGCCTGCAGGGAAGCCCAGGGTGATCACTTTGAACAATTGCTACGAGTTTTACTTTGGTATGTCAGATGTTACGCCATTTGTGCAACGTAATGGCTTGGGAGTACAGTACAGTATCGTTATAGTATTTTGAGTCTCGATAGGTCGATATTCTCATAAATCCGAGCAGGGAAACTTATGTACCGGTAACAAAAATTATAATCGAGAGTTTCAGTGCGCGAGTGCGGAAGACGTGCTTGTTAAAACGCTAGACATTGACCTTGAACGCATTTCGGCAGTTGCTCAATCCTACACTGCATGTTATTTTCTTTTTTTTGCTACTTGCTTTACGTCGCACCGACACAGATACGTCTTATGGCGACGATGGGACAGGAAAGGGCTAGGAGTGGGAAGGAAGAGGCCGTGGCCTTAATTAAGGTACAGCCCCACCATTTGCCTGGTGTGAAAATGGGAAACCACGGAAAACCATTTTCAGGGCTGCCGACAGTGGGGTTCGAACCTACTATCTCCCGAATACTGGATACTGGCCGCATTTAAGTGACTGCGGCTATCGAGCTCGAGTTAAAACAGAAGACACCTTGCGTTTTTAAGGGCCGATGACCTTAAAACAGCAATCATCATCATCATCATTAACACGTATACAAATTCAAAAAATGCTTGTTTTATATTCATCACTACTGAAATATGAAAAAAATTCAATCAAATTAGTTATTTCATTCCCACACTCGTAGAGGGGTGGGTGGGCCGTCGGCTATACGTGTAGCTCTTGGGCCATGGAGTAAGGAAGTAGAGTTGTGAGGATGAAATAATTCAAGTTGGACGTATGTCTTGTACATACAATAAATTGAATTGAACATGTTAGTAAATACCTGAACGCACAGAGAGATAACCGCAGCAACAACACGGACCCCAGAGTAGGCCCGCAGAACACACCACCCAGGACAGAGACCCCCCAAACACCCTGTTTATTGAGTAAATGTTCGTGGTACGATGTTGACATAGTACAATGTTGACATACATACCTGGGTAAATAAATAAACAAACAAACAGATAGAAGTAGTTGGCCTTGAACTTGCTGTGCCGAGTGAGACGAGTTCTTAGTCCAGATATGTGAACAAAACAAGCACTGAGGTCATTGACCATGCTAAACTTTTAAAGGCTACAGAGTAGATTAAAGGCGATCTATCACAAGGCCAAACTTAAACATGTAACAGAACGTAAGATGTAACTCTGTCACATGAGAAACGAAACACACCCGGGCTGGGGAAACAAACACAGATCTTGCAGCACTGTCTTGAAGCACAGGACAGAAACATAGAAGTATACCGGCACACGACACAAAAGTTGAATTAAAGACGGAAAAAGTATTGTGTCACATGAAGCTAAACTAAATAATATAAATAATAATATAAAAATAACAATATATTAATAACAAAACATCAAATATGAATAACAAGTATACGACTTAAAAGGAGAGTAAAAAGAGGAATAAGACGAAAGTATGAACAGGTGAATAATAATAATAATAATAATAATAATAATAATAATAATAATAATAATAATAATAATAATAATCAAACGAGAAAAAAGAGTAATAAGAAGAAGTTCAATATGAGTAGTAGCAATAATAATAAGACTGAATAATAATAATAATAATAATAATAATAATAATAATACCGGTAATGTTATTTGCTTTACGTCCCACTAACTACTCATACTGTTTCTGGAGGCGTTGTAATTTAGTCCCGCAGGAGTTATTTTTACGTGCCAGTAAATCTACCGACACGAGGCTGACGAGCTTCTTCGAATGCCACCGGACGGACCCAAGATCCAGCCTGCTAAGTTGGAAACAAGAAACCAGTGCTTTAAATGTCTGAGCAAGTCAGACTGGCCACTTTTATTTTTCTTTATTTTACCATTACACATATGCTTTTCGTTTGCAAGCACGAAATAATAATGTAATTTTTTACGTCCCAATAACTACTTTGGCGGGTTTTGGAGATGCCGCAGGACTTTTTTTTAATGCAAGTAAATCTACAGACACGAAACTGGCGTATTTCAGCACCTTCAAATACCCCCGAATTGAGCCTCCATCGAACCTGCCAAGATGGGATCAGAATACCAGCGGTCTATCGTCCGAGGTACTCAGCCCGGCATTAGAGCTTGGAATACGTTGGTCGTGCGGTTAGGGGCGCGAAATTGTGAACTTTCATTGGGAATATACTGGGTTCGAACTCCACTGTCGACAGCCCTGAAGATGGTTCTCCGTGGTTTCCCATTTTCACATCAGGAAAACGCTGGAGCTGAACCTCATTTAGGTCACGAACGCTTCCTTCTCACTTCTACCCCTTTTCTGTCCCATCGTCGCCATAAGACCTATCTGTGTCGGTGCGACTTAAAGCCAATTTTGAAAATCATCATAATTAGGACATTATACAACTGTCGAGATCCATAGTTATAAACGATGAGAAGTATTTTCTAGGCAGACATTATTGGCGAGTAGTCAATAATATTAATAATAATAATAATAATAATAATAATAATAATAATAATAATAATTGTACCGGGCGGTACACCTCCACGCCGCTAATTTAAAATGTGCGCCAGTTGAAACTCCTCTGCTGGAGGAAGTCTGAACTTTATCGACGGTATTAATTTTCAAGTTTCTCAGAAGATGTCACTACTTGGAAAGTTTGGAGTTTTTGAACTGTGCCACTTTTGATGTATTTTTGTTTTACCGGTAGTAAGAAGTGTGAACTTTCTCTTCTAGAGGACACTACTGAAGAACTACAATAGTGCACCCTAGTGCGAAGAAAAAGAACTGTTCTTTTGGAGAAAATTTAATTTCAAAAGTTTGTTCTTTGTTAAATTTCCTTCTGTCATTGTTTAAGTTGGCAATATTAACCCTTTCTTTCCCCTTGTTTTTAAATCCAGCCAATCCCGAATTTCTTTAATTAATTTTCCACCAATAATATGTTTCTTCTTCGTATTGTGTAGGGGTTTTCTCGGTGAACCAATAAAATGATTGTGGGCGGGTGTTTTCCTTCCTGAAACGCCTCGAACTTTCCGCGAGGGTATATAAACTGCTTATTTTAGGGTCTCTGTGCCACTTCAGTACCATCTTTCAGTGGGTAAAGTACATAGCAGGGGGCGGTGAGCGCCTCTTTCTTTGGGGAGCAGTCCTACACGAAGGTAATGGCCTTTTAATATCTTCTTTTCTTGCTAGCTCAGCAGTTTAACTCTCGGGGCGGGTCCGAAGCGTTCCTACCATGTAACCTTTTCCTAAAATGTAACGTCTCTTAACTCTATTCTCTTTAAAGTCACACATTGGGATAGAGAGTGCTTAACCTCTAGAGCTCCCACTCATATTATTTATTTTGAGGTGAACTTATTTTTCACAACCGATTCTTCCTTAATATAATGTAAATTGTTCTTTTCTGAAGTCACCTCTGTAGTATGGGATTAGCCCTGGCATTAACGGCCTAGTGCCAAGTAGGTTTTAAATAAAGTGTATTAGGAGTGCGGAGAGCTTCCTTTCAAGTTGGTATTTTAGAGGCCATATAATTAACCTTTTCTCACTTAATAGGCCTCAGTAGATTGGATATTTTACCCCTGTGTTTATGTCCGTTGAGGACAGCTTGAAGGTGGAGTTTGGTGTGGCCTGGGAGAGGCCTAAATTTGAGAGCGGGTCGCTCTTTAGTGTAAATTGTTGTTGTTGTACGCCTCGAGGAGGCTTTACTTTGTATTTGGAGCAAGTGCTCCGGGGCTTGATTGGGGTCTTCTGCCCCTCTGTTAAATCTTGTTTTGAGGTAAAGTTCGGCTAGTTGCCCAAGAATTGCGAGGTCGGGGCTCGAAGCCCAAATCCTGTAAATACTGTAATTGTACTTTTGTTGCCTTGCTACTCTGTACCTGCCATTCGTGTTATTTCTGAATTTTGGAAAGAAAATATAACCTTGTTAAATTTTACATTAACTTTAATTTCGTAGTTTGAGACCTATTCACACCCGCAGCTTCTTTCACCTCTACCTACCACGGAAATCTCCGTAACAATAATAATAATAATAATAATAATAATAATAATAATAATAATAATAATAATAATAATAATAATAATAATAATAATAATAATGGTATTTGCGTTACGTTTACGGTTTTCGGAGACGATGAGGTGCCGGAATTTAGTCCCGCAGGGGTTCTGTTTACGTGCCACTAAATCTACCGGCACGAGTGTGACGTATTTGAGCACATTCAAAAACTACCGGACTGGGCCAAGTTCGAACCTGCGAGGTTGGAGTCAAAAGGCCAGCACCTCAACCTTCTGAGCCACACAGCCCGACAGGAGGCACGAAATGTAGGTACGTTTAATTTATTTATTTGTATAACATGTCCATTATTCGTTTGAAGTAAAACGTTGGCTGTGCTTGCCTAATTCAATTCAATCCCATGCTTGCTTTCGTTGGCGTAAAGACATAGGTTTTCAGGTCATTTCCATACTCACTAGACCACGGGGCTGATGACCACAGATATCCCAATCCCCTAAGTGACGTAACAGCAAATGAACCAGTATTAACGCTGACAATTCGATACAGCTCCAGGGTCCGAAACCGATAACTAGGGTTGTCTGACGGAAACTAAATACTAACAACAAAACCAGTCTGGCGAGAATGTAACGTAACATGGTGAACACCGGTAGCAGCCTTCAGCTGTTATCGTAGTTCAGTTGCTAGTAAACATAAAACAAGTTTGGCAAGTATATTACGTAACATCTCGTGGCATTACAAAGGTAGCGTTCAGCTGTTACAGTAGAACCAGTTTGGTACGGATGGCGCGTGACTTGCCTGTTGTCAACGGAAAGCTATTCATTCGCAGAACGAGGCATACTACCTATTCTAAAAACATCATATCACTTTGCTCTCGAAAATAACTTCCGCGGATTACTAAAAGTTTGAAATAAAGTGGTTCGTCACATCGTTCTCTATTGCTACAAGAAATATCTGCACGTATACACCTAACACCCTGTATAACTCACAATTTGGTTGATACCATTGGCTTCCATCTGGTAAAATTCTTGGTCCCACTATCCGTCTCAGGAACTTTCTTTCTTGTACCTCGAGGGCCCTTAGTGGGGTCTTCTTCGTTAAATATAGACACTCTGCTGCATAGAGGACTGAAGGTTTGATTACTGCATTGTAGTGTCTTAGTTTCACATTCATCGACAGATTTTTTGAAGCATATAGTTTTCTACAGGCATGGTAAGCCTTATCTAGTTTGAGCCTCCTGTCTTCGAGAGTCATTGTTTCACTGAGGTCCTCTGAGAACCATTTTCCAAGGTAATTTACACTTTTGACTCCCTTGATGTAGATATTATCACTGACTCTCATCATTCCAGGGACATCTTTGATGTTAGTAACAAACTCGGTTTTCCTATGTTGATCAAAAGACCCGTTTTGGCCGCTATTTAGTGCAGTGTTTGGAGCTGAGTAGTGGCCTCCTGTATGTCATTTGCCAATAAAGTCATATCGTCTGCAAAGGCTAGGCATGGTATCCTTGGGTTGTAGGCTTTAATCTCCATCCGTAATCCAGTGTTCTCTGGAAGGAATCTCATCCAATTTCTAAAGATATTATTATTATTATTATTATTATTATTATTATTATTATTATTATTATTATTATTATTATTATTATTACCCCACAAGCACGTAAACCTAAATAATTTTGTAAAGTAATTGACTTACAGTTAATTCGGACTAAGCCGACAGTCTTCAAATACGACGTTTGACCCTTAATAGGTACAGTATGTATTTTATCCAACATAATAAACCTCTATCAGGTAACAAGTACAGGCAAACCTGTCCTGAGCGGAAAACCAAGGGACAGGAAAACTTTTCCGCTGTATACAGGATTCCGGTTCATAAGGGTGGTTATAAAATAACATAGAAACCTTAAGTGCACACCTCCGTTAGATAATCCAGCAGGGAGCAGATACAATAATGACTCTAATCACACACTTATATACACTAGATCATCAGCTCTAACACAAATCTGTTCTTGCTTAGAACCTCCTCAGAGTTGTACACTTATTTAAAACACATTGCATGTTAATAGAACTAACACCAACACCAGTACTGTAATTTAAATCTTCCAGTAACTGTACGCTGGACACAACTATCACTATTAGCACGGATCTCAGTTAAAACACGGACAAAACAAGTAAGATCGAACAGTTCCGCGTCAATTTTCGTCAGCGAAATAGACTGAATATTCTTTACGGCTGATGGGGCATGTCGGTAGGACTTTACGTTACAAAAACCTTTTTCTTCGTCTTCGTTCTCGTCTTCACCGCCATCAATTTCTGTTCCTTTCCTTGTAGGTGATGGGTGGCGAACTCTTAGATGTTTTCTAACGCCACCTCTGTCTCAACATCTAGATCAATGGCCATGTAATCTTCTCGACTGGCATTACCATAATGACACTGTTCGAGAGTTTGTTGCACCAATCAGTATCTCGGCCACCTTAGATCCATTTGGATTACACATGTACTGAAAATGGTTAGGAAGGAAGTTTACATATTTTTTCCGTTATAGTCACAAAATTTCCCTCCGTTTCCGCGTCAGACAGGGTCCGCTAAATACAAATAAACTTACATGAATATTAAACCAAAAAACTTTAAAAAGTTGTTTGTGAGACGTAATAATAATAATAATAATAATAATAATAATAATAATAATAATTTTTCCGGGGTATTCTGTGAAAGTGCGGGCTGGAATGGGTTTATCTACGATAGTCAAAGATTAATTTAAAACTTTTAAATAAAGGTTATATTTATTTTAAGATCTTAAATTTTAACAAAACTCTTCATTTGGTGAAAGAAAAAGATTTCAGGTACAGAGCAATTTTGGTACAAAACAGAAAAACAAAGAATTGGTAATTTACAATTTTGAGCTTCAAGCTCATAATTTACAAAGGTTCCAACATCGCTAATGTTACATTTAGTTAGATAAGGAGAGATATCTCCAAAAACGCAATTTTCAAGAGCATTTTGCTCCAACGGTTACAAGTTATGGGCAACTTTAAACTTTTACCTTTGCATAATAATATACAATTTCTGGCCTCTCTATTCACAACCTACATTTGACAAGACTGTAGCAGTTGAATTTAAGAAACAATACAGGGGTATCGAGTACCCATTCTACCTGGCTTTCGTGGATAATGACAGGTTCAATTACTGGACCAAAAATAAAAATGTATGGAGGCAAACACTTTACATGAGAAGGAAGAAAGTTTACATTTTAGGAAATTGACTGTTATATAGTGAAAGACTGAAACCTTTCCCTCAAGTTCAGCTTACGGAGATAACTTTTTTTTTGCTATTTTGTTTTACGTCACACCGACACAGATAGGTCTTATGGTGACGATGGGCAAGGAAAGGGCTAGGAAGTGGAAGGAAGCGGCCGTGGCCTTAATTAAGGTACAGCCCCGGCATTTGCCTGGTGTGAAAATGGGAAAGCACGGAAAACCATCTTCAGGGCTGCCGACAGTGGGGCTCGAACCCACTATCTCCCGATTACTGGATACTGGCCGCACTTAGCGACTGCAGCTATCGAGCTCGGTACGGAGATAACTACAGAGATAGAAAACTTGTGGCCATTACCTGGGATGGTGTTCTGCTTGCCGAAGAAAGAGAACCCTCGCCTCCTCTCTTAACACATACGATCAGTAATACGACGATCATTAAGACAAGTTAACTCGAAAAAGCGACAGCTTTTGTACCCGAGAGGAAGGTTCGAGAAGGCTCTGGACAAATCCGGACACACCATCTCATTTTATTGGACAAACAAACTGTCACAAGAAGCCTATGATTGTCTGAAATTAAAATACACAAAAGTTATGATTGGCCAGATCCCAAGCTGGCGGAATGAGTATGAAGTATTGCAAAACCTTGAATAAGGAAAGTCAATTCAGTTCAGGAAACCTATAAACACAAGATTTCTTTAAATTTCTAGTTATTCCACTTTGCACCAGAGTGCATGACATCAGTTATTTAATAGAGGCATCTATGGTGAAAAGTCCGTACTTCTTGAAATAGTTGTTGCAACCTGTGATACACCAAAAAGAAAATGAAATCCAGTCAGTTTAGGAAACTTTAAAACAACACAGTACTCTATCACTTTAGTAGTGACATCTTTTGATCAACGTCCCAACTTCTTGCAGTAGTAGTTTCAGTTTTAATATTATAGGTAGCGTTCTTGAAGGCGCTTCACTTAAATGCACGGGGATGAGTTGTACCTCTCGGAATAATGATAATAATAATAATAATAATAATAATAATAATAATTAATAATAATAATAATAATATTAATAATAATAATTACATTTAGGACTGTCGTTCAGGCAGAAGATTCCATATCAGTTGTTTCTCGAAACTGTTCTTAAATGATTTCGAAAACTTGGAAATATATCGACCATTTCCCTTGGTAAATTATTTCAGTCCATAATTCATCTTCCTATATATTGATATTAGCCCCAACTCGTCCCTTGAATTTCAACTTTATCTTCTAATATTACATTTACTGCCTTTAATAGCTCCAATGGAGCTTATTCGTCTACAAATTCAGACGAGCAGATCGTCTCCTTACTCCAACATCTTCCCGGCCTAAATATGCAACGTTTTCGAAAACCACCCAGTAAAAAGTGTTGCTTCCCTTTGCATATTGAAAGTTTTCGTATCAATTAAATTTGGTATGGATCTCATATACTAGAACCATACTCTAACTGATGTTCTTACCAGAGACGTGTACACCCTCTCTGCTACGTCCTTACTACAACCTCTAAGTAAACGTGTGAATAAATCTGTAGCCTTTATTAAATCCTCGTTTATGTGATTACCACAACTACTACACTTCCTTATGTTAGTAGCTATGTACTTAAACTGATCCCCATGAAGTACTTTCACCACATCAACACACTAATTAAAAATGAGAGAGATTTTCCTTCTGGTGAATCTTACAACGTGACTTTTCATACCGTTACCATCATAAACTGTCTGAAGACCATCTCACAATAATGTCCAGGTCTCTTCGCAATTGCTCACTTACCTGTTACTTATTTGCCGCTCTATACAGTAAACGTCTTCCGTCCTTTCGTGTTCCTTGTCTGAATGATCAACGTTGAGGTCTTTGGTTCGTAGGGTGTCGGGTTCGAGGGCCGGCCATGTCGGGGATTTCAATCAAGTGAGATTAATTCTTGTGGGTTTTTGTGTTTTCCCCAACACTTTCCTCAGGGAAACGCAATAATAATTATACCCCTACACATAGAGTTGATGTTAGGAAGGGCATCCAGACGTAAAACAGTTCCATATTAACATGTACGACTTCTTAGTGATGTCTTGGCTACATCTACTTACCCGATGGAAATGATCTCCATTATACAATGTTTTGCTTCCCCTTCATTTTACTGATTAATCCATTCACCCCTCTTAATACAATATCTCACTTATATAGCCGAAGCCGACACCTTGAATACCTATAGTAATGCATCTTATTATACTCCTGTTCATTTATTTTTTATTTATTTTTTTATTCACGAAGCACAAGATACCGCTACACAGAGCAAATTTCATTTGTACTGTCAACAGACTAATTTCACGATAAAATATTACAAACATAATAAAAGATAACAAGATCACGTACATAGCCTACTAATAACAACTGTCCGAATCGAAAACCATGAGAATGTCCATGTTCATAGCCAAGTCGTCCTGAGTCAAAATGGCGTATAAACTTCACTATCAACTGTTTATACCAATACTTTTACTTGATGATATATTAAGCTCTTGTCACCTATCAATATTTTTAAATCGAGTTGGGAGGCGGATTAGGAAAGATCGTTGGAGAACTGAGTGCTGAGTTTGGGGAATGTGGAGAAGGTCTTTGGTTCAGGTGGAGCAGGAAGGAACACGGAGAGAGAAGAGTGAGACAAGATGTGCCCATTTAAGATCCCGTGGAGGATCCTCAGGTCAGCTACCTGTCGCCCGATGTGCAGCGATGACACATGTATTGCCCTTAATACCGGATGCGTACACAGATTTTTGTTCCTGGCAATTGCAGCAAAGAAGGGTACTGCTCTGTATAACTGGTTAATACTGGAGGGGGAGGCTGTTGCCCTAATCGGAGAGCAGTAGTTCAAGTGAGGTTGAATTATCGTGAGGACGAAGTGACGAAGAGCAGTGGGATCAGAAATTTATGTGAAGCGGTAGAGAATGCCTATAATTTCATAGCCTTGATTGTACGCCCCTACAGGTTTCTAGGTGGTTCTTGAATTGTAATTTTGTATCGAATATTACACCTAACTCACGCTGTTGCGTAACTATGGTGATGGGCTTGTCGAGTAGGTAATATGATGTCAGTAGAGGAGATTTACGTAGTGTTATGGTTATGTGACTTCATTTTTTTGGATTTGGGATAAGTTTCCAAGTACGGCACCAGTTCGAGAAGGCGTCAAATGAGGATTGTAGAAGAACTGCACATGCTGGATTTCTGATCTCCCTAAATATCTGACAGTCGTCAGCAAAAAGTAGGGTATTGCTGTTTCGTTGATTTCGCCGGCAGATCTTCCACAAACAATGAAAACAGCAAAGGGCCAAGAGCATTTTCTTGTGTGTCACCGGAGGTGACTGGTAACAATGAGGATGAAGTGCCTGATATTACCACTCTCTGCCTAAGGTTATGTAGGAAGCCAGCAAGAAGGGTCAGAAGACTGCCATGTATATTAAATCGTTCGAAGAGTTTATGGAGCAGCAGAGTATAGTCGATAGAATCGAACTGTATGCAGATTTCGAACAACTTCAGGTTGTCGGAATTCTATCCTGGGTGAATTTTCTAGCGAGCTAGAAAACAAGGGCTCAGAATAGTCGCATTTAAAGAACCTCAAATACCACGGACATCAGCCGTCATCGAAACAGAACAGTGACATACTGATCTTTACGAATATTTCGGAAACGTGAGCTAATTATGTTCCTACTTTTGCGATAATATTTAAGATATTGTTCTCCAAGTCCTCACATACCTTGTACGCAATACACTTTGCCGTATACTATCGATCAGCACAGTAGGTAAATATTTATCGTTTGAAGGTAACCTACTGATGTTAAGCAGAATATGGAGCCGGTGATGAAATGCAGCCATCCATGTGCAAACTGCGGCATGGTCAGCTGTAGTGAGGGAGACAAAAGTATATCGTGTGATTCAGCCGCCCTTTCCAAGGTAGTTTTATGCAACCCAACTAACGTGCGACATGGTGGTGTCTATTCCCCTGCAGTCATACTGTAGTGAGCATATTTTGCTCACGATTCTCAACCATACAGACAGGTTATATCATCCGCTCGCAAAACATGACGCCTTGAAATCATGTAGCGACGTCCTTTGACCATGTAACTACATTAATGTGTCGTACCTCGTGCCGGGTGTAACGAAGAGGGGAATCAATGTATAAAAGTACGTAACAGTGCAGTGATTAATTTCTTAAACACCGAACCGGATGGAGTATGTAATCTACTCTCATCGTACTACCAGCATGTTCCCAACAGTGTAGCGTAGCGGATGTGCTTAGGCGATAGCCTTGCAATCGACAGAACTTTCCATCGGCGGTTCGGATCCTGCATCGTTCAAATACTTTTTGCAACGGAATGATGTTGAATACGTAAACACACGCACTCGTTGGGCATATTCTAATAGTAGAACGACGCTATTATTCATCTTTTGCCCTGCGCATACTTCGCTCGTTAGGGCCTAAATGTAATGTCTGCTGTCATTTGGCATGTTTTCCGTTGACATGCTCCTCATTTATGGGAAAGCAAGAAAAAACGCTTGCGAGGCACTACGTCTGTACCAGGAACGGTATCCTGAAAGGCGCCATCCAGCTCCTACGATATTCCGCCGTGTTGAAAGATGCCTAAGTACAACAGGTGTGATTTCCAACCAGCCAGCAATCAGTGATAATCCCGTTACACCTAATGAAACCGAAGATACCGCTCTGGAGGCAGCCCGTAATAATCCACACATCAGTACTAGGGCGACTGCACAACACGTGAACACAGCCTGCCGCCCGTCTGCCGAATACTGCATGAACATAAATTTTACCCATACCATCTTGAGGTACTTCAAGAGCTCCATGGGCGGGATTTCGAAGCTCGAATGGACTTCTCTCGGTGGATATAAGCAGGCTGGACAATGATGCAGCCTTCGTATCCCGTATCCTGTTCTCGGACGAATCGCACTTCCACAATAATGGGAACGTCAATCGCCACAACATGCACTATTGGAGTCCGAACCATCGTCGGTCCATCAAATACGATGGAAAGTGAATGTGTGGTGTGGAATCTTGGCGGATCACCTGATCGGGCCTTATATCCTTGAAGGTCATTGGACGGACCCACGCTACCTGAGTTTTCTACATCAGGAGCTCCCACTGCTGCTGGAGGATGTGCCGTTGCACGATCGTATGACGATGTGCTTGCAACAGGATGGAGCTCCGCTACATTCAATTTTACCCGTTCGTAACTATCTGAACAATGAACTGCCAGGGAAATGGATCGGACGAACAAGCCCTGCTTCTTGGCCAGCCAGGTCGCCGGTATTAACGCCGTTAGACTTCTTGTGGGGACATTATTGAAGAAAGTCGTTTAAAATCATACGCCGGAAAACTCCGACCAACTCCAGCAACTCATTAGGGACGCCTGCCGAGCAATTACACCTGGAATGCTTAAGCGCGCAAGACGATCGTTTGGACACCGGGTCCGAATATACATAAACGAAAACGGTCATCACATCGAGCATTTACTGCGATAAAATATTGGCAGGGCAGTTCTGTTCCTATTATTTCCTGTCTGTATGTGTCCGGCCTGCTAAATAATCGGCCATTCCTAGGGCTACAAACATATTCATTCACACACAATTTGTATGATAGCGGGTATTGAACTTATATTACGTGCGGTACGTACTAAAAATATTTTTACAATATGGATCTTCGCCCCGGATGCGCACCTTCCACCTCACACGTATGCCCTCTCCGCCACACCTTCACCAACTACGCTACGGTTCCGTACGTCACACTGTGCAGCTTATAACATGTATTAGGTTTACTGCGGTTACAATATAAATGTAGTTTATTGACGGCGTGTCAGGTTCATATGATCTAGAAGGCACACGATTGGCTTCCAGTGGTTAATACGAGTATAATATTACGGGGTCCTATGATGGTGAGGCGGTAAATACCAAGTTAACCGGTTGTGTTGTCTGAGCATACCGACGGGGTAGATGTTTTCAGGACGGAATTAATATTGCGGGTTGCTTAAAACTATATTTGAAGAGGCCACTGTATCACACGGTATACAACGATGCAACGTATTCTTTATGACAGTGTACATATTGAACCCACCCCTACTCAGAAATGGCTCCGGAAAAATCTACAGGGCGTTAACGGGTTAAAGATATAATGAAATATGCGCTTATCTAATATTACCTTAATGGCATACAGGGTAGGAGAAGCAGGGCATAATTAACTTCAATGAGAGCACGATCAAATTAAAGTTTCAATTAATACAAGCGGTTTATTAGACCTTGATAACGATGGGAATGATGCATCTATATTCATAAATGAATTACATTAATGATTAACAATTGTTGTGGTTTGTTTATAGACTTGTAGTCGTATGTGATAGGTCCGAGTATTGTTTATCGCAAAGCGATTTGCCATGGCGTGATACGAACGGAAACATTTACCATAAACACTGAGGCTATATGACATTATTGACAAATGAAATCAGCATTCATGTAACAAGTCTGAGCGATCCCTATTCTAAAAACACACAATTATTTCCCAACGAAATACCATTAAATAAATTATACAAATGTGGAACAAACACCCGGGTTTGAACCGACCCACAGTGGAATGCAACTCGCCGCGCCGATGGGTTAGAACCATCGCCGACGCTAATTTATAGTCACATTATGTCACATAAAACAACATAGCGAATCACATATTATATATAATGAACACTTGAGGCACCCTATTTTTCATTTAGCAATGTGGAATACCAATGCCGGAGAAGGGAACTGAACTGACAACCCCTGGGATGAAAATATGACAATGAAATCTCTTGCTAAATTATACTCAAATGAGTAACAGTAGTAAACCAACGAATACTAGTACCAATTACCGTGTCGTTTATAAGCGAATCCTTCATTCTGGCGTGTTGAATATTTCCCATTATTAGCCGATTCTTACAGGCCTTCTTTCCTTAGCTCAAGTCTCCCCTCCTACACAAAAAACACGTCTGGGTGCAAGGTCTAGCGTTTTCGCCCCCTACCTGGGTGGCCAATAGCCTTGCCCTTCACAGGCATAACAAGCCATTTCTTCAAACAAATCACCTCTTCCTGAGGTACGTTCACAATAAACTGAGGCTTATCCCTCATTAATCAAATTGCATCGGCTTCAAATAATTACCTCGATTCAACACATATATTTTTCATTGCCCAATCATGACTTCAAACATCTCACCTATCTTTCAACACGACATCGGTTTTTATGATACCGATATTTGTATGATTACCATCATCACAATTATTATTATTATTATTATTATTATTGGTTTTATCATTCCACTACCTTCCTACTTGATTTATCTGGTAATTAGATCATACTGAGTGATCACACCGAACTTCCTCGTAATTACGATGTAATTAAATAACCCAACGGAAATTAATTCATAATTAAACCCTAATAAATTTATAATTAACATATAATTAATTTCTAATGAAATCGTCACACGATAACACAATAATGAATTAAATATTCACACGCTAATCAGCTCAATCAAATATTCAGACTGTAATTAACTTCTAATTAAATATTCACACAGTGATTAACCCTGTTAAATACCCATACGGTAATTAACTCAAATATTCACACGGTAATTAACTCAATTAAATATTCACACGGTAATTAGCTCAATAAAATTGTAAATTATGATAAACCTGATCAAAGAATCCAGCCTAAATTGTAACACTCCCTAGCCAAATATTTCAAAGGAGGCCTGGGGCATCAGTTCCATATATATTTCTCATGATTCTGGGACCTCACGTAGCATACATGTATTATTTATCAGTCATGCATTTATTGATATAGGATCAACTACAGCCTAGCTTGAATGACCCTGAATTTAATAAAATACTAGTCTCCTGACGCATTAACTGACAACAAGTATCCGAAAATAAACTAAGTATATCTTCTACCGCATGCAAACCTATTAGATTATTGTCACAATTATTTAGAGTTAAATCACTCAGACCTGTTATTAATTAAATTAAATAAGAAATAAAAGCTACGTGGCCCATTTCGGCACTTCAACATTTAAATAATGTTATATTCCTAACGTGATAGCGTCAGCTTATGAAAAATAATTCCTGTCCCCTCTAATCAAGTCATATGAATATGAAAAATACTCATCTCTATCACTTGACGACACCTGTGATCAGCTCGGGAAATCCATTGCAGGTTTTACTGCTGACCCATTGGCACCAAGGCTATCACTGTTGGTACCATTCTTCCTTCAGGATGGAAGTCCATAGTTCCTGGTTGATGAAGCCGCTGGCAGTAATCCTGAGCACACAACACGTCACTATTTATTTCAAAATCTGTTTAGTTGCGTTCAGAGTGAACGTCCGGCCACGATTTCGGATATTACTTCATAATCCGCGGTTCAGTATCGGATTCCGTGTGCTTTTGTTACTACCCGACACAGTAGTGCCGTAATAATAATAATAATAATAATATTACGAATCGTATTGAGTGTTCGCTACACGTCACAGTTTTTTAAAGTTTAATCACTGGCGTCACGTCTGTCAAATCTATGCAATATTTACATAAAGTAAACTATTTCACTTGAAAATGAAGTTTTAAGTCACCTAAACAAAGGATCAATGAGAGCTTAGCTAAACATAGCTCCGCCCTTAGTAATCTGAGAGTCCCGAATGAAGCGCTTCGCCCTCGGCAGTGCTTTTTACAAGGAGGGTATTTCTCCCACTCCAAATCTGCATATAGCCTATCCACGGCCCACTAGAGGTCAAATAGTACGACCATCAGGTGACCAGTATTCACCTGATGTGATTGAGACATCTCCGTACGATTATTCTTCGTAGGATCTCCTGAAATGAATTATTGTCTTGCTTCCCCTTCCATGATGGGGTGAACTCCCGGTTCAAGGAGGCGTGATGACACTAAACAGATGGCCCCCGGTACTTTTCCACACAGAAACAACACAGTATTCTGTCTCCATCTGAAAGTTTTCGAGTAAGAGGACATTAGATACTCTAAATAAATGTCCCAGTTATAGTTATCTCTTTTAAATCGGAAGACGACTCCAGAATTCGGATTTCATTAATTTTGTATATCGTAGATAATTAAGTTGACTAGTCTGAATTCAAGATGGCTCCCATATTTCGTTTCGAAAAAGTTTGCTGCCCCTCATTCTCCTAGTCGTGAGGAAGGGATGTCTTCTCTCGAGTTACGTCATGGTGAACCCCCGATTGCAGCCCCACCCGGGTCTAGATGGGCTTGACTTCTGCTTCGGGCCCCCGCTACACAAAGAAAGGTATTGCGCAATAGATCGCAAATAATGAAATCCTGTAGAATAAATTTAAAGACTCATTTAACCTGTCTTAATGATATGGACATTAATTAGTTCCGGTTTTATTCCCTCAAAGATCATTGCGTCTGTAATTTCAAAGACCAGTATTAACCAAATGTCCTTGGATCATGCCCATGTCGGGTGCAATGTGACGTTTTAGAAGCTCCAGACTGTCAATAGTGTACGAAACAATTTTTCGATCCATGATCACTGGTTTCATCCTGGTCAGTGTTGTTTGGAGTATGGCTATTTCATAGCCCGGCTTGGAATTAATTTCGTCTTACTACAGAACTGTAGCATATACGTAATATTAAGTGTTCACTTGCAAAATTCTGACTTTCAGCGTTCTGATCGGCCTGCATAACGCTATCGATTTCACAACGCAAAGCTCTGACTGTAGCGCTAACGTCAGTGTGGGATTTGTTAGGGTGGAGAAAATAAACTGATGTGAGGGTAAAAGATGGAATGGCACTAGAGACGTGTTGGGCCTTGAGCTATCAAGCGACCGCTGCTCAGATTGGAGGCCTGCAAATTATGAATTGACGCGCAGTCAATGCGACGATTTGTCTCGGCCGTTATTCTTGTCTTTGTTTGCCGGGGCCGCTATCACACCGCAAGTATTAGAGGCAAATATGAGTAAACTTGAAATATCTATGCAAATCGTAAGGTGGACGCTGGAGAATCATACGAAAAGGTAGGGAAGAATTAGTGGGTCGTTTTTAATTGAAGGAAAAAGGATAATTAGTGGGACAATACGTTGGATTGGTTGAAGTTCAAAATACTACATATAAAAAAACGAATAAAAAGATACCACGAACTAAAAACTAAAAGTAGTTTTAAAGTCGTACTTCGTGGCAAAGAAACGAGTGCATATAACCTACTTCAAAGGAAATATCACAGAAATCATCGAGCGTTTGAAATTCAAGGATTCTGTAAATGTTGCTGACGATTTAAAAATTGGCTTTAGAATACCGGCTTAGCACATTACAGGGAACGATTACTCAGAAGTTAACAGTCTTATGTACAAATTGTTTTCTTGCAAATCCGCTCTTAAGGCTTAAAAGTGGTACGTGTCAAAATCGTCTACTGTTAATTGCGAAGTTAAACAGAAATATAACTATCACCATTGACTTCAGAGGCATGTACTGTATATGATTCACAACTGAATTTTGGTGTGCTGAAACTGGAGTGTGTCCCTTCTTAGCAGATTCGCAGAGGCTTGACGTATGAACGGTTTGAGACGCGCGTTTTCTTCTGACTACGCATTTCTACTGTCGACTACAAAAATCCGATAAAACATATTTTGCATCTACAAAAACTTGGTCTTATGCTTAACAAATGACATGTTTTCTCTTTTCACTGTTTGTTGATGCTATAGTTTCAATTATTTACTCGATGAGGTGGATATGTTTAGTGGAAGGTTTTTCAAGGGTACATATTCAAGAGCAAGAAATATCAGCCATGAAATAAGACGTCTAATATCAAAATATTTTACAATATTTTTTTTTTCAAATTTTTTCAAACAAATATAAAAGCGTAATTTAAAGTAATGTCATATAGAAAGCTCTTTGTTTTGTAGGAATATTGTATATTGGTCACAGTACGGAAGATATAAGCATTTCTCCCAGGGAAAAGATAATAAAAATAAGTAATTAAACAGTAATCATAAAACCCCTTGTTATATATATACTTACAATATACATTTTGCTTCATGGTTTCTGTAGGGGCACAGTTTGCTCCCATGAACCATGGTCCATCGTGCATATTTCCCACCGTTAACCATTCCGGATAAGTGCTCATACAATATTCTGAGTTTCCTTTAATAAATGAAAGCCCAATTTCATACAGATGCACCTATTATTTCATAGGGAATAAAGAGACAAATTATTAGCCAAATTACACACCAGCAGAGTGTATATTGGTGTAACGACCTTGAATTAATAACTGTAAACAACTGCTATTCCTCTAGCTAACATTTTACTCTCATTCTTTCCCATCAGTTGGCCTCGAAAGCAACTAACTGCACGTCAGTTACTTAAGTCACGGGAACCACTCAAATATGAAGCAAAAGCCGACGTTAGTACAAAATTTACACCACGGGAACTATTTGATGAAGAACCTCATTACACTCGTCAACAATATGATGAGCGACGCTGGTTAGCACAAAGGATACACTAAAGTGGGACTCAAAATCGGGGTTAATTCTTTAGAATGCTGGTTAATGAACAAAATGGAACATACTTTCCTCTAGGGATTCATGTAAAAGAATTCCAAGTTCTCTTTCTGTGTATTAATGATGTAATTTAGTATTCAGTAAATACACAGCGAATTTAAATCAAGGTCATAACCCTTCTATTTTCTTCTAGCGAGCGTACAGTCCATCTGCACTGGAGTGAGTTCTCCTTTCTACTTCTAAATTATTCACCGCCATTGATCCAGGTATCCATGTTGTTGAAGTTCGCTTCTTGCTTGAGTCCATGGCTGCAGAGTTAATTACTATAAAATTATGTAGTCGCTTAGTGAAATAAATCAACATCCTTCGGGAAAGTATCAAATCCATGCATTTGCAGTAAAGCAAAGGAAGTTTTTTGTTATATATCCTAGAGTTAACACAGGTGATTCCAGTACGCTTTTACCACCAATATGAAACTAATTTGATGCTACACTTTTCTCAGGGAAACTCTCCGAAAGGAGAATTAAAATATCACTCCCGGCGATCTTGGAAGTTTAAGTAATAATCAAACATTAACTTCAGGCGAATATCGTGATGTTACGCAACGTATACGCTACGTTTGTTTCCTTCCCAAGACATGTCTCAAATAACTGCATGAACAGCACACACCAAAAGGAGGGAAAATACAATCAGTGGCGTTATCCCTAAGAAACATAGTCAATGATTTCTCAAAGAAAGGTGGACGTGGTTCAAATACAGACCAACGCATGTGGGATACTTGAAATGAAAACTCACAGCCCTGTGGTTCGGATTCCAGTAAAACCCTGTAGTTCTAGAGGCTATCAAACGTCATTGAAACTACAAGCGTGCTTGCTTGTTTCCAGACAATATACCAATTAATAGGTTAGGCTTATTCCAAACACACACTCATGCACGCGCACCCGCAGACACACAAACACACACACACACACACACACACACACACACACACACACACACACACAATATCAGAGTTCTGATCACTATATATATCGAGGCTTCCGTTTTAAGTAATAACAAATAACACAGTTTGTCTGTGTTTTGGAATGGGTACCTTAGAAACGATATAAATCTAAAGGAAAATATGCAGGTAGTAAAGAAATTGACGTTGCTGAGTGTTTATGTTTTATGTGCATTGGACATGAAAATTTAACAGTGTTGAACTATCAGTATGAGGCCTGAGTATGGAAAATAAGGTACTTAACCATCCACTCCTAGTTCATCGAAATGACCTGGCATTTTTCAGCTAATGACGGCAGGCGATTTGTTGCAAGTTTTCAGCAAAGATTGAAGTCCAGTAACGTTATGTTGGATGATTGGAGAATGGCAACGATTCATTGAAGTCGATTCACGATTTTTCCTCATTCGTCAGTGTACCATGAAACTATGTTATGATGTACAGGTGGCCAGGTACAGCAGAATGCAGAATGAACGCTTAAACTCCGATACAGGTACGTAGAGAGGCTAGAAAACAGTGAACTGGAGGACGTACTGTAAGCCATCCTTATACAAGTCTAACTCACAGCTACAACGTACCGCATGTGGTCAAACACTAGCCTACCAGTTAACTGAACGTAGTATTCATACCGTAGTTCATCGCATTGGCTGAATGGTCAGCGCTGAGGCCTTCTGTTCAGAGGAACTCGGTTTCGATTCTCGGCCGGGTCGGGGATTTTAATAGTTTTTGATTAATACTTGTGGCTCGGGGATTGGGTGTTTGTGTTTGTTCCAACACTTCCCTCTTCATATTCAGACAACACACTACACTACCAAACCACCACAGAAACACGCAATAGTGATTGCATCCTTCCATGTAAGGTTGGCATCAAGAAGGACATCCGGCCATAAAACATGGCCAAATCCACATGTGCGACACAGTTTGCACCCGCGACCCCAGAAGTGTGAGAAAAAGCGGTAGTAGAAGAGGAAGAGTATTCATAGTTCTTCGGACTGAGTAGCTCAGACGGTAAGAGCGCTGGTCTTCTGAGCCCAACTTGGCAAGTTCGATCCTGGTTCACTTTGGTGGCATTTTAAGGTGCTCAAATAAGTCAGTCTCGTGTCGGCAGTCTTATTGAACGCAAAATAACTCCCGATGGACTACATTCGGGGACCTCAGCATCTTTGAAAACCATAAAAATGTACTTAGACGTAAAACGGTTGTTGTTGTTGTTGTTGTTTCTTTCCTTCTTTCTTTATTAATCTGTTTACCCTCCATGTTTGGTTTTCCCTCTGACTCAGCTAGGGATCCCACCTCTACCGCCGTAACGGCAGTGTCCGGGAGGGTGAGAATTTGTGTTGGTGGTACAACTGGGGATGAGGACCAGTACGTCGTAAAGGCGGCTTCTCCTGCTATGCTGAACAGGGGCCTTGTGGGGGTACGGGAAGATTGGAACGGATGGGCAAGGAAAGAAGTGGTCGTAGCCTTATGTTAGGCACCATCTCGGCATTTGACCGGAGGAAATGTGGAAAACCACGGAAAACCACTTTGAGGATGGCTGAGGAGGGAATCGAACAACCCTCTAGTCAGTTTACCTTCCGAAGCTGAGTGAAACCTGTTCCAGCCCTCGTACCACTTTGCAAATTTCGTGGCAGAGCCGTGAATCGAACCAGGACCTCCGGGAGTGGCAGCTCATCATGCTAACCACTACACCACAGAGGCGAACATTATTATTATTATTATTATTATTATTATTATTATTTGTAATTCGAATTCTACGTCGCACACAATGTTTCCATCAATATGACGCTTCACTGCTTAAACAGGCCAGTGTGTGCCACACGCAACCAGTAAAACGCCGCTATTATTGTTTCTGTGCGCTGCACAAATTGCAGGGCTATATTGCCGGAAAGAAGCCCCTTCACAGTCATTCGCCATATATTCTACGGACGAATAAGTTGAGGTGCTCTTTTACCGAGCGAGTTGGCCACGTGATTAGGGGCACGTAGCTATGAGCTTACATTCGGGGGATGGTGGGTTCGATTCCCGCCGTCGGGAGCCCTGGGAATGATTATCCATGGTTTCCCATTTTCACACCAGTCTAATTGTTAAATCTTAATCAGTACTACCTTTCCGAGAGAAAAGCGTAACGTGTGATGAGAATGAGGAGGCTGGTTTGGACACAGCTCGCTATAATTTACACACGAGTATACAGGCAATTGCAAAACTGGTGAACATCAACCAAGCTTCTGTACTGCAAATACCGTACGCGCATAAATATCACCCCTACCATCTACAGCTAAAATAAGAGCTCCACGGGCGAGATTTTGAAGGTCGAAAGAATGTCTTTCAGAGACTGTCAGGAAATCTGAAAAATGATGGTACTACCTTCAACCGCCACACTATTCATTCATTATTGCAGTGCTGAAAATCACCACCAGCCGGTCCCGTGGTGTTGCGTTAGTGTACGTATATTTTACGTGGAGGTGCCAAATTCGATTCCCGGCCATTTGAGGGATTTTTACCAGTATTTGTGGGCTCATTCGAGATTCACTCAGCCTACGTGATTACATTGTAGGAGTTACTTGCTGGTGAGATAGCGGCCCCGAACTAGAAAGCCAAGAATATCGGCAGAGAGGATTCGTTGTGCTGACCATACGACACCTTGTAATCTACAGGCCTTTGGGCTGAGCAGAGGTCACGTGGTAGACAATGGCCCTTCGGGTCTCGTGAGTCTCGGGAGAGGTAGGGGAAGGGGATGTTGACAATCCCCGCAGGGAGTACTGGGGAGTGAACGAATGGTGTGGAATCTTGGGTGATCACTTTATTAGACCATGTCTTTTAGGGCCATTTAACAGGCGCACACTACGTGCACATCCTATGCCATGAACTCCCACTTTTGCGGGAGAATGTGTCACTTAAAGAACGTTTAAGGATGTGCTTTCAACAGGATGGAGCTCCATCTCATTGGACGTTAGCGGGCCGTAACCATCCAAAAAGAAAAATGTAGTAAGAGAAGGATCTGTCTCTTAGCCCGCAAAGTTACCGTGGTAATGCCTTTGGACTTCTTCCTGTGAGAACATTTGAAGCAAACAGCACCAAAAAATCCTGTGCGCCTTCGGTAACTCATCGTCGAGACCTGCAGATCGAAACCCACTCACTATGCTTCAGAGTTGCTAGTTGCTTTACGTCGTACCGACACAGATAGGTCATATGGCGACGATGGTACAGGAAAGGGCTAGGAGTGGGAAGGAAGCGGCCGTGGCCTTAAGGTACAGCCCCAGCATTTGCCTCGTGTGAAAATGGGAAACCACGGAAAACTATTTTCAGGACTGCCGACAGTGGGGTTCGAACCTACTATCTCCCGAATACTGGATACTGGCCGCACTTAAGCGACTGCAGCTATCGAGCTCGGTATGCTTCAGAGTATTAGAATATCCATTCATAAACCAAGCAGCACCTGCTAAAGTAATTAACAATTATTAATGCAGTTCGGTTTCTCCCCTACCCACTACTATACTGTCTTCGTCCGACCTCGATGGCATATAGTCCCCTTTCAGGGCCACGCACTTGACTGAAAATGTGCATGAAAAAGGTATTTCACATACATTAATATACAGTAAACACTAAATAAATCAAAGATAAAAGAGTATCCCTGTGCCGGACTCTAAGCTATCACATGTAATACCGGCTCACATTAGTGTTTGCCTTGTTCTTACGAACTACGCTATACTCCATCGCGGCACAATGCATGTACATTAGGCCCTACACCAAACGTGATAGTTTTAACCCGATTGCAATGTCCACTTCGTGTTTCAAAGGCGTTTCATTTACTAAACAGGTCATTTATAGAGCACCCTCGTGAGTTATATTTTGTTCATAATATTATGACATAACAGCTATTCTTTTGTGCAGGCTGTAATTAGAAAGATATCCGTATTACTTTGCTTACTTTATGTACCGGAAGGACACATTTTTCAGGACGTTTATAAAGTTGCGATATGTATAAGACAGTATTGGTAGGGACGGCTGATTCACCTGATAATAGCACAGCACTCGTAATACAAAAGACACATGTGTGTCATCATTCCGAAATTTGCCATATTCTATTCATTTTTAAATGTTATTTCAAGAACTGAGAAAAAATGTTACGGCTCTTATTTTGGTGTTTCTATAAATTGAACAATTATTTCTACATGAACACTTATTTCTCAACCAGCTTCGGGTAAATGATAAATAATTCTGCAATAAACAATTTTGAGTTTATATGCGGGAGAAGGTCAGTTTTATTCTATTGAAAGGCATCACAGAAGTTTAGCAAAGCACATTTCAGAATTTGACATTAATTTGTAACTATTTCCTTCACCGTTATACCAGGTTGTTTAACATCCAAAGTGTAAAAATATTACAAATAACGAACAAAAGTATTAGGCCTATGCTAGGAGATCTCATTGAGGACCTCATCGGTTCGCTTGCTACGGGTCCCGTTCGCATTGTCGCAACTGCACCGCGATTACCATTTCTCGCTAGCATTATTACCCCAGATAAGACTGTCATCATTAACTCTGTGTATATTTTTGTGTAGAAGTAGTATTGATCAGAAAGTAACACTCTAGAAGTAGTAATCGAAAATGTCCGAAATACTATAGAGTCATTCCCACACATGTGCCCAATAGCTAAACCACAGGTATTGCACCGTTTTGAGATAAGGAGTTTATAACGACGTTACTGGCTATCTAATGAGTGATGTTCCCCATAATACTATGTTTCTGCATTCATTTCATCGAACCATATGTTGCTTTAATTATAAGCCTGGTGGTTCTACCCAATTTCCAGATTTAAGCCTATATAATTAACTTTGTAAACAATACCTGACCGTGCATGTCAAGAGATTGCTCATATCTTCAGTAAGTATATGGAATAATGACCTACTAATAAGTGCCTACTAATGCAGACAAAATCAGTCGTATACCTACCATTTCCATGTAATTCAATTGTAATTTCAGATCTGTTAATTCCATACAGTACTGCACTACTCCATGTGACAACAACTGGCGAGTATCCGCCTCAATATGCTGCAGAATATTTTACAGCGACGAGCCAGTCAACTGGCATATTATTACACAGTGTAATAATATTTTCAGTCTCTGGGGAGGGTACATTGAGGACGTTGATCATAAGGTATAATTCCCAGGTCCTCCTTAGCTCTGAGTTTGTTGATTTGTGTTGTTCATGCTTCCCCATGTATTTAGAGTAGGAACAGTTGCTGTTTGCGTAGTTTGAGTGAAGAATTTGTGTCTTTCACATCTGTACTCGAGAATTCATCTGGAACTAACTGGGTCAAGGAATGTGTAGGAGGCGCCATTAGCCTATTTTTAAGTAACTGAACAACCATTCTTTCGTCAGTTACCTCATTCGATGCCGAATACACCTGTCATCCGACAATCTGGTCCCCAAATTGTGGTAGAGCTTGTAGTCGAACCAGGTCTGATCTGATCTGAAAGCTACGATACTACTCCGGAGATCACGGTGGAAAACTCATCAGTTCACATAATGTGAAATTATTTATTAGACTTCATGTTATCCCGACACCTGTTGATATCTCTCGATGGGTGCAGGGTTTTTCATTCGACTGTGGAGAATTTCTAATATGTTAATTAATCCAATCACAGCGGACTGCATCATAATTTGTGGTTGACAGGAAATTGTCCTCTCTTTCACTCTTTGTAATCAAAATGAAGCGAGTTTTCAACGGTAAGGTGAATTATACAAGATTATGTCACTTAGGTGGAGTTTGCAAGAAAGATCCTCAATTAACATCACCGATAGACTACTTTTGCATCTTCTATTCTGCCATAACCATAAATGAGACAGAAAGTAAAGGCAAGACGAATATGCCGGAATAATGTTTAAATGAAAATTTCAAATTTTAAATACTTTATACTGAGACAGTATGCTTCTTTTGACAATGTAATTCATTGATTTAAATGAGTGTTTTATCAACTCACTTCATCATTTTGTCGGCTGGACACATGTGTCTTTATCGTAAAAAGCGAGTACTTTTTTACATGTGCAGCTATTTTTATACCTTCTGAGGGGAGAGACAAGGCCGCCTGGAATAAATAGAATAATAAAAGCTTGCATTCTGAACAGCTTACTCTCAGTTGCTAAATGTGAATGAATGATGTGCTGGCATATTCAATTACCAGAAGAAGAATAACAGCGTTCGTTACCTGTACTAATTATTATTATACAATCTTCCTGCAACAGCTGCAGGTTGCCCAAAGGCAAAGAGTACCTTAACAACAATAATGGATTTGGATACAGCAGATAATGTGATCGTACGATGTTAAGTGTAGGTAATTGAGTGAGGAATGTCAAACATTTATTTATCGATGTGAAATTAGGTCACATTAATGATAATGAAGTTACCTTTCAATATCAATATTTAGAAGAAGATTTAAGGCTAATTTTGTGACAATCTATGAATGCACTTTGTATTAACTAGCTTAGACGACAATTGAATAATTCGGTATTTCAAATGAACGTTCACTTCGCCAGTTCAATTTTGGAGCGCTCTAGTAAATATTTGCGACGATGAATGTTAGCTCGGAGACGGACTGTATATCAATACGTGGCTGGGAGGCCCAACCAGTCCTGACGGAAGTAATGGACAGGAAGAGCATTGCCACATTCATGGTTTCGGCATAGGAGCGACGATATGTGTTTTAGAGCGTAGGAATTCTAATCTACGTTAATGTCCATGTTCCAGCGTGGATGGTTAATTTTGTTCATTGTTAGAATAGGACATTTTTCTTTTCCTTCAGTTCATTTGAAGTGACCACTTAAAATTAATTTATTAATTAATTAATAATCCATCCTGAACAGATACGTAGATTTAATCTAGACCAATTTAAAAAACATAAAGTAACTTGTTCATTAATATGAATTATAATGTAAATTCCAACTATATAATTTCAAGTCATGTTTCAGTACAAGTACATTAATTCTAGAATACTGAATGTTTATTTCTTTCTCTAACAATATTTTTTATTCAAATTTTTTCTCGCGATTGTTCGATGTATTGTTCAGATGTGTACGAGAATTTTACCTCGACAGCCTATTTTCTCAAGAAATCGATAAGTAATTTAATAATTTATACGCCGCAAGAACGAATTTAATGTTACAATTTAATTCTATTAGAATACCGTAGTTAGAATAAATGTTACCTGTATTATCCCACTTGTTTGACCTATTTTCATTTTACCTCAAGAGCTAAATCAACGTAGTGATCATCCACCTAATCATAGCTACTCAGAATTACATTTTAATTTTCTAATTTTGAATAAATCATGTATGTATTATTTTTAATTTTACGTCGCCTTATTCATTTGCCAAACCTACTGTTATTTTCCCTGCCAGTTATTATTACAGTATTTATTTAGATGCCAATCCGTACTGAGCACCCTTGATATGTCTCTTGCTCGTTGCTGGCCTTATTACGGGAAAAATTAATAACAATAGTTTACTTACCAGGTGTATGCTTTAGTCTTTCCGATTTCACTAAGAGATGGCACCAGCGAACAGTACGCAGCGTATGAATTTGACACATACGTCAGTTTGTTCGTCTGACATTAACCTACCAGCACACACAAGTAGTGTCCGCTAAACACTAGTGTCTGTATTGTATCGTTTAGTGATCATGTCGACGTTTGTTCCTGAAAGAGAACAATCGCTGCACGCATTGCTTTTCTTAATTCATCAATAGAAAAACTCTGTGGAAAGTCATCGTTTCCTGATAGATACGTATGGTGAACATGCTCCATTGATTAAAACATGTGAGATATGGTTTAGACAATTTAAATATGGTGATTTCAATGTGAAAGACAGAGCGCTCTGATAGACCAAAAAAGTGCGAAGACGAGCATTTGCTCGGCGAAACCATTAATGCACAACGTTATCGCCAACAAATGATTGATTTAAATCACGCATTGATCGAAAGACGACCGAATGGGCCAGAAGAGGTGGCAAAGTGATTTTGTTACTCAACAAGGCGCTGTCTCACATAAAACATCAGTAAAAGATACCTTGAAATCGCTTGCATGGGACATCCTTCCGCACAAGCCGTACTGCCCCGACGTGGCGCCATCTGACTATCGCCTCTTCGCATCATTGGGGCACGCGCTCGTAGAGCAGCACTTCAGCAATTTCAGGGAAGTTGGAAAATGGCTCGACGAATGGTTTGCTGCAAAAGAAGCAGTTTTTCTGGCGTGGTATTCATACCTAAAATATGGGCGAAGTGTATAGAAGCCGATGGCAAATATTTTGAATAAACAAAAATGAATTTACCTTGGAAATGACGTGTTTTCTTTACCACAAAAACCAGCAAAAAGTTGTGCATACGTCTGGCACAAAACTGGAGTGTTGAGTAATTTTAATGGAAGATACATTTTGTTCATCATTCACTATAACCGACTGCTTTGTCCGGCTCCATGGCTAAATGGTTAGCGTGCTGGCCTTTGGTACAGAGGCTTTCGGATTCGATTCCCGGCCGGATTGGGTATTTTAACCTTAACTGGTTAATTCCAATGGCTCAGGCCTGGGTATCTAGGGCCCTCGTCTTCACAGACATGCAGGTCGCCTAATAGGCCGTCTACGAGAAAAAGACCGGCACCAGGCCTCTCCAGAGGCCATACGCCATTATTGTTATCACCAACTGCTTTCATTCGGATCTTATTTATAACTACAATGAAATTACTTTCAAGAAATTATTAATGTTATTATGAAGAGTGTTTGTTGCTGGTGAAACCAATAACGAATTGATTAGAATGGTAGCACATTCCACGAACGCTGTCAACTGCGAGTTAATTCCCCCAGGACTAGCTTGTATTTTCCTTTCATAATACGGAAGCACGAAGCACTAGATGGAACAGCTTTGTGAGAGTAGCATGGATAATTCTCAGTGAGTGACGTAGAGATATCACAAAATGTTACGACGTCGCGTGAGCTCGGCTTTATGGAGCATTGGGAGTTATGAGTCATCTTCATGTGAGTTAGTGCCGTGACGTAATAATCTCTCGTTTCCTTGGAGATGCCACCGATATGGCTGCCTTAATGGCGGAGAATAAATCTCCTTCAAACTAGAAAGCTTTCCGTTTTAGATCCATGGAAGTGGGATGTCTTCGTTGCACGTATACGGCATATTTTTAAATTAAAACTTCGTGCTATGTGCTAACATCTATAACATCGCAATGCTAACAGTCTTGGTACTGAGCAATTATTTGATTTCGAAGTTTTAAATGACGTGTCAGCATCACAGTCCTTGCATAAAATGTGCAAATTACACACCACGCCCACTCTATCACCATCATCGAAGAATTGCTGATTGTTGCCGCCACGTTTCTTACAGACATACGCCGATTTCACTGCACTAGACAACAACTCAATGTCAATCAACCTATATCCAGTGCTATTCTCACATTCGTCACTATTATCACTAATATTTACACTTGTAATCTTCCATCTTGAGCTGCTGGGTGGTGAGTGCACATGTTCAAAACACGCGGTCTCTTC
The DNA here is from genome assembly GCF_040414725.1 of Anabrus simplex. Taxonomy (NCBI): domain Eukaryota; kingdom Metazoa; phylum Arthropoda; class Insecta; order Orthoptera; family Tettigoniidae; genus Anabrus; species Anabrus simplex. The sequence goes on from NC_090265.1 coordinate 1,303,694,988, forward strand.
ACACCCAACCTCGTTTCTATTATTGGTATTATTAGCGTGCCTAGAATTTATTAGATCACACACACGCTTCTTACACATCTTTTTAAACACTTTTCGTGGTCGTGGCATGATTTAAATAAATTGAAATAAACAGAATCAATACAAAGAGAAGTTATTGAGAGAACTCGCGCAAATACAAATAATCACACTTTGTAAACAAAGATTACGATTGTCTACTGTTTCCAAGGAGGGTATCCAACAATCACAGATGATATAGGGAGCAATGAATATATACTTCATAGCCTTCATGATGTTTCCAAAGTGCGTTTGCTTGAAGGAAGTGCTCAGAAACACTGATTATATGGCTAATACCGAAGAGTCTTTGGGCCAAGTGGGCATGGCAGGATGAACAGGTTGGGGATTTAGGCCTAATTTTTGTTATTGCACTTAGGATGCAATTTGGATTATGAAACTTCACGAAAGTATTGAAAAGGAGTTGTACTAATGAATAAAAAATAAAGCGAAACATGACATGTTCGGGTAATTTCATGCCTTGCCCTCTTAGAAATTCGAGGTCTATTAGGAAGGATGATTTACTAAGGACTAATTAGCTAATTTGCTCCATTGACAAATCCAGTATTCAGGAACTTCAACCAATCGACAGCTATTTATTACCATAGTATTTACGTTTTTGGGTTACCGTTTTCGTGTTATGACACTAACTGCACGTGCGCTTACATTTATGTATATTCATCATAGTAGTTATCCGCTACATACAATCAATATAATTCGGGCTCAAGATTCTGTCTGGATAAACTCTGGATCTCTCGTTTCATTACAACATATTTTTATTACGGCAAACTTCTACACAGGCCGATGTTCTTTCATCGCGCTCGGCAAATCATAGACTATCAATATATCGACTATCGCCTTTACATAAAAAACTTAGCCTGGAGGCCGTGATCATTAAGGCGTCAACTCCATCTAGACACACACTATTGTTATCCGGTCCGAATCCCGTTTGTGGAAAAAATATTCACCGTCAGAATAAGAGAAGTAATGGTATATAATGTATATTCCCTAGAGTGCAATCCAAAGGCCTGGATTCATTTACGAAACTCTCCGTAGTATTCATATGGAGTTAAGGCCTCAATAACGTTTTTGGCGGTTTTTGGAGACGCCGAGGGGCCGGAAGTTTGCTCCGCAGGAGTTCCTTTACGTGCCAGTGAATCTACCGACACGAGGCTGACGTATTTGGACAGCTTGAAATATCACCGGACTGAGCCCGGTTCGAACCCGCCAAGTTGGGGTCAGAAGGCTAGTGCCTCAACCGTCTGAGCCACACAGCCCGGCGTGTTAGGGCTTCGTTTATCACGCTGATCACGTCTTCTACCTTACTTCTCAACGCACGGAGAGTGTTTTTAAAGGCAATGTGATTCACCTTCTCATTTTCTCCTAAGACACACTGAGATGAGTCCTGATATTCTCATCTGAAAAGAGTCTACAAAGCTACTTTTCACAAATAATTTCAAAAATATATTTTAGTTACACATTTTGAAATAAAACCTAGTCATATGATAGGTCTCCCTGAGGACATTTGTGCAAAAGTCATGACATTCCGCCCAGTGGTTTAGACGTGATGTCATTTCGTAAGACAGACAGACAGACAGACAGACAGACAGACAGACAGACAGACAGACAGACAGACAGACAGACAGACAGACAGACAGACAGACAGACAGACAGACAGACAGACAGACACCATTATATATATAACGGTATGATTGAAGTTTGTAGCAAAACTTTCTCACCGAGAATTCATGTAACACTTACTAGCAGGCGTCTACGGAAAGTGTCATACTAATTTTCGGTTATTATGTCAAGAGGGTACAGCATGCAAATACAATTAAGTATTAGCCCAATCATTGGACTCTGGAGCAGTGTGACTTCACTGTGTCTCGGAAGGTGATATTTTCTTGTTTAATATGCCATATACTTCAAGCTCGGTTGACTCTAATTACAAAGAGCGAAGGAGAGGACAATTATCTCTAAACCATAAGTTATTCTGCAGTCTGCCGTGATTGTATTAATTAAAATTTTGGCAATTTTCCACAGTGGCCAGCACAAATGACCACTCTATGCAAAGTGGAAGTCTGTAAATTATATAAATATTATTAACAGGATCTGATCCTGCATATCTACAATAAGGGACTCACTCGTGAGTTACTGCTTAATTGCACTGCAGAATGGATTGTAACAGCTAAATCTCGGTGGAGAAGGAAAGTATATATGAACACGTTGGATGAATAATGATATCTACATCAACAAACACAAGAGATGCTTGGTGATATATGAAATTTCAGAATGGATCGAAGGATTACCTCAACGATTTATGATAATTGTAGGCTATAGATACACTGTTAAGTGGCAGATATTATACCGAAAAGTCAATGGTCATCTGACAAAAATTTCATAATAACGTGTTGGTCACAATTTAGTGCACAAAATCTCCATTTTTCTTCGTACCTAACCATATAATAATACGCTTCAAATTATTTATAAGAACGCTGTGGCATAATTTTATTTAGCGCGCCATAAAGTCGCGAGGAGTGAAGGAAGGAAACCTGGATGGCCTCGACATAGGTCCTGAGAATCTCACATTGCGCCGGAAGGACTGGACTCCTCGAGTTGGAATTGAGCCTTTAGCCGTGATTTCAATCATGTAGACCTCTACTATACAACTAGACTCAAGCGCAGCAACCTGGGAGGGGTGAGATTTGAACCAGAGTATGCTCGGAACAATTGTCACAGGTTGACAAATTCTCTTTCCCATGGCTAGAATAATCTGAATTTCAATCACCTAATCCATCACAGTACTAAATTCCACAGATCTGACACCACACATAATTAAGATCAGAATTATTGAGTACCAAGTGTCGGTAATATTATTTACTTTTGCTGGATTTAGAGAGGTGCGTATTTACAACAGCGGCCATTGACATCTGGATGGCTGTTGCAAAGGAAAACGGCTAGTTAGACGGGGCATTCCCTTGAAGCTAGCGTCCTCTTGAGGCTATAACTTCTGAGGCAACAAATGAGCGCTCTGACTTGTTTCTCATTCGCCCACTTGTGTCACAGTCGGCTTATTCAGTTGATACTCACTCGGCGTTCGGTCATAGAGTCTGAGTCAGTCGCGCACTCAATATCTCATTGTCTTATTAATTCGCTGTTATGAAACGCCAATTGCAGCGTGGCGTAATTCGCGAGCGTATTAGACATATTTATTTGTGTAATTGTTGTCAGTCAAATGTTCAATCGCCGTGAGTTAGCACAGAAGGGATAATGACGATATATTGTATTATAAGTATTTTTACGCGTCCATGAATTGTGGTAAAAACGTGTGCGAGTCGTTTAAGATATAACCGCTGTCAAGGACTGATTACAACCGGGCTGGTTCCGTTTAATTACTGAAGCACAGTTGCGACTAATTTCTGCGCGGGGGCTATAGTCAATAGTAGCCAAACTCTAAGGTTGTAGTCATGTGTACGATCACGCAAAGCGGTGAAGTAGATGTTTTGAAGTTAAGTCCACAATTCCAGACACGACCAGGATCAAGCAGACGGCAACCATGAAGTATCCAGGAGTCGAGCAGAGGACGTTAATCCCTCTGATGCGTGACGTCATCATGGGCTAGGCACGGATGTCAATGCGGTCATGTGATTCATCCCAGATGCAGAAGTTGCTGCTAAGTTAAGTCCTTCTGTTCTATAAGCATGTGAAGTAATATTTTTATACCCTAGTTAGGTCACTCTTAAATTCATTTTAAATGTAAGCCAGAGTGGCATTTGTTTTGCTCATTTTATCAAAATTAAATACGTTCAGGGCTGTAGGAATGTGTAGGCCCCGAGCTAAGTGTTGTGCATAAATTAGATGGGAATAAGGGACAGAATCGTTTTGATATAGGTATGTGCATTAGTTATTAGAATTTTATTCCTATATGTGTTGATTTTAGTTGGAGCTGTTGGGCAGATTCTTCATAAATACCAAATGGGCTGTACGCCATCAGCGTCGCAATTTTAAACGGATTAGATTAGAGACAGCAGATGTTAGGATGTTTCTTTGCATGACGCATAAATTTTCGGATGCGAGGGGACGTAACGGGAGAGCTTTCAGCGTCGAAAGTAGAATAAGGACTTCAAACGTGGTGGCAGGCAACTTCATGAATGTAGCAATCAACGAACCAAGGATCCTTTATATGTGAAGCTAGAATTTTCGTTAGACGTTTTCGGGGCTGAAATGATGAGAGAAAAGCAATGAAAGCCATGATGCTTTATTTGGATCCATGATTTATATGTATTGGTAAACCAGCCTGTTCTCATGCGAGAGAGTGTGTTTGGTTGTGAGCTATATTTGTCAGTGAGAATTTCGTGCCATTTTGTAGCACCAAGCAGGTCGGCCAAGACCCCACGAGATAACTGCTTCCAAGGTAGGAGGATCCCTCGAATCAGCTGTAGACTGAAGGCTGGGCGCAGAGAATGGAAGTGTTTACAATGGACATCGTTACTTGTTTGAAATGCCAACCACAAAGCCAAATTATTTAGATGTTTGTTGCTAACCATCTGATCTCCCCAGTCGTGTCGTGTTATGCTGTAATGTTGTATCAATTTGAGACATGCAATCTTCGGAGCCTGGACATTTTGGGATCGAGTCCTGACGCCTCTATCAACTGCAGTGCATATTCTGTGTGTGTGTACTATTTTGCAGGCGTGATTTATATATATATATATATATACTGAACCCATAATTCCTCGATGATAAGTATTACAGATAAATATTGCAGCTACAAATAACTTTTGGTGCAGCCATGTTTTTATTGCGAGATTACCTCACCCTCCAAGCCCGTGGTACGGAACTCACCGTGGCGAGCGAGCCACCCGCTCGTGAAATGATACTTCGGCTGATCTCGAGTACTGACGAATTAAGAATTTATAGCAAACCTTCACAACGAGAGATTCTGGCAACATAGTTAATCCAGGAATAAAGAAATGAAACTAGTAATAAATATTAAATGAAGACTGAATCCAGAGTGTGAAAATGAATGTAATTAATCCTGGAGAGAAGTTGGCCTCTGTATCGGCAGATTAGCAACACGTGCGAAGGTCAAACTCCTATACAGCGCGGGATGTTACATATCAGAAATTAATTAATTACGCCCGTTGAAAACATGGGAATAATCTAAAAACAATACCCTTGTGAACTGTAATTTTGGTTAAATTTTCGGAGTGAATTTCAGGAAGATTGGTCCAGCGGTTATGAAATTAGAGGATTACACAACAAGACTTCATGGCCAGGGTAGAGTCATCTCAGGTCTTATAGATAGATCCCCTCCATCATCATTCACACACTATCTGAAAGTTTAGGCAGTGGAACCCACGTTGCTCGTCTCCGAGAAAAGTGCGGTATTTCAGAAGAACGTGTATTATACATTCATGTAGGTGGCTCGAGTAAGAGTATTTAGTTGAAAGTGATAGAAAATTTCCTGAACTTCCGCCGACGAAAACCGTGAAGGCATAGATATTTAAAAAATACGTACCTGGTTTGATTTATTCTGTTGTGTGTTGGAAATTATCATAGGAAGTTTGGAGACTAGCCACAGACAGGTTAGAGTATGCTATCTCTTGAACACCTGGCCTAGCCGGGGTGTGAGAATATGGCTCCCGAAAACAGTTTGCTGTTGTACAGCAGAGAGAAGATACGTTCGCGTGATAACGGGCGAGAATAGTGCATCATTTGTGTTTTTCATCAATAAAGAGTGTAAAATCTGTGTAATTATAAGTAATTTACAAGAAAATGTATTCTCCAGTCATGTGTGGCTGAATCTGAGGCAAGCTGGCTGATATGTAGCCAGGACTCCAAGATGACTCCATTAAAAGTTCTGTCTATTTTGTATTAATGATGCAGATAGAGTGTAATATGTTTGTCACAATACAATTTTCCAATGCGTGTGTCGAATAAGTATTTTCAAATGTTCAGACGAAGTGTTTATTGTTCTTATGGACGTGAGAAACTCTTCAGTGCGGTAAAAATCACGTTAAGAAACTGTAAAATTGTGAAGTTTAAAAATCGTGCTAAAAATCGAAGACATATTGTTCAAGCTGATAAAAGTTGATAACCATAATATAGTCGTGGTGAACATGATAAATTCAAATATAATATGAATTCAGAAGAAATTGAAATAATAATAATAATAATAATAGAAATAATAATAATAATAATACTAATAATAATAGAAATAATAATAATAATATTTACATCAGGATACATTTTTCTATGTTAAACATGTATTGAACAGTAACGTCGAGTGAGATTTGCGCTTTCACCGAAATCCAGTGAAGTCTGATCAAGTTATATTTATTTTATTTTTGGGGAAGCATAAATTTTTGTAACACCGCGTATTTTGTGATACAGAAAATCACCTGACATTGTAGATGATGTGTAGATATGTTAGTTTCCGCTCAACAATAGATTTAGGATGTTACGCGTATCATATGAGTATACGGGTGAGTAGACATCCCAGTTTCCGCTCAACGATAGATTTCTATTTTTTTGCTAGTTGCTTTACGTCGCACCGACACAGATAGGTCTTATGGCGACAACGGGACAGGAAAGGGCTAGGACTGCGAAGGAAGCGGCCATGGCCTTAACTAAGGTACAGTCCCAGCATTTGCCTGGTGTGAAAATGGGAAACCACGGAAAACCATTTCCAGGGCAGCCGACAGTGGGGTTCGAACCAACTATCTCCGGATACTGGCCTCACTTAAACGATAGATTTAGGATGCTGCATGTGTTATAGAATTATTTGTTAGGGTGTGTAGGCACTACGTAAGCTCGACGACAGGATTAGGATGTCGTCTGTATATGGTCAAGTCTTAGATTAGGTGTTTTGCGAATTGACTTGAACGATGTTTGTGTCTGCAGTAATGAATGTGAATGAGAAGGTTGTTAGCAAAGTATTACGGAGGCCATGTTTCGGCATAATCCTTACTAGCCAGAAGTTGTTTATATAATAGCATGGAACCACTAGTGGCCTAAGGTGTGAGGGTTGTCCAGCGTTGATACTTAGCTAACGGAGTTTGATTACTGCTGTTTGCCACGCACGTTCGGGTTCAATGAACTTTAGTATTTTAATTTTATTTCTCGACTTAATTATTTTATCGTTCAGATGTACGATATACCTTGATAGTAAAGTGTGTTGACCCTTAGCTGATTTATGTAGGACTTGTGCTACGAATGCGGTTTCGATTCGTCAGCTGTTAATGCATTTTATTTTCAATTTTCGTTCTTTCACTTTATATTAGGTGAGACATTGGTCTATCAATAACTTGTAGTTTAGTGTATTGGGACAAACATAGGTAGACAGATTTGTAATGGTAGTCGTAATTTGAGAATGGAAAGATTTCCTGTGATTTATTTTATCGTGTGGACTTGTAAATTTATTAAACTTAACATAGTCGTTTATAACCTGAAAGTTGGTTTTATAAGAATACTTTCAAGTGCTTCATCACTTTATTTAACTTCAGTGTTGAGCATTTCTTCTAAATGCATGAGGAATAACTGTTTCCTGCATTTCTCAGTATTGTTCCTTCAGAACGACGTAACGTAAGATCCTCTCGGATCGAGTTGTTGTTAGTTCCTTTTGAACAGCTGTTTGGGTGATGCTGTTTCAGCATCGGGATTATTTCATAACTTAAGGATGTCACGAGATGACAATACATGGTGAATTTTATTTTTAATTGTGACTGTTGTTGATAACTTGTAATATTTCGCTACCTATCCAAAGCAACTGATAGTCAATTTGGTTCGATTAAGGGTCCATTCGGAGGATGTTCCCATATCCGATAGGGTATCAGACTGGTGGATAAACTTAATTAAATGTAAATCTGGAATTTTACTTGTTGAAGGTCAGATTTTCCACGGATCGTGTGGATTTATTCTCAGTTATAATTTGTATCAATGGTGCCCGATTTTCATGTTTTATTTTCGTTTCTCTAGTTTTCACTGACCATTAATTTTATGATATTTTCTACTTTCCTCCGAAGAAATTCTTAAATAATAATAATAAAAGACAACATTCACGCATTGCAATGTGACTGCGTTTAAATATTTTAAGTAATTATGTGATTTGATGGATGATTTTTATAAACATATTTTTGCATTGCCAGTTTAATAAAATTTAGTAAGCACTTTTTTGCTCTTCATTTAAATTAGTTAGGCTTTCTTCTGAACCCCATCGTTTGGTCAGTATCGTGACCGAAATATACCCGCTACGACCCCAAGATCTAAGAGTTCGATATTGCTCTATTGCAGCAGCTGTGGCAGACGACCAACGATCGAACGGTAAGTTCAAGGGTTCAATATATCTCTTGTGTTGTTTACTGTTGTGTCTAGCGTATTTATTTCTGTGTTGTGATGTTGTCTTTTGTTGACTAACGGAGAGACTTAGCCCGATAGCTATTTTGGAAACTGAGGTTCTGTTCTTATCCATTGCTCGTGGGTACGGTCCCATATGATTAGAATCTGTGTTGTTTTGGATGGGTAATTTAGACGCATCCTGAGCAAGTGTTTTATGTATTTGTGTTCGAGTGATCGGAATGTGCATATGTAAATTAGGCCAATTAGTTGTGTATCGGATTTTACAATCGCATCTCATGAATGGTTTAGATCGAGTCATAGGGCAAAGAACTAAGATCTTAACTAGGCAGCCATCATAATGAAATAATGTAACCCATACATATTCCATGTAAACTTCCTTTCCTATTTTCTCGGATTCGTTATCCGTATTCTAATTTGTAAACGTTTGTTAACAATCTCAGTTCTTGTATATGTGCGTATCACTTTCCTTGACCAATTAAATGGTCAGTTCTTCACTTGTTTGTTATCTTTTATTTGTTTAGTATGATTTAAATTCATGCTTTATATTTAATGAATGTATTTCATCCGATAACCTGCGTTCTCATTCACTATATATGTACGTATTTCCTATCCATATACTATAGTACAGATATATTTTAGTAAGTAAAGATCCGGACGTACCGCGCGATTCTTCTCTGAGCTAGGCCGAAATGAAGACAGGATGCGATACAATACATAGGCAGAAAAATAAATCCTTGCTTTAAGTGTCATTGTAGATTAGCGTTTTTTTATCAGTTGCTTTACGTCGCACCGACACGAATAGTTCTCATGACGACGATGGAACAGGAGGGGCTAGGAGTGGAAAGGAAACGGCCGTGGCCTTAATCAAGGTACAGCCCCATCATTTTCGTGGTATGAAAACGGGAAACCACGGAGAGCCATCTTCATGGCTGCTGACAGTGGGATTCGAACCCACTATCTCCCTAATGCAGGATACTGACCGCACTTAAGCGACTGCAGCTATTGAGCTCGGTATTTGTGGTTCTAGCCAAGGATTTGTGACTGGAATGGAACAGGAAACGGAAATCCATGATGTTCCCTTCAGTGAATTTCCTGGAAATGTATCAGGTTTTACTCGCTTGATCGTCTCAATACAGATCTATTGTTTAGTTGACGTTACATCATTTTCAGATGATGGAAATACCTTTCAGAAGGAATGAAAACAAATAAAACATTAATCAAGTTTTCTCGAGTAGACTGCATGGTCAGATTACGGAAGTACTGGAGTACATGTGATCATCTATTCTGTAGAGGAGTATATCGCGTAAGGGACACAGCTCTGAATGTCATTTTCAGAGGTCACAACGAACCGTCAAATGTTGAAAACAATTTTAAAGGAATATAATTCATATTGTTGCAAATGGATGCACAGAAATAACAGGTAAATATGGTCTAGTTTTTAAATAAAATGAATAATGAGACAATTACCGTAGCTTGAGTTAGTAAAATATAGCATTACCAAGAATCTTCACCCTCTACACTCAGATGATATAGAAATATGCAAAGGAAGTAGGGAAGTAGGGAAACCTCCTCAGTAGGGAATCAATTAGGTCGCAAAGAATGAGATACAGAAGAATGTTGAAGTCAGGTATCTAACTGAGAAAGGAAGTATTATCCGACATCATTTCAGTGAGTTTGGCAGACTGATATGTACATACCACAGCATATTCTGTCTAGGTGAGGAAATGACGTATGAGCTTCATCCGTTCACTCAAGGAGTATATAGAGGGATGGGGAATGGAGATAATTTTTTATTTTACTTTCATTATGATTAAGTTTTACGGATCTATTGAACGCAACTTAAAGTATTTTCTAGGCGCAGTGTGAGAGTAGCATCCAATGCGATATAAGCGGCAGGGAGAATCCAAGTAGTTTCATGATCATCAAATTCTTGTTAGATAGCCATTTCAACCTATGAGAAGTTTAGCTCGTGCATTAACCGTTCTAGCACTGTCGGTAGCGCCCGAGTTTGGAGAGTAGAGAATTCGAGTTCGAATTCGGAAAGCATTCACATTTTAGTTTTGCGATCACTTACCTGAATCGTGTAACTAGTAAAGAGGTGAAGGCGCGCCCTTTATGAACGCCAAACAATAAGCCTTAATTGACATCATTTCATGCAGTTCATTTGCGTATCTAAGGTAAGCACAGAAGTGTGTGTTATTTTTCTGCGAACATTTTATCCATTGACCAGTTTTTCAAGTTTTTCTTAATATGAAAATAAACATATTACTTACCTGGACATCACTAACACTGATAAACACGAAGAAATGAAGATGGTCTTTAACATTATAAGATGTAGACGCGATTGAATACGTGCAGCTATGCAGTTATACTCCATATTGCAGCTAATATGAATGGCGTGGGCATGTCGTTCAGAGGGTCGGTTTGTGCATGCATTTCAGTGAGCTTGGTAGACTGATATGTACATACTACAGCATATTCTGGCTAGGTGAGGAAAGCAATGGGAAATTACCCAACTCCTTATTCCCCTAGATTACCTCTTCAGTGATGCCTAGGACATCTATGACAGCTGATGGTGGAGCTGTTGAGGATCAAACCAGCATTCGGGCTGAATACTTAATACGTACATATTGTGTTTCTTTACCGAATAAGAAATCGCCTAATATAAACGAGACATTAACATTCACTGAAGGGTAACATTCAGCTTTCCCTAGGAAGGATTCCATTTACTGCCGGGCTGAGAGGCTCAGACGGTTGAGGCGCTGGCCTTCTGACCCCAACTTGGCAGGTTAGATCTGGCTCAGTCCGGTGTATTTGAAGATGCTCAAACATGTTAGCCTCGTGTCGGTAGATTTACTGGCACGTAAAAGAATGAAATGTGTAATATTTTAGTTGAGTTTATTAATAAATATACACAACCAGATAGTAATTATAAAATAAAGTGATCTCATATGATACCGTCAAATAGTGTCAACATACTCTCAAGACACTCTCTTCCAGTTGCACCCATTTTAAAAATTAATTCTAACCATGGTTTAGGCTTTCCCTGCAAGTATCCCATGGGAACAGGATACAGAACGTATATTACCATACATAATTATTTCATCGCGATTGCAGAATATGGCAGGAGTTTCCTTTACCAAACGCTCTGTTTAATTCATTTTAGGATCGATGAAGAACCCGTTTCAATTCCCTCATTAATTATTTTTGGTAATATCTCTGACCCTGTTCTATAGTGCGAAGTGCGATCAATACTACAACCAACGTGGTATTAGTACGAAAGTGCACTCTCCATTATCGGAAAACTTTGCAACTCTTCTTTCACGTGACAGTCATTATGAAAAGGTCTCATTAGTGGGATGCCCTAAATGGATATTTCATGCTAACGTGCTCATTTAAAGGTGCAGTGTAAGGAATAATGGACCTAGTGTTTCTTAGCGGATATTCAGAATATAGACATATAACTGAAATTTGTGTACTGGCGTGAAGAACCTTTACCACCCCAGCCTATTTCTTGATTAGACCTACAGTAGGGGTATATGTTAGTGAAGGAGATGTTCCCACATGTAATGTGGTGAGGACTTCGTGGTCAACAATCCTGTGCATTTAATTTTGTGTAGAATGGATTCATGGCTAACTGGCTAGAATGCTGATCTTTGTCCAAATGTCCTCCTGCTCGGAGACTTGGTGTTTGTGACGTATCCAATATTAGGCACGGTCCCATCCTAACAGACGTGCAAATCTCCCATAGGCGTCAACTCGCAAGATCTACATGGGACTATAAGAGAACAATTGATTGACTTCTCTCCTCTTTGCCGTTCGCCGGGCTGAGTTGTTCGGGAGGTAGAACCTTTTGAGCTCATCTTGACAGGTTCTATCCTGGCTCATTCCGGTGGTAATTGAAGGTACTCAAATACGTCAGCCTCGCATCAGAATGTTTACTGGCACGTAAAAGAACTCACGCAGGACAAAATTCTGCAACCACTCTTTCTCCAAAATCCATAACAATGTAGTTAGTAGAACGTTAAAGCAATAAGAATATTACTCTCCTTTTTGTGTTACTTCAAGCATAGTGCACCATATTTTAGTTATAGTCGAGGGAGAACCGATTTTCGAAGCGGACCAATTGACACGAAGGCACAATATCATTCTATAGATTCCACTGACCATTTGGAGCTCCGTTTAGAGCTTCTCAGGCAAGTCGGACCACGCTAGGAAAAGTTACAGGGTAACGCTTCACACAGTGCATTCCTAATTTCCTTCTTTTTCCCTTCATTTCTACTTTTTCATGCTCTGCATGGGTCATGAGTAGGAATTGTATCGCCCATGTAAACTTGGCGTAGTTTTGCGGCCGGATACCCTTTTTGACATCAAAACAATGTGGAGGGAACTAGTTTCTCTGATGGTTGGTAGTTTGTTGGGTGCAAACGGAGAGATGTTCACTGAGACAAACACAAACGCTCTCTCTGCCAGCCAGAAGTATTAACGAGTAGTGGATAAAATCCCCCGAACCGGACGGCAATCGAGCTCAAGGCTCTCTGCACTGGAGGCTACAGCGCTGAATATTCAGTCAAAAAGTCAGGCCGGGGCTAGAAACTAATACATAATAATGTTATTAGTTTTATGTCCACTAACTACTAATTCTCCAATTCTTTGTCCACACCATGTCAACTACTAAAGGGAGGCCTGAAAAGTACATAGTTTTAGAAAATATGCCTGAGAAAGTGTGGACACGCTGGACATATTGCATGAAACTTGCCACCAAGACATCACGTTTGGCAGAAGACAGCGAAGGATGGAAATGGAAATACAAAGAAACATAATCAAATATCATGATCTTCGGGATTGAGGTAACGACAAGAAGAAAATAAGAACTACTTTTACAGCTTTCCGCGGGAGTTCTTTAACGTGATGGTAAGTCCACGGGTACGAGGCTAATATATTTGAGTATCTATAAATACAACTCGAATATGCCAAGATTGAATCCTCCAACTTGGTCTCAGATGGCTGTTGAGCCAATGAGTGCGACTTACATGATTATTTAAAGGACAAGTACACATCGTTAAATTTTTCCTAAAACACACATGTTTGCCATTTATGTTTTCCGACATATTATCCTTAGCTTACCGATTTGCTAAATTGAGTTTCAATAGTAATTTCCTTCAAACTCTCCTTTCTTCCACGACCTTACCTCAGTCAATTTCTTTATAACCTGCACCTCGTTATTAAAATCCATATTTCTCTGCTACAATGCAGAAGGCCTTACAATTCCTTACCACATTTAAAGGAACAAGACTTGTTTCCATACTACTTGATAATTATTTTAAACCCATCCCATTGGCTGTTTACAATATTATTTACCACTTTTCATCCATAATAAAAGGTACTTTTCAAAAACTGCCTCATGCCTCTGTTATGAATCATATAGTATTGCTGATCAGTGCCCTTACAACTTTCTTCACAACAGCATATATTTTTAACTACGAAGAAAACAGCTTCGTGATCACTTACACCATCTGTCACATTTCTCTATAGAGTTCATTTTTTTTCTATCAGCAACACGCCTAAAATATTCTTCCACCTACTTTGCTCCATCACCTTCTGATTCAGGTGTCCTTCCTAGATTAGCTTATTTACTATTCGTTGGTCATTCTTTTTATCATGACCTTCCAAGTTAACGATTGGTAAATAGAGATCACTCCTTTTAATTGTGCCGTTCCGCACATACTGCGTTAGCGTCTCCCCTTCCAAGGATGTACACCCTTAAAACGGAACGTTGCCTATAATCTCCAGAGATGACCCTTACATGTAGAGCTTTATGTTTTTCACCTTTAACTTTTCCATAGCTTACGAATTCTTTCTGCAGCTTCATAGGTAAGGCCTAACATCACAAGCACGCAGGTCACCGATAGGGCGTCAGTTCGAAAGACCTGCATCAGGACTCTGCGGAGGCCATAGCCTACGCCATTAAATATTAAATATTTAGATTCTATCCAGTATCTATGATGAAACCTAGAGAAAATGTCACGTTCATGATAACAGTTCTCAGCCATGATTCAACTCCTATTGATATCTCTTGTAATTATTGTATTTTCTTGCGACTTGTTCAACGTCGCACTAACGCAAATGTTTTCGGCTATGAAAGAATGGAAAAAGGCTAGGATTGGGAAGGTAGTGGCCGTGACCTTACTTGTTTTCCTGGCGTGGAAATGGGAAACCACGGGAAAAACACCTTCAGAGCTCCCGGCGGTGGGATTCGACCCCACTATCACCCGAATGCAAGCTCGCAGCTGCTCGTCCCTAACCACATGGCCAACTCGCTCGGTATACGTAGTAAATATATATATATTAAACTATATTCCCTTATATACAATACTTCTACATACTTCTAACAACAATTTTGTCATCCTTACTTGACTTCCAGCATCCTGTACTCTTATCATCGCTCCTTTGTCCATAACCTTTCTGAAGAAACCCCAAACTTTCACGTACACATGCAGTTCAAGCGCAAATCTGTATGTACTACTCCACCACTGAGATCCACAAATCTCACTCGTAGTTCCCACACACCCACTGCACAATCTTATTTAAATATCCGATCGACCGCAGCCTACACAGTATCCCACTTACAACAATCCCCGATCACTTAAACTTCTCCTGTACTACCGTAACCTAATCTCATATATTCCAAACTAGCAAATACACCCTGCTTCGCTACGGTATTCTGCATTGTATTCGAATATCGAAGTAAATACTGTACATGCAGTCTCTTAGCGTTATCCGAGAAACAGAACGGGAAGGTCCCCTTACGCTCTTTCCAATGTAAAGTGTTTGTTACGGATTTGTGATATAACGGCAGGCTGACTTGCCTACTGCCATTCTCAGTCGAGTTGGGAAGTTTACATTATAATTGCAGGCCCCATTGCCTACTGCGCGGACACAATCGATTTGGGGAGTTTTCGTTAAAATGGCAGCCCCCTTTCCTACTTCCAGACAGATTACAGATGAAGAGTTTTTATTATAATGGCAGGCATTTACCCTACTATCAGTCGAGATTGAGTTGTGCAGTTATCATTATAATGACAGGCACTTTTTATTCTGCCAACCAGCTTACTGCCACTCACACAGATTTGGTGAGTTTCCATCAAAATAGCAGGCCACTATACCTAATGCCTGTCACATTTTAGATGGATACAATTGTTTATAAGGGCGGGAACCCTTGCCTACTGCCAAACACAATCGGGTAGGGGAGTTTTAAACAAAACTGTATGCTCCCTTGCCTTCTGCAAGGCAAATCGAAAAGTGAAATAATCATTACAATGGTAGGCCCCCCTTACTAATGCCAGTTACACAGGAGTTAGAGAATGACCCCATTCCTACTGCCAGTCGAAGTCGGTGTGGGGAGTACTGATTACAATAGCAGACACACCCTTTCTCGGTCGCTACAAATCGACATTAGTGAATATATATAGATCGACATACGAAAGTATATGCGTGTTTACGTCATATCGACAAAGGATTATACCATAAAACGCCGTATTTAGTGGCCTAAATGGCTGGCCCTATGATATCTCATCTATTCTTGGGTCAGACTGAGTTAGGACTTTTGTAAGATTATCTCATATTGCATTTCTTTTCGCATAATTATGTGAGAGCTAAAATATACATCGCTTTTGGCTCACATATGGCTACTGGGTGGGCCAATTTTCGTGAAGAGTTTGATTTCATATAAGTAAATGAAAGTATGAATTATGCATGTGAAAAGTACAAATTTATTTCACATCGATTAATAGAGAAAAATCAAACGTAAAATGGATACAGAAACGACAAAAAGTCATAAGACCAAGGTTGTAGATCATTCCAAATTGAACGGAGATTGTGCAATCCGTTATGTGATAGGACTTTCCGAAGGTCTGCGCCATCATTAAAATTGCCTCCATATTTCGATATTCTTCGGGGATGAAAAGTGAAAAATTTTAAGATCTTGGAAGTTTTCCGTCCGTTACAGGCTATAACGTATTTTTTTCAAATTTCAATTACCTTTTTCTTCTGGGAGATTATGCCGCAATGTGGATTTTGGGCGAGGAGGGTAAAAATTAGGACTTTCAGGAAACTAACCCAAACATTATGCAGATGGTCATAATTACCCCTTAAACGGAAAGCTGTAAGAAAATTTCGCCAAAATAGTCAATGTAGAGGCGCACAGTCGTTACGATTTGATTTATATAGATAAGGAACCTGCTCCATGTACAACACCTTTTGAGCTATGTCCACTGGACTTAACCTGCAAAACTGACCATTCATGATATCTCCTTTATTAATCCTCCTGACGAAAAAATGCACATGAAAGGAAGTTTTAGAGGTGGAATTCTATCACGTTTGGTAGATTTCCAGTCAGCTTGGTCTTGTTCTGTATATATTGCGGAAGAGTAAAATCACCATTTGTGTTCCCTATAAACCGCCAGTCCATTCCGGAACATGAAATGTTATTGACCTTTAAGACCTACCTTTGGACAGGTGGATGCTAAATATGAAGTTTGGTTCGAATATCTTCAGTAGTTTTCAAGTTGTAAGAAATACGCTCTACACGCACTCGCTCTTGAGTTTAGTCCGATGGGACTTGTACCGAAAAACGGTCCGTTTATGATATCTCCCTTATTAATCCCCGTATCGAAATGATGCACGTGAGAAAAAAGGTTTAGAAATTAATTTCCATCAAGGTAGGTATACTTCCATTAAGTTTGGTTGTGTATATTTTGTGGGAGTGCAAAATCACAGTTTCGGTTTCGTGTAAACCCCCAGTCAGTTCAGGGATTTAGAAACAATATTTGCCCTAAAACCTATCAAGGACAGGTGGATTCTAAATATGAAGCTTGATGGAAATACATCCATTAGTTTCTAGCACTCGCGTACATACGGCGTAATTAGGGAAGAAAATAATACATTTATGAAAGTTGAAATTAATAAAAAATGGATTATAACCGAGGACAGCCGGATAACGACTAATATGTACATGAGAAGTGAATGTATTGGTAAATCAAATGCCCCTCAATAAATTATGCTGGGATATAATAAAGCGGTAACAGAGGAGAAATTTAGGCGCAGTGATTCTTTGGTAAACAGATAAGAAGATTACTAATGGTGTTATTACTTAATCTATTCGAGGGCGGTTATAAACACCAACGATATTCCGCCAATATCCCGCAGATAGGCCGATTGACGCCTCTCTTGCCTTCTACCCAATGAACAACCACGAATTTAAAAGCATGATAAGGAAAATGGCAATACGTTACTTCTCTGCTGGCAAACAGTCAGAGACGTTGCCATGGTAACCTGTAGGTTCGTTGTCGGTCTGTCGGTCACTCAATGCAGAGCATAATACGAGCAGAAAATTGTAAATTTCTCCGTCATGTGAAGAGTAAGGTAAATAATGAACATAACGAAAGTTGTTTATTATGATGAGGCGTTTCACGTACGGTAAACGGAGTTTACATAAAATCTATAGTAAAAGAGAAAATGGAGGAAAACCGTTCTGGTTTTCCTATAAACCCCCCGTCTATTCAAAGATTTTAAAATGATATGCATACCGAAACCTTCCCCGGGATGAATATACTCTAAATTTGAAGTTTGGCTGAGATCTATCCAGCCGTTTCGACGTGATGGTGGAACAGACGAACAGACAGACAAACAGATAAACAGACACGAAAAGTAAAAACCACCGATTCGGTCTTGAGTTGACCTAAAACTGATAAATAACTGAAAAAATGGCAAAAGTAAAGAAATTACAGACAGCGGACTCCCTACAACTTTATTTATATAGACTAGATTTGTTACCTATTTCTGCTTACCTTACGTTGTTGGTATCGATGTCAATAACTGCCAATTCATCCTTACCCTCCCCCTGCACTTCCACTTTCCTCAACATTTTATCTTAACCTACTTCCAGGATACTCTCTAGCCTGATTCCCTTTCCTCCATACACTCTTCGCACGTGTTTAACAATAAAGTCCCTCATGACCACGGTCCAAACTCTACCGCCCTCATAAGATTCTCTCGCCTACTGGTCTCCTTTATCTTCCCTGATGGCTGTATTTCTCCCTCTCATGACTTTGTTCCACTTATCTCTTCCTCTCTTGAACTCTACTTTTCCCCTTCCTACCTCATCCTTTCCTCTTACTCGCCCCTCCTCTGTAACACTTCCCTGTTCTCATCTTCCTATCACTATTGTACCAGCAATGACTCACATATCTCTTTCCTGAACTCTGCTCTTCCTGCCTCTTCATCCTCTATATACAGTACCCTGAAGATTGTTTGAGGGAGACCTGATCTCCCTTGTACTCCTTAATGACGGCTGAAAACTGCAATCCTTACATCTGCATTCCACATTTATTCTTTCATAAAAATATTAATAAAATTAAAAAGATGTATTCTGAAAAGTGGGCAAGCGAAAGAAATTCACACTACACATGGATTACACGACAAAATGTCAAGCAAGGTAGTAACTAATAAAATAACTATATGTTTATTTGCAATAGTCGTATCCTGATGTAAATAGGAGTAACAACTTAATCTATAGAAACGCCGTTAAAACTAATTACGCAAATACGCAGACAGTGCCTTACTATTATTTTATCCTACTACTAACCGCTAGTGGAAAGGAAAACTGCTCTTAAATGCTGAAATAATGAAATAATTACGCTGGGATGGTACAGCAAAAAAGCAAGCAAGTTACTATATTATAAAACAACTACACTATAATTCTATATGCTGGAATCCTGTGTCGGTTTCCCGTGATTTCCCATTTTCACACCAGACAAATGCTGGGTCTCTACCTTAATTAAGGCCACAGTCGCTTCCTTCCAATCCTAGCCCTTTCCTATTATTTCGTCGCCATAAGACCTATCTGTGACGGTGAGACGTAAAGTAGCTTGTTGTACATGCTGGAATATCGAAAGTAGACGGGGGGATGACTAGGGTTGTTTGAATCTATAGTAATGTAGTTTAAATTAAATATTTAAATACGTAGACGGATATTTTTCTACTATTCCCCAACGGAAATGAAAGCGGTCTTTAAATGCTGAACTTGTTGTTTGAATCATCCGTCCAGTGTCTGGTTTGATTCAGCTCTCAAGCGCCACCCTATACTGTGCTAAACTTTTCATTCATAAGTAACTAACGCATACAACGCCTGCTCTAATTTGCTTGTCTCAAATCATACCCTGGGTTACCCCTACCGTTCGTACCGCCCAAACTTGCCTCAGAAACAACCTGCACAAATCCTGGGTGTCTTAAGATATGTCCTACCATTCTATCTCTTCTTCCAGTCAAATTTAGCCAAATCTATCTCCTCTCACCAACTCGATTCAGTATCTCTTCATTCGTGATTCGATCTATCCACCTCACCTTCAGAATTCTTCTGTAACACCACATTTCAAAAGCTTCTATTCTCTTTCTTTCTGTGCTAGTTATTGTCCATGTTTCACTTCCATACAATTCCACGCTCCAGACGAATGTCTTCAAAAACGTTCTAATTCCTATATCAATGTCCGAAGTGAGCAAATTTCTTTTCTTGAGAAAGCTCTTCCTTCCTTGTGCTAGTCTGGATCTAATGTCCTCCTTACTTCTGCCATCGTTAGTTATTTTACTACCCAAGTAACAATATTAATCTACTTCCTTTAAGACCTAATTTCGTAATCTAATATTTCCTGCCTTACCTGACTTAGTTTGACTGCACTTCATTATTTCGTTTTTGACTTATTTATTTTTATCTTGTACTCCTTACCAAAGACTTCGTCCATAACATTCAGCAATTTCTCCAGATCTTCTGCAGTCTTAGATAAAATATAAATATCGTCAGCAAATCTCAGTGTTTTTAGTTCCTCTCCTTGGATTGAGATTCTGTTCCCAAATTCCACTTTGATTTCCCTTACTGCCTTTTCTATATAAACATTGAAGAGTAGGGGGGATAAATCGCTACCTTTCAACACTGCTTTCTGGATTGCTGGATTCTTTTTCAAATCCTTGATCCTTCTCACTGCAGACTGATTTTTATACAGATTGCTGATAATTCTTCGTTCTCGGTACCTAATCCCGATCACCTTCAGAATCTCAAGTAACTTGGTCCAATCAAGATCTACGAACGCCATGTATGCGGGCTTGTCCCCCTTAATTCGATCCTCTAAGATCAGACGTAAAGTCAAATTTGCTTCACGTGTTCCTACATTTCTTCTAAAGCCAAGTTGATCTTCTCCCAACTCAGTTTCAACTTGACTTTCCATTTTTCTGTAAATAATACGTGTTAACATTTTTCAGGTGTTATATTATAAACTTTCGGTAGTTCTCACTCCTGTCAGCACCGGATTTCTTAGGAATAAGTATAACAACATTCTGCCGAAAACCGGCTTGCACTTCTGTCTCGTACACACTAACTGGAATGACATCAGCATGGTGGTTTCTACTAAGGCAGTCAGTAATTCAGAGGGAACGCTATCAATTCAAGGTGACTTGTTCCTATTTAGGGCTCTCAAAGCTCTGTCAAATTCTCACCTAAAATATGGTATCCCATTTCATCAGCATCAACAGCCCCTTCTGATTCCAGAACCATATCATCTACGTCTTTACATTGATTGAACTCATGGATATGTTCCTACCATCGTTCTGTCTTGTCTTCTTTCCCTAGAAGTGGTTTTCCACGTTTCCTAGATTTTCCTGTATGCAGCATCTACCTTTCCTAGGACCAGAGATACTTCAGAACCCCTAATTTCCCATTTTAACACCAGGCAAATGCTGGGTCTGTACCTTAATTAAGGCCACGGCCGCTTCCTTCCCACTCCTAGGCCCCTTTCCTATCCCATCGACGCCATAAATCCTATCTGTGTTGGTGCGGCGTAAAGCCACTAACAAAACAAAACCTGTGTAATAACTGCACTACAATTTTGCTCTAAACTGCACTTCGGTATACCGTATCTTTATTACAACATGTTAACTGAAACTGTAGAAATGTAGTTAAGAATAAATAATTTACCTACGTACTTTAAGAAACAAGTTCCTTCCTTTCACGCACTAATGGTCATTAAAACTGGTCGTGCATGGTGAGAGATCGGAAACGCAAATATGTCTAATA
Organism: Anabrus simplex; assembly: GCF_040414725.1. Taxonomy (NCBI): domain Eukaryota; kingdom Metazoa; phylum Arthropoda; class Insecta; order Orthoptera; family Tettigoniidae; genus Anabrus; species Anabrus simplex. The sequence continues at coordinate 1,303,716,523 of NC_090265.1, forward strand.
TAATTACTTCTGCAGAAACCACACCGGAGATATGAATATGCCTATTGGACGTGGCTGATTAATTTTTATTCGACGTTATGAAGTTAATAACATATTACGAACGTCATTATCGTCATTATAGTCTAATCAAGGCGATCTGAGATCTCATCCAGGACAATACATGTGGGAATTTACGGAAATGTAATATTACTTACTACTGATTCAGATTTAATGAATGCAATTCCCTTTGACCAGAACATAATTTCGTCTCTCATGGGAAAAAAAACTGACGTTTTATATTAGATCTTTTATATGTATATTGCATCCTCAGTCCGAAGGCTGTTTGGATGAACGGTAGTTTCCCTAAATCACTGAAAGTGTGCTAGAGGAATTCACAATATGAAAGTGACAGCATTCCTGTTTTGTTTCGTAGAATTTCATGTCTGGAGTTGTCACTGTTTTCCGTGGAAAACACAAACGTTTGCTACGCTGCTTTTTCTGGTTTTCATGAGAGTTGATAATATGTTCTTAGTTACGGGAATTCCCTTGATAAAATCTGAAAAACCGAGCTCGATAGCTGCAGTCGCTTAAGTGCGGCCAGTATCCAGTATTCGGGAGATAGTAGGTTCGAACCCCACTGTCGGCAGCCCTGAAAATGGTTTTCCGTGGTTTCCCATTTTCACACCAGGCAAATGCTGGGGCTGTACCTTAATTAAGGCCACGGCCGCTTCCTTCCCACTCCTAGCCCTTTCCTGTCCCATCGTCGCCGTAAGACCTATCTGTGTCGGTGCGACGTAAAACAACTAGCAAAAAAAAAAAAAAAAAAAAATCTGAAAAATTGAATCGTACATTATTGTTCCTTAATTCCTACATACATTGTCTAGCATGCAAACCCAAGCCGCTTTGGTGAGACGAGAGTGGCTGACTGACTGACAGATGACGCTCCAAATACCCGATTCTTAACATACTCGTATCATAAAATAATAATTACTTCGAGTTTTGAATGTTGAACCGTTTCAGGCGTCATCTGGCAAGAGAAATTTAACACACCTCGTTATATTATTAACTTCCCTGTGGAGCCATCAATACCCTCGACATCGTTAACAGTGTCTAATGGGATATACAGTAATATCCTCAAGTTATCTGATTGTATATTCCCTTTAACGTTTACCATTGTAGATGAGCGGTAACCTCTAACATTATTTACACAAACTGAAATCTAGATACGGTAATTAGCGCACTTCTGTACCGTAATTATATTGGTAGTGAAGTTCCCTATTTTTATTCTTCCTGGTCTTTTCCCCTTTACATGTGGTTGGTATATTGTATGGATTTAAGCCCAGATTACCGGCCGGATATCTTTCCTGGCACCAACCTTATGTGGAGTGATATCTTCGGTATCTCGTGCTTCATGTGGTGGTTTCTAATGTGATGTGCTGCGCCTAAATGTGTATTAAGACGAATATAAGCAGTCTCGAAGCAAAGGCCAAGAAGCGGACATTTTGGTATTGAGACCATTCCTGCAGGATTTAAATGTACGAATACACTGAACTCTACATCCTACCAGATTTTGCTCAAATGTCTGTGCATGATTATTCATAGGTGTGTCTTATTCCTTTAAGGCCGAAAAAGGTTCTAGGATGGGCATTCCTGTGATCCATTAATGAGCAAGGAGGGTGTATTTGCGAGGACTTACGGTAAGCAGAAGTATTCAGTCAGCGTTATGTAAAGAGAGTTGGGTATAAGTGTAATGTCCTGGTAGAGGACGTGACTAATACTGGCGAAGTTCTGAAAGTTACCTATGACAATAAGGATATTTGCAAAAAAAAGTACGCTAGTTGAATTAGCGGGGATGGATAAGATTTCTGGGCATATATTAAAGGCTGGAGTAATATTCAATACCTGAAGTAGTTATTTGATTATGTTTACATCAAGGAGCTATACCAAAGTATGCAGAGTTGCTATACTAGTCCCACAATATAAAAGAAAGGTTGATAAACTTAAAAAACGGATAACTGCAAGTCAGTCGGCTTGATATGCGTTGTTTGTAATCTCTGGGAAATTATTTTTATTATATGAGACACGTTTGCGGGATTATTACTATTGGTTTGATAGAAGGCAGTTCGGGTTTAGGGAAATTTATTCCAATGATGTTCAACTTGTAGGATTCCAGCTAGGTATAACATATGTTATTTGATTCACGATGCCAAATTGACTGTATCGTCATTGACCCATACAAGGCCTTTATTAAGGTAGATCGTAGAAGACTACTGACGAAAATAAGAGATAGTGGACTAGAAAAATATGATTAAATAGATGGCTAAATTTCTAGAATATAGAACTCAAAGAATTAGAGTAGGTAAAGCGTAATCCGATTCTGTAGTGATTAAGCGAGGGATTTCGCAAAGCAGTATTTTACCTTTATAACTTATCACACATATACATGCTATGAATAAGGAATTTGAATCACAGATGATGCTTTTTGTGGGGTGATATTATACTTAATAGAGTAACAAATAAGATTAAGATTATGAACTACCCCAAACGAACATCGATGAACTTGTGAGATGGACAGCAGACAATTGTATGTTGGTAAACCGGATGAAACATCAGGCTGATTCACAAACATAAACATTCCTCTGAGGTTTTATTACTGCGTTGATGGGGTGATAGTACGTCATGGGGATCACTGTAACCATCTATGTGCTAAACAAAGCAAAGATCCTCATTGGGGTAATCTCATTAACGAGGTTGTAAATAAATAGATACAATGCTATTCACGGATTTTATTAAGCATCTGAAAGACCCCACCGTTAACAGGATTCCTTGATTCGAGAACTGGAAAAAAACAAAGGAAAGCAGCACGGTCTTTTCTGGGTGATTTCCGACATAAGAGTAGTATTACGAAAATGTTGCAAACCTTGGGTTGGGAGAACTTGTGGGTAAGGAGACAAAGCACTCGATGAAGTGATGTGTTTCGAGCTGTCATTGGAGAGGTGGAGTACAATGAGATTAATAGACGAATAGAGTTTTGAAAGGTAGGAATGATCGTTATATGAAGATAACGCTGGAACTAACTAGGACAAATTGGGTCAAATACTCGTTTTAAGAAGAGCAATAAGAGATTGGAATGATTTACCAAGGGAGATGTTGATAAATTTCAAACTTCTTTGAAATCATTTGAGAAACGTTTAGGTAAATAATGGTTAAGAAATCTGTCTCTGGGCGACAGCCCTAAATGCAGATTGATTGATTGATTGATTGATTGATTGATTGATTGATTGATTGATTGATTGATTGATTGATTGATTGATTGATTGATTGATTGATTGATTGATTGATTGATTGATTGATTGATTGATTGATTGATTGATTGATTGATTGATTGATTGATTGATTGATTGATTGATTGATTGATTGATTGATTGATTGATTGATTGATTGATTGATTGATTGATTGATTGATTGATTGATTGATTGATTGATTGATTGTCAAGTTTAAAGATGATACTGCGGCAGATAGATGGAGATTATGTGCTTGCTCTTTCCCATGTAACAGGCCATTCCAAGTAAGCAGTCCTTGTGCTTGTGCCAGGGTAGCTTCACGATGTCAGGGCTGAAAGTTAGCCCCAAAGAAGAGAAATAGTTAGTGGCATGGTTGGTGAACAGTGAAGTGTACACAAATTTGAAATTCAGTCATTAGAACATACAATGCAACTTTATTTTCGCATTTAAGACGACAAATTTGTATTTGATATCACCATCTCTTATTCCGGTTCTTGACTGAGGATGTATTCGCAAAGTGATGTACAGACAATTATAGTACCGTAATTAATTTGCATACCAATGCGTCAATACGCAGGAATATCTTTGTTTCAAGTTCTTTTAGTATGCAAAGAGACCACCTTTAATCGTGTAATACTTATCTTTCAAAGCTGGGTAATATTGAAGAATAATCAGTTTGAAGTATAACTGGTTTTCAAATTAACAGAAGGAGACTAAGTACTTAATACAGGCAATGTTTCTTCTATACGAGATCATTTATAAACCATTATAAACGTATTTATATACCATTGTCAAATCGTCTTCAAATCGGCTTCACAATAACTAAACATTATTTTGCCTTACGATGGAAACATTTCAGTCACTGGAATGGTTTGTAATATTGGATAAAGAGGCAAAGTCAGAAACTCATTGCATGCATTCTTACATCGTCGCAGTGTTAAGGTCAGCCTAGGGCAGACACGAGTCTACGTCTGGGCACCATTACCCTCCAACGCTGAGAATGCATAATGAACTACAAACATTATAATGTAGACCTGTCACAGGGGTGGAGATGAGCTATATTTTCATCACATCAACGGTAGAGTTACGTCTAATATCTTACATAGTTTGAAATTAGTTGTTAACTTCGTCATGAAAACTTAGAAAAGAGTGAGAAAGTATCACATAATTCGAATGTGAAGTACCCCATGTTTCTCAAAAAGTTTTGTGTTGAACTGAAGGTGGCCAGTTTAGAAAATCGATGTACTGAAATAACAGAAGTAGCATCATTTTGTACGTCTGCTGTGAATTTCATGTTCTGTGAACATTTAGTCGCCTGAGTGGCGTATTTGTTAAAATTGGCCATTTGTTCTGAAAGTAGGTGAATGCAGACACAGCGTTTCAGCGTTTAACACAGTTTTCTACGAGTGAAAACCCGGAACAGCCAATGTATTCGTTAAAGATATTTTCTAAGAGATTTTAAACCAAATTCCTTCATACAGTTTTGTACACCTACTTGGACCGGGATCGATTTTCAAAACCAAGATAAAAGAACCCAAGACCACGCTGTCACTGTTACCAGAATTACTTAATGGTTATATATTGCTGACTTGTCACTGGAAAGTAGGTTAAATACCATGATGCATAGTATATTTAAGAGTTACCTCCAGCACCGTATGTAGCAAGAAGGTATTAGCCATTATTGAAGAGAACCTTCAAGTTTAATCTCTTTCCTTGAGTCAAGTCTACAAGACCGGAGAGCATTATTCTGCATGGTAGGGGTAACCATTAGACTTCGTTGATCTCCGTCATATGACACATATTTGCTAAAATGTCACGAGGTACCTTCTGGCGTGCTGCTTTGTAACGACTGAGCACATGTGTCCTGCAGCAATTTTTTCTATTTGTAGAGCGGAAGGCAGGAACCTTATGAAGGGCGAACTGTCTTTCATAGAAACAATTTAAGAAAGGAATATTTTCCACTTTTGGCTTCAAAGAGAGTAGAAACTTTGCCAGTGGAGTTTTCACATCGCGAGGAATAGTTTTAGGAGTTTATACTCATTACTTCTTTATTTAAATCTGGAAGTCATAACATTTTTCAACTTTTGCCTCTATCACGTTTTTTAAAAGCGAAACCTCATTAAGACTGTTGTTAACTCTGACTGTGGGCAAGAATCAGTAAATTTTGAAAGTAGAATACATATCTATACACTGAGATAACTTGATTCCGCCGATTTTCCAACAGGTTGTTCTAACTGACGCCGTCAAGTGAGTCCAGCCAATAATATTTCAAAAGTTCCACGTATAATATTGTATATCTATTAATTTCATACAAAATTCTCCATATCGATTGAAGTATTTCATTTTGTTGATTTATTTCTATGATAATAACTTAAGTGTTGTGCCACGTAATGCAGTACACACATGTGATTAATATAAAGGATTGTAATTACACTGCTGCGCAATAGATTTCATTGTCAACACGATGCCGGACTACGCAGATGATAAAAAATATAATTTCAATTCTCATCATGAGATAAATGGTCTGCCTGGCCGAGGCGGTAAACGCGGCTCGGTTCACCCGGAAGGACGTGGATTCGATTCCCCGTCAGGAAGTCGTAAAATTTAAGAAACGAGATTTCCATTTCTGGAGGTGCACATGGCCCCGAGGTTCACTCAGCCTACACCAAAAATGAGTACTAGGTTAATTCCTGGGGGCAAAGGCGGCCGGGCGTAGAACTAACCACTCTATCTCAATAAGTGCCGAGGTTACGGATAGTGGAACCCTTTACCTTCCACACCTCCAAGGGCCGTCATGGCCTGTACGGAGATGACTTGCATCATGAGAATAGATTCAGATCAAAACATATATTCTACTCAGTACTCACTTATTTGGTAAATGCTTATTTAATGACACACCGATTCAGAGATATCTTGTAGTGATGATGGGATAGGGTAGAGCTAGGACTGGGAAGGAAAAAGTGACCATGGTCTTAATATAAAGCTGGTGTGAAAGCGGTAAACCACGGAAGATCATCTTCAGGGCTTCCAACAGTGGGGTTCAAACCCACACTCGAATACACGCAAACAGCTACATGACTCGAACAGCACAGCCAACGCACTCGGTACTAAGGGCACGGCCGCTTCCTTCCCATTCCTAGCCGTTAACTGCCCTATCGTCTCCATAAGACCTATCTGTGTCGGTGCGAAGTATATCATATAGTAAATAATAATAATAATAATAATAATAATAATAATAATAATAATAATAATAATAATAATAATATCAAACCAAAACTCCCCTACAGACCACAACTTCATTTGTTGTACGACGTCCAATTTTTGAAACATTAATATCTACTTTAATTTACTGTAGCTAGTTGGAACATTTCCTGTGTTATATAAATACGCCTGTGTAATATACATGCAACCCTTTATTCATGGGTGTGGTTCGTTCTGCATGCTTGATACCTGGTGCTCTTTTTATGTGCATGTGTTATGTACTAATGCACCCTTTTAACTCGGTGAATAAAATTAATTTCCCAGATGAGGCTTTTTGTTTCATAATCCTCTGACAATATTACACTGTGGAATGACAGATGCCTGCCTCCATTACTCAATAAGTTCTGAATCACCGTCGGCGCTCGGGTGTCCTCAAAGAGTAGACAATAGTTTCATATTATTTGCACAAAATCTAATATTATAAAGAAAGAAATGTATACTCATTGAATGGCAATATAAAATTTAGTGTTTGCAAGAATAATGGATAAATTTTAATTAAAATATCATTGAAACATTCCCTTGGAGAACTTTGATTTGTTACATCCGTATAACAGTCTAGAAACTTTACAGGACTTAAATTATTATTGAAATATATGAGTACACTCTCTTTCACTTACTGGTATTGGCTGTTTTATTTCTGAAGTGAACTGAATTGTCTCAGGCATATAAATTTAAGTTAATAATCGGTGTGAAGGGTTTGTCTTTGATCAACATTAACCGCTAAATTTAGCATTAAGTCACTTTAAGTTTCCTAAGAGTTCGTACGCGTTTAACGTGTTTACAGATAAATATAATATTCTGTTTGTTCATTAATAATAATTTCGTGCGGCTATTTCTAGCCGAGTGCAGCCCTTGTAAGGCAGACCCTACGATGAGGGTGGGCGCCATCTGCCATTCGTAGGTAACTGCGTGTTATTGTGGTGGAGGATAGTGTTGTGTGCGGTGTGTGAATTGCAGGGATGTTGGGGACGCCATAAACACCCAGCCCCTGGGCCACTGGAATTAATCAATGAAGGTTAAAATCCCCGACATGGCCGGGAATCGAACCCGGGACCCTCTGAACCGAAAGCCAGTACGCTGACTATTCAGTCAGCGAGTCGGACTATTTGTTCATTGAGACTATGGGAATAGCGCATGTCTATTGCCTGACTCGGAAAACAATGAGGTAATGACTTCTCCGAGGACGTGTCCTCTCCTGCTGTCACCCATTCGTCATCACTATTACTGTATGCCATAAAATGATAATTTCTACACAGTTAAGATCTATTGGGATGATAGAGAAACAAGGCCCGGAGAGAACAATTTATTTATTTATTTATTTATTTATTTATTTATTTATTTATTTATTTATTTATTTATTTATTTATTTCCAATTGGTCTATACAGAGGTCGCCTCCACCTTGGACCCTGTGTTGTTAGTAATGAACCACACAAATATACAGTTAAAATAAACAAACATGAAATAATAAAAATAGCTCCCCGCAGTAGTGCTAACCGCTGGCGCGAGGAAATTCACAATAATAATTATCGGGAATCGCGAGGCTACTCACGATGCTGAGAGGATGAAAAAAAATATGATAGGAATAATGTCTCCCACCAATAGTGATAACCACCAGCGCGAGGGAATCCATGTTAATAATTATCGGGAATTGCGAGGCTACTCACGATCCTAAAAGGATGGACAAAAAGAAATAAGTAGAACAACATTGTGCAAACTAATGCCTGGTGCTTGCTCATCTGTGAGAGAACAATATCGATTGTCAGCTCCTAACAGAAGAGGAATGCTGATATTGTCTCACGTTCCCTACACAGCAGATCCACCAGCCTGATGAAAGCAGCCTACGCTTTTGATATTTCCTTATGAACATTTGGGAAATTGTTACTGAAAATATTACACTGTCTGACAAAAAGTTTGAAGCACCCAGAAGGGGAGAAGGAAACAAAATGAAACTTCACGTGTTGAGAGGGTATGTTTTATTATTTCAGGGAATAAAAATTGAGCCAAATTTACAATAACGTTGGTAGTACGAGCTCACTTATCAGTATGAAGTTCCACCACCTCTGGCCTGGTTGCAAGCCGTTGTATACTATCCTAAGGTAAGCTGGCCCACAACTGTCGTAACTGGCCCTTGATATCCTGGATACTGGCACTGGGATACGGGCTGATCCCACACATGTTCTATCGGGACCTTGCTGGCCACGGTAGTAACTCATCATCACGCAGAAAGTTCATAAAAATGCGTGCCGTTTGGGAATGAGCATTGTCCGTTAAAAATGGCAGCACGATACTGTCGCATGAGAGGTAACATGTGAGGACACAGGATGTCCGTGACCTACCGTTGTGAAGTCAGAGTCCCCGCAATCACTACCAGCCGTGGTGTGAAGTCATACCTGACGGTACCTCACACCATGACTCTAGGAGTAACACCACTGTGCGTCTACAAATCATTGGAAGAAAGGGACCTTAGCCTTGGTCATCACCATACTCGCAGACAATGGTCATCCCTGGTAATGTAGAACCGCAATTCCTCGCTGAACACAATGCGACGCCGTTCATCAGCAGTCGACGCTTCCCGGTCGCGGCACCACTCCAAAGGCAGCCGTTTGTGTTTTGGTGTTAACGGCAACCTACGCATAGGACGGCTGCTGCTAGTCTCCGACCAATGGAGCGGGATGACACAGAATGTTGCAGGGAATCAAGGAGTCCATTACGTGTTCTGAGATGGCAGGTGCAAGTGTAAAGGGATTACGATGTGCTTGTTGCACAATGCGGCTATCCTCCCTTGTTGTGGTCAGACGTGGTCGACCGGAACATTGACGAGATTGCCCGCCCTCACGTTCCCACGCAGTCCAACATTGGGCCATTGTCACATCCGAATGCCACACAAATCTGGATATTACATGATTTGACAAGTCGATCAATTGGAGACCCACAAAGGAACCCCTTCCAAACTCTGTCAGATGTTAATAAATAAATTCGTCTCACACGAGTACGCGGCATTTTCCCCTATCAGTCATGGTAGAAACACTAATGCACTCTGGTAGCCGTTTCACGTGTCACGGAGAATTGCAACTCTAATCTTTTACATAGGGTCTATACGTGGATGGTGTGTATATGTACAAAGTTATGACATCCGATCACTTCTTCTGATTGCTTAATTTTTTGTCAGCCAGTGTAGGTACTTTAGGAAACTTCGTATTGATTCATTTCAAAATGTCAAGTTCCTTTTAAAATAAAGCAGATTAGATCTCGAATCACCTATGATAAATGTTGTAGCGCATTTCAAATTCAACCTCTGCAATGTACCACCATCAACTTGTCATCAGCACGAACGCAGCAGACTGATTATAGTGCCTCTAATACGAGGTTGGGTACTATCCATCCTATATGCAAGAGAACGCTTGTCTGTGACCGGGATATTATGTTAGAAGAAATGCATGAATGATTACATACAGTTTATCACTTCGAACAGAGCCTACTGTGTTAAAGGAATGTATCGTAATTACATCGTTTCATGGGAGATTCCTTTACAATGTACTATCCGTCTGTATTTTGGAAAGGTAGTTTTAGAAGGTATGAACCCCTCTCCCATGGCACTAGAGCCCTTGACGGGCCTTGGCCTACCAAGCGACCACTGCTCAGCCCGAAGGCCTTCAGATTACGGGGTGTCATATGGTCGGCACGATGAATCCTCTCGGCCGTTATTCTTGGCTTCTAGACCGATCTTAGGAGGTATGTATCTACAAATTAACGAGATCAAGTATATGATTTCATTGAGAATGACGCCTGTATAAAGTCATTTGTAGAGATAGATGATGATGCTTGTTGTTTTAAGGGGCCTAACATCGAAGGTCATCGGCCCCATTTGTAGAGATAAATCATGTAACAATCGTCAGAGAAATAATCAGATTCAACATTCACCAACTAATGAAAGACTTCATTAAAGTTACCAGGTTATTGTAATAAATTTAGGTAGGGTATTACAGGCTCATGCCTTCCTAAAACAGATCTTCTGATGAAGGTGAGTGGTGTCTGCCACAGAAAGCTAACTGCGTATTAAGTGCAGTGACGGGAACTGTAGTGTGTGATGTGCGAGTTGCAGGAAGGTTAGAAACAGAACAAAAAATGCAGTGCACGAGCGATAGGAATTTACTCTACACGGTTTAATTGCCATGACATGTCCCGGAATCAAGAAATGAAGCACGTGGTTGAAAGACCAGAATTCTAATCCTTCTATCACGGTGTCAGTTATGAGCAAAGTGCATATTTATGATATGTGGCACTAACATAAAGTAATGAAGCTTCACACGCCGGTAAGATACTTCTAGTAACATTGTCCTTCGCTCGAAAACATGCTTCCAATAAACATCTGATTCTTATCACATAAATTAATTCCATTAAATAACTTTAAAGATTAATTGGCCCATAATTCGATTATTTCATTTAATTTAGTATGGCTATATCTAGCCGAGTGCAGCCCTTGTTAGGCAGACCCTCCGATGAGGGTGGGCGATATCTGCCATGTGTAAGTAACTGCTTGTTATTGTGGTGAAGAATAGTGTTATGTGTGGTGTGTGAGTTGCAGAGATGTTGGGGACAACACAAACACCCAGCCCCTGGGCCGTTGGAATTAACCAATGAAGGTTAAATTCCCCGACCCTGCCGGGAATCGAACCCGGGACCCTCTGAACCGAAGGCCAGTACGCTGCCCACTCAGCCAACGAGTCGGACATTCGATATTCATAATATATTTTAATCAAACTGACTTCAGAAAATCCACCAGAAATGTCCTATTAGATGTTTATGGTGTCAATTTATTCGTACCTTCACCTATGATTTCAGAGATGAGACAGATAAGGCGTTAGTCAGTGGGATGATAATTCCTCGTAAGTTAACTGCGACTTTGAAGTAGATAATATCAAACGCCTATGATTCTGTCATGCCTCGTAGGGATTTGAATCCCTCTCTGAGCATATAACTGGCATGCGACAATACCAGCAAACTTTAAGATACATAATGATCCGTAATAATTGGTTAGAACAAAACTAACTTGCTCTAAAAAGGTACCTACTATTGTGCCAAAAATTAATTTATGTGATGTGATTGCTAGAGAGCTTGAGTGATCGTGCATCTGCATCGCGAAATGATGCCATCAGAACATAAAATTAATGCAATTTTGTAATCACAGCAACTAGAACGTGTTAGAAAAAGAGTTAAAATCGTCCAGCAAATTCTTCTGAATAATAATTTACAGTATAACACGTAACTAAGTAAGGTAACCCCATTCATCAAGAAAGCGTATCTTATGCGTGCGATGTGTATTCAGATGTGTCAAAAAATGCCGCATGTCCAGACAGTATGTAGGATTTAACAAATTGCTCGCGTACTGTAACGCGTGAGAATCCCTTTGGAAACAACATGTCCGGGAGGTACGGAGGAATTGCTGATCATACTGCTCCAAACTTCAGCTATTTATATTGTCTGATGACAAAATTATAGTAAGTGAGCGAGGGAGTGTGATTAATTCACCAATGAACTTAACAGCTAAAGGTTTCTTGAAAAAGAAACTATCACGAACTGTGTAGTAGCCCAATTTTTTCCGTTATTCACCGATATATCCAGGAGTTATGTATAAGGAGAACATTATTGATGATCCTTGTTTTTTTAACGGGGCCTAACATCTAGGTAACTTACTTAGGAGACAGTTTCAGCAAAAACGAAAAAGATCAAGATCTCCGGAAGATTGTAGAGTATATTCCTGATAGCCATTTCACATAAACTATTTTTTTGCTAGTGGCTTTACGTCGCACCGACACAGACAGGTCTTTTGACGACGGTGGGAAAGGAAAGGCCTAGGAATTGAAAGGAAGCGGCCGTAGCCTTAGTTAAGGTACAGCCTCAGCATTTGCCTGGTGTGAAAATGTGAAACCACGGGAAATCATACTCAGGACTGCCGACAGTGGGATTCGAACCCACTATCTCCCAGATGGAAGCTTACAGCCGCGCGCTCCTAACCACACGGCCAAATCGCTAGGTACACAAACTTTTATGAAATATTGTTCCTGTACAGTGTGATATACGAAGACTGTGAGAATGATATGCCCTATACAGATATCAAAACAATAATATGCCCAGAATATCTCAAACAATTTTGTAACATGGATTTACTAGTTGTAATATCCTTAGAAATGTTGAGTGAACTGTGGTTTTCAAAACCTCCCAATGATTCACTGTTCATTCCCTTTGAAAGTCCTGTATGTCCTCACAATTGAGATTTGAATTACAAAACTTCAGAGTGACGTACAGTAGACGCTTTTATCTCAGTAGCTCAACAGTGTAAATTAATATGCAGAATCAATTATGTCGTTTGATATGTGCTATAAAGTGCTATTGAGTGCCTCCTGAAAGAAGTATTAATATGGACATACGGTGTTTTTAAAATGACCGAGTGTCTTGTATTTCGGATGAAATTTTAGACAGGTTTCATCAGTATGTCTACATGCCTCGGAACAAAAGAAATGATTTAAAATGCATTTAGTTTTCTAAATTTTGCTTAGAAATCAAGGTATTGCACCCATAAACCCAGCGTGTGAATAATTTAATTACATAAATGTATTTATTTGGTACTAGAAATATTGTGTAACTTCAGAATAAAGAAATACGCAGCTCTGGGTCAGTCACTGTTTGTTGTTCTGAGATAAAATAGCTTGCCGAACGGCCGTGCATCTGATAGCGATAACATGGAGAAAACTAAGGAGATCCTTCGCTGAATTCTTCTGCGCAGTTTGTAAGACGAAGAAAGAGATATTGTATTCTCCTTGAAAGCGATAAGCCACTCCAAAAACCTATCAACTTTGTTGGATTCCAGCCAATCAGAGAATTTCTACGCTCACTTGTTTGGCAGTACGGGCCAATGACCTTAGATGTTAGGATCCTTCAAACAACAAGCAAACAAGCAAGCATGTTGGCAGTTAGGAGCGAGATTACTTGTCCCATATGCGTCAGTGAAGCGGATTATTAACAGGTATTTTCTCTTGTGGACAGGAATGAATTATGAAGATTTACCTGCAGCTCAAACGTATTATTTTATGTCCGGTTTGGCTACATTCAGAAAATACACATCGGTCAGTGTAAAACAGCCACAATCACGTGAAGTGGCTATAGGGCTCACAGCAACTAAGTGCGATACGTGGACGACTTTAGCACTAGTGACGCTTTTCATTTAATTAGCACTGATCCAGTGTTCAGAAGAATACATTTGACTCCAAGAGACGGTGCGGATATTTGCATAATATGAAATGTCATGGAACAGTCTGAGGACCCAGGAACTCTGAAAATAATATCCGAGGATTGATACATCTGAGTGCGAAGTGAGAACGTTCATCGCAAGATACCGCGATACAGGCCGCGCAATGGACCAGCATCTTTTGTTTGAAATCGGCCGGGTGGGCCAACTCCTGCTTTTCAGCTCCGGAAAAGTGTTGAGACAAAGCCTACATTGTTTTGATTTGTGTTGGAAGAGTTCGAGTGAATTTAATACTCACTTCGGTGAATAAAAACGTTTTACTTAGTATTAACGTATTAATTTGTGCGTCGCTACAGACGGCATTAATTTGCAAAGAGATAACTTCACAATATTTCTGAATAGTTAAATACGTTGGAGAAGGGATGAGCCGTGATGGGCGATCCTAAATTATTAGCAATAAAATGATTCGTCTGTTACTAATATTTATATTTTTGCACATATTTGAAATTAGCTGTCGTTTTGCATTCAATATAGTACAAATATGCTAACTAGGCAATGTGCTCGCGAATTATGCCACAAAAATTATTAGTTCCAAATTTTTCCATCCAGAATTGGCAATATTCCGTAACTCTGACGTCAAAATATTCTTCCGGTACAATGTCAGTACCTTCGTGGCACATGTTGATTCATTTTGTGAAGTGAATCTTCGTTGAAACGTAAGAAAGTTGAACTTTTTCGTGTGAAACGTAATGCCTAGTTAGAAGGGGGACGGTGCACTACTAATGAAGTTGTTTTATCAGAATGGCAGCTATGGCAAAGCAGCATTGCAGGAATATCGCCGACAGAAACAGAAGAGAAGAGGTCCCATGACAAGTAACGGGATGAAGAAAATGATTAAGAAATTCGAGGAAACAGGTGCATTAGGCGTCGCACCAGGGAGAGGACGGCGGCCCATTCCCATGGATGTTGTTAATGAAGTTGATGTAGCTGTAGCAGAGAGTGCAGCACATTCTCCCAGTTCTGTAGCCAGTGCTCGAGCTGTGTCACATAAATTACCGCTACCCCGATCAAAAATTCACAAGTTTTTGCTGCTTATTTTACACTGGATACTGTTCAAAAATTGGAACCCCAAGATGTTTCACAATGCTATGACTTTGCCCTTCCATATCTGGCGGACGTACAAGCAGACAACATGTGTCCGGAGAATATTCTGTAGAGTGACGGGACGCATTTTACTCTGGAGGGTGCAGTGAATGCACAGAACTGTCGCATATGGGGCTTGGCTCTACCAAACGTTATGCGGAAACAACCACTGCATTCAGCTTACGTGAATGTTTGGTGTGGTTTTACAAACTCCTTCATTCTCGGCCCGTTTTTCTCTGAGGATGTGACCTCTCGTGGGCCTGTTAGGTGTATAGTGACATCTGCAGGTTATATCGACCTCCTTGTGCAACACGTGATTCCAGCTTTGCTGGAACGGAACTGTGACCACACCCTTATTTTTATGCAAGATTGGACAACATCACATATCGCCTGTATTTATTTATTTATTTATTTAGCTTATGGCTAGTACATAACTCTACATATAACGTTAAAAAATATATCAAGCAATATACCACTTCAAACAATCAACCAATCTTAAAAACAGGTCACAAACTCAAATCTAAACTGTCCAACCATTGTACAACACCGTCAGAAGCACACACAAACTCCTTCAGCTGACCGGAATATGACCTCCTTGGACATTCAATGGCAATATGACGGATGGTCTGTATCTTCTCACAACAGTCGCACTCAGGCGAGGAGCGCATACCCCACTTATGCAACAATGAACCACATCGACCATGATTGGTACGGTCTCTGTTGAGAAGAACCCAAGTTCTTCTGGGGAGATTAAAACCAGGTGGTGGCTGTTGAAGACTAAAGAGGGTCTGTCATACATCTGGCGCTGTGTTGGTCCACTCCAATTGCCATTCATCAGAACCATTAAAGTTCCTATTGATGAGTTTCCTTGCAGTCTGAATGGGCGGAGAACCTTCAGTAACGGCCGCATTATGCCTATGCATTTTCCAGATGCATAGCCTTCGAGGTCCCCCGACCTAAATCGATGTGACTTCTGGTTATGGGGATATTTGAAAGATCGTTCCTATTAGGAGCATGTCCGCTCTCTGCCTTCATCCAATATGCTGCGGGCAACTGTCGATCATGCCGTGTTGACCGATCCAGCATGTTGCTGAGTTCGGAGGCCATATTGAACAGTGTTTGTAACCATAAATGCTAATAAGCCCCCAGAACCGCCGTTATCATATGTTCTTTCCTGCCTTTTTTTCTGTGACCTCTACCATTGCTTACAGCTCTACCTCTACCTTCGCCGAATGGAACAACTTGGAACTAAAAATTTTGTGGCATAATTCGCTAGCGCACTGTTTAGTTAGCGTATATACGAAACATCACACGATCATTACAGCCCGTGCTGTACCGCGCTGAATACCATAACTTTAATTGTGGGCACCCGGTACATTTCTGAAATGGTCAAGTTTCAGACAATAGTCAAATTTTATCTCTGTTTCGTTTTCATTTTTAGTTAGAGAGTATTAATGATATGGCTGGATTAATTTCACGTCACATTAACTACCTTTATGATTTTCGGTGGCGGCCAGATCGGAGATTTTCGTCCCAGAGGAGTCGCTTTTCCCTGCCATCAGCCACCACCGGACAGAGCCGGGATCGAACCCGTCAATTTGGTGTCAGAAGGCCAGGGCTCTACCAACTGAACCACTCACACTAGCTCGTACGTACGGAATAGTACCAAGTACTGCACACCTCATCCCGTGTTGTGGTCTTTAGTAATAAAATATTGTTTCACTCACATTACGACTACAGGTTATAACGGTTCAATACCGTTACGAACATTATTATTATTATTATTATTATTATTATTATTATTATTATTATTATTATTATTATTATTAAATATAATTATGTTTATATTCGATTCCATCGTCAAGTTTCACTGTTAACTATTTATCGCTCCCTCCATTTTATTTTCATTAACTATGTATTATATAAAAGTTGGATTGATCAAATACGTGTGTGAGAATCAAGGGATGAATTTTGTATATATGGTGAGGCTTGTTAAAGTATGCAGTCAGAAGCTGCCATAGTTGCACAACGCAACTATTAATAGTTAGGAGTGTGGACATGTGGAGGTATATCCACTGTCCTAGGGGCAAGCTGGCACACGACACCATGAGGCTAACAGTCTGGGTCGCGTGGCCAAGCCGTTCAGAAGCGGGAACATTTCAAGTATTGCGAGATCACGTGGGATGTTGATCGGAGGCGCCATTAGCTAGCCGAGTGTGGAATGTGAAGAGCGGGAGATTGATGGTAGGAGAAGCCATGTGACCGACACAGATAGGTCTTACGACGATGATGGGAAAGGCTTAGGAATGGGAAGGAAGCGGCCGTGGCCTTAATTAAGGTACAGCTTCAGCATTTGCCTGGTGTAAAACTGGGTGACCACGGAAAACCATCTTCAGGGCTGCCAACATTGGGGTTCGAACCCACTATTTCCCGGATGCAAGCTCACAGCTGCGTACCCCTAAACGCACGGCCAACTGGCCCGGTAAAGCCCGTTCTAACAACACAGAAGTATAGATAAACCTCCGTATACTAGCTACCCGGAAATCTTTCTGTTAATTTCCTGCTTCCTTTAGGTCGTACGTGTACTGGTAACTCAGTTAATTCAAGCCCTCAACATTTTTGTGTCAGGACGGGTGCGGTAGACAAGTTGTGTTGTCACTGACTTCTCAGCAACGAAACTACGATTCAAATCCCGATCAATTGGGAATTTTTCAAACCAGAATACCACGTTCTTGTGGCCATGGTTCTAATTTCGCATAAAACTATAGATCACGACGTCAACAGCCATACAAACCTACAAGCAAGTTTGGTTTTTGTAATATAAACTATACATTCCGCAGTCTACCTTTTGTTTGTATTACTAGTATTACCATTTGTAATACTGTTCATACTGCAAATATCACCGCACTGAGCCGGGATCGAACTCAGCAGTTCGGAGTCAAACGTCCAGTGCCCTGCCAATTGAGCCATTAACCCTATCTCGTTCCTGCTGATTAGTGTCATGTATAGAGCACCCCATTCCATCCTGTGCTCTTTAGTAATAAAATATATTTTTCATTCTCTTACACAGACTGCACGTGTCTCTGGCACACATTAGCAATGTACTTTATGAATATGTGGGTGGTATCAGCCGTGTATGAGAAACTGTGGGTTATTGTAGTGGAGGATAGTGTTGTCTCTTAAAAGGAAGGGAATATCACGTCCTTGTGATTCGTATTCGTCGTAAAACTCAAGATATTAACAGGCAAGTAAAAGTACAATCCATCTCTCGTTTCAAATTTTAGAAAAATTGGGTAAAGTTTTCCTCAGATTTGAAGAGTTTATTAATAATAATAATAATAATAATAATAATAATAATAATAATAATAATAATAATGAGGACCCTCTAAAGAGTGTGGTTACCATCTTCTATGGGAAACTGCGTGTTATCGTGGTGGAGGATAGTGTTGTGTGTAGCTTAAGAGTTGCTGCGGTATTGCGAACAGCACAAAACCCCAGTTCCCGAACAAACGGAATTAGCCATTTAAGACCATAATCTCTGACACTGTCAGGAATCGAACCTGGGGCTATCTTAACCGAAGGCCACTGTGCTGACCATTCAGCCAAGGATATGGACATAAGCGGCTGTGAATATCGCTTTAAGGAAGCTATCAGTAAGAACACATGGCATCCCTAGGATAGCGACCATAATATCGGAATAAAAGAGTCTAAATATCACCGATAGATTTTTGTGACTACTACTTTTGGGGAGGAGAACTCCTAATATGAGCTCCTAGAGTATTTTACGTTTCGATTTTTAGAAAACGAATTACCATCATTTTCCATAATACAAGAACTTAGTCAAGCTACCAGTTACGAGAGGCCATTCTGATAATTACGTTGCCAGTGGCTACACATTAAATCTCCGTATGTTTCACGCATTATCACCCAGAATGGAACTCCTTTCACGACTGGTCATGACAATGGATAAAACAGACTGTACAGTAGTACAATACTTTACGGACGTGCGGGAATGAGAATCAGCCTTGTAAGCCAATTACTGCCGGCAGTAGAACATTTGCATGAGGACAATTGAACGGATCTTCATTTACAAGCAACCCGATGCACTGAATGAGAAACATGAGCAATATTCGTCGCCCGGAAGGCGTACAGTGTGTGAACGAGGCTTGGCTCGCCTCAGTCTACCTTCAGGCATTTTCTGAGAGCTGCCAGTGACATCATCATCTTCAACATCCGCCGACATCAAGCGACTGCAAATTTTAAAACACAGGTTTTTCCAAAGAAAACTCATATATGAAGTTCTTTGAGTTGTTATCACTTCTTCCTGATTTATCGAAGGCAAAGCAAAATCATCTCCGTACAGGCAATGAACGCCCTTGGAGGACTGGAATGTGCAGGCGTCCATTGCGCGCAACCTCTGCACTGGTAGGGTAGAGTGGTTAGCTGTACGCCTGGCAGCCTGTACCCCAGGAATTAACCTGGTACATATTTCTGGTTGTAGACCGCAGGTTATGCATTTCTGGAAGCGGAAACGTCATGTCTTAAATGTTTCGGCTTCCTGATGGGGTATCGAATCCACGTCCTTCCGGGTGAACGTAGCACGAATTTGCCATCTTGACCAGGCTATTACATTGGTATAATTAAGAGCATGAGGTAAATAAGAGAGTTTTCAATCAGAAATTAAATGCTATAGTTTTTTGTCGTATGATTATAATATTTTAAGACCGGCTCCTTTGCTAAACGGTCAGCCTACTGGCCTTCGGCTCAGAGGGCCCCGGGTTCGATTCCTGGAGAGGCCGGAGATTTCGACTCTGAATGGTTAATTCCTATGGCTCTGGTAGTGGGTGTTTGTGTTTGTTCCGGCACATTACTCTTTATATTAACACAACACATCTTACTACTAATCACCACAGAAATACGTAATAGCGAATACTTCCCTCCACATAGGGTTGGCGTCAGGAAGGGCATACGGCCGTAAAACAGGGCGACACATTTCGCACCCGGGACCCCACGAGTGCAGGAAAGGCGGTAGAAGAATAAGAATATTTTATGGAGAATAAACATTACATTGCTCCAAGGTTGGTTTGAAGTTACAATTTGTAAACTACTCAGATTAAAACGAATTCACTTCAGGTAGGCATAATAAGAAGGGTTTCCGTACTTATGCTCAATAGGCTAAATCTAATAACAGTAAAGACATTAATCTTCAGTAGCGGTTCAATAAATTTTGGATGTTGGTAAATATTTACACAATTTTTGATGGATATAAAATTATATTAATTTGTTTTTCACCATTTACGTTTCTAGACCAGTGAAAGTTTTAGAGTGAAATCATGTGCTTATATTTATTAACAGATAATTATAAATCTTGGTCTGTTTTATTGTTTGCCTTTCTTCGCGTCAAAACTACTTGTCCGATCAACCTCAGTTTTCGTACCCCGACACGAGGAGCCATTTTCGGTCAGCGATATCCGGAAGTGTTTGTCTGTATGTACTGTATGTGTGCGTTGCCCAGCCAAATCTATGGCACGCAATGTCTGGAATATTTAACATGCGTGGGCACAGCATTTCACCGATCACGCATGCCTGCGTGCTCCAAGTAATGAAGCTGTCAACGTCACCACAAATGAACTTTTACAAGAAATATACAAGTCTGTCGACACTACATGCAATACAGATGAGGCTGTCAACTACACGACAGAGCTTTTGGACAGCTTAGAATAATACAGACTAACCCCGATTATCTTGCAGCGGATTACTGTGGCACTGATTATCCTTCTCAGGGATATAAATTCTTCTTCCCTCTGCAATTGAACACGACTCTGAGTCAAGAAACTGATGTCGAATATTACTGAAGCCACAATCATGCCGCGGGCAATTACTATTAATTCATGGATTCAAACCATCCCCTCTAATATACCGGTTCACTTTAAACATCTGCAGTTCCCCGTTCGTTTGAGTTTCACTATGCGCATCAGCAAGGCACAAGGACCTCCCACGTTACGTGTACGGAGTTTCTTGCAGCTGCGGAAGGCCATGTAAAGTCGAAGAGTATCAAAGGGAACAAACTGATCATAGCCGCTTCTCCAATGGTCAAGTGAACGTTGGTTGTTCAAGAGTTGAAAAGCCTAGCACACTACACTACTTAGCTCCAAATAGAACACTTAATATAGTTTATCCAGAAGCTCTATAAGGATAAATTAGTTTGTTTTTATATAATATGGTGTTTTAAATTATTTTAACATTAATTGTACCATACATCAGCCCGGTGTCATAAAGCGTTGAAAGTAACAATAGAATTAAAAATAAAATAATGTAATTCAAGCAATTTATATAATAATTGTGTGTGTTAACCCGGGAGTGGTCGCTTGGGTTTTGTCAATATTAATGGTCGCACCGGGTCTCTCAGACCCATTTTTTTTCTGTGTTTTACTATTAGATTTTTATACTTTATTTCCAATTACAGTATTATAAGACATTATTTCGTTTATTTTACAGCACTTTACATGACTACAATATTTAACTATCCCGTTTCTTAACCCAAAAAAATATTTTTATAATTGCGTTAAAAACGGATTGTTTTCTGTTAACTTGTGAAAGGTTAAACATGGTAAAGGTAAAATGTATTTTACATCATTTTTTTCACTTTTTCCTGCATCTACATGCTCAAAGCAACACTTTCATCTATTTTCTACACAGTCTTAATAGAGTATATTTTTGAGAATTTCACACTTGAACTATTGATACAAAAATATGGATTTTTTAGGTATGTGTGAATTATTTGTCATAATTCATAAAAGAAAAATCAAATTAGTTTTAGAAACACATCCAAGTACAGAGTAACATCACTTTAATCAATTTCTATGCACATTCTGCAAATGAAATTTTGGCACTTGGGGCAGATGAAGGATGACTTCCTGTCTTTGTTTGCTGGGCAGACCGGGCGAGTTGGCCGTGTGTGTAGAGGCGCGCGGCTGTGAGCTTGCATCCGGGAGATAGTAGGTTCGAATCCCACTATCGGCAGCCCTGAAGATGGTTTTCCGTGGTTTCCCATTTTCACACCAGGCAAATGCTGGGGCTGTACCTTAATTAAGGCCACGGCCGCTTCCTTCCAACTCCTAGGCCTTTCCTACCCCATCGTCGCCATAAGACCTATCTGTGTCGGTGCGACGTAAAGCCCCTAGCAAAAAAGAAAAAAAAAAAAAAATTTGCTGGGCAGAAATGACCAAGAGCTTCTTCATGTTCAGATTCCTCCAATATGAAATGAATCCAGGCAGAATTAGCTTCATCCATTGTTACACAGAAGAAAATGTGTAATAAACTAACAATGCGAAGTTTGACATCAAAGACTAACGTTAACAGTCGCACCGGGTCTGCGAGACCCTGAACAGCCTGTACGCGCAAAGTTTCCAAGGCAACTGAGAGCGGGCTACTGTGTTCGGTTGAAGGTCGGGAGCCAAGAAGCTACCAGGGATGGGGAAGCGCTGGGTTCATTCCAAAAACAGGAACACCAATAAGTATGTCCGCCCGGGTCTCGTAGACCCATCGCGACCACTCCAGGGTTAATTAATATAATGTTTTAAAATTTGCTTTTAAATAAATGGTTTAAAAACATATAACGGTTTAATTAATATACGCCGAATAGTCATTAATATATGGGAAGTTCTAATTCAAAGTAACAAAATGCGTAAATAATTACTGTGAACCAGAACTTCAATTATGAAAGTCCTATCGCTGATGATCTTCTTTTCGAAATTTGTTGCTAATGAACCTCTGAAGTATAAATAATAATAATAATAATGCTATTATCTTTATGTCACATTAACTTTTATGGTTTTCGGAGTCGCCGAGGTGCCATAATTTAGTCCCTCAGAAGTTCTTTTACGTGGCTCTAAATCTACAGACACGAGGCTGACGTATTTCAGCACCTTCAAATACCACCGGACTGAGCCAGGATCGAACCTGCCAAGTTAGAGTCAGAAGGCCAGCGCCTCAATTTTCTGAGCCACTCAGACTGACCTCTCTGAAGTGTAAAGTACTCAAAAGAATTGCAAGGCGCTTGAGTGGTGGGATGTGGAAATATTTCACTGTTTCGATTTTAATGGACTACTCTCGTCTTAAACAGACCGGATAGCACTTCTCTCTTATATACATAGAGAGTTTTGCATTTATATAAAATTCAAGCACATTATTTTCTTTAGAGCAAAATGTTTCACTTACATACTCATAATGCAGTAAGTAAAATGGAACAACATGTCACCCTGTTACGTGTGCGGAGTTTCTTGCAGCTGTGGAAGGCCATGTTAAGTCCAAGAGTATCAAAGGGAACAAACTGATCATAGCCGCCACAGTTCCAGCAGAAATTTTCAGCAGCTCGACGCTCGAACGCCTTAAATCTGTGATGCTCCGTACAAGCTACTTGAAGTTCGATATTGACGATTTTCGACTTTTTGGCATTCTGATGAGCCACTGTATTTTCTCGAATATGTTTTCTATTTTAGATATTGATTAATCATATTTCATAACATTTTACGAAAGTAAGAATATTTTCACATTTCTTCCCACATCAATTTTCTCAAAAATCAATATATTACTTATTTTTTCCATATACAGTAAGTGTAGAATACGCTGAAACAAATCAAACGACACATCACATGAAATGCGATGTATCTCAAGATGGGACCACCACTGTATTACCCGATGACGCTATACCGAGGTCAGACACTTAAGATACCATTTTATTTTTTGTATAAAATTAGATTTTGAACATTGTCGTCACACGTCCTATTTCGACTTAAAAGATGTCATGATTTTGTAACGCTCTTTGGCCTAAGGGTGTATTCTACATCAAAAACCTAAAATGTTTGTTTCTCAATATCATGTAGATAAATAATCAATCGCATTTCCTCGCGCCATTTCAAGCGAAATAATGGTATATGAAAGGATTCTGGAACCAGTTAGATTATGCACGGTGTTAAAGAAAAAGACGCAGTATATTATGGTGTAGACATAAGCCTGAAAATAAGGTACTTACGTTAGAGACCTCGTTAGTGTCATGGAAGCCAGCCTGGGAATCCTACAAAATAGCTCTCCTCTACTACTTGTGGCTTAGAGTGCCAGTGACAGGCAGTAGACTTGTTAGCACTCTCACATCCATACTCTCCAGCACGTTCCCGCATCTAAGAATGCAATACAACTACAAAGAGTCGTGCAGCTTTAACTAGCTTCTCTATGAATTTTCAGTTAGGTAGAGTGATGTTAAAATCCAAATACTGAACTACAATGACGAACCAAATTAAGCCCCAAAAAATTGAAGACAGTACGTTTTTAGTGAATGTACTTTTAAGAGGAATCGTTACTGAAATATGAATATTATGTGATCATATCGTTTCTTTAATTACCATTCCCTGAATAAATCGTCCGAACATTAATCTACTATGGAATTATATAGCTTCAGTCACTTATTTCCTACAAAAAGTCCTCAATAATTCTTTAATGAACAGTTCATAATAATTCATAGTCCTGCATTTGTCTCCTCCGCTTTGCATATACAATACATAAACCAAACCAAACCAAACCCCATGGCACTACAGCCCTTGAAGGACCTTGGCCTACCAAGCGACCGCTGCTCAGCCCGAAGGCCTGCAGATTACGAGGTGTCGTACGGTCAGCACGACGAATCCCCTCGGCCGTTATTCTTGGCTTTCTAGACCGGGGCCACTATCTCACCGTTAGATAGCTCCTCAATTCTAATCACGTAGGCTTAGTGGACCTCGAACCAACTCTCAGGTCCAGGAATAAATCCCTGACCTGGCCAGAAATCGAACCCGGGGCCTCCGTGTAAGAGGCAAGCACGCTATCCCTACACAACGGGGGATACTGTGCATAAATGCATTAAACTTCATTAAGGACTGTTATGCCTTTCAGCAAGCTTCTGTGAATTAACTAAGTGCCTCACAAGCTTCTACTTGTAAATACAAGGGGTAGCTCCATGGCCATGTTCAGATCCACATCTCTTACTTTTAAATCACAAAAATCTGGGTCCATCCATCACTGTCCTGGGATAAATCTACTGTTCGTGCCCTGCACGACCAGAGTCCGTATACCATGTTAAATCCTGTGGACAAAGGCGACCGTACGTAGAAGTAACCACTCTACCCCTCCAAGTGCCGACGTTACCTTTCACCCCTCTAAGGACCTTCTTGACCTACACGGAGGTGACTTTTGATTTGCTTAAGCTTGCCAAGTTTCACATGACCCGTTTGGACCAGCGGATTTGACAAGAGAGTATATCATTTTGGTACTATATGTTGTGTTGCTACGCATTTCGTTCAGTGCAGCTCAGTATTTGTTAACAGTGCAAGCAGCAGGACCATGAGCAAGTCAACTGAAAAGGAGATCCAAGAATGATTAAGCAGTGGTATATTTATACCAGGAATGAAATGATTTTTAAGTCCAATATCCAAAAATATTCAGGTACCAAATAAGCCAATAGGTTTCTAGAAATGCAGTTGTTTTCAGGATTCTCAAGAATATTACAAGTCTGAAAATTTGAAGAAAAATTACCACAGTCTATAAATATTTTAGATAATGACAAAATATTTATGCCGTACAGCATATGATGTGCACCAAGGACTTGAGACCATTTCTCACTATTTAGGGTAAACGCGTTACCTTAATTTGGGGCAGTCGTTTTTTTAAATGGCTAAAAGTAATATTGCTCGGTAGATATTAAAGATGCCATACCCTCTCGAGTAACATCAGCTAGGAAAGTACAAACATTCGCAGACAAATTACGTAGTAAAATTCTTTCCGATGTAGTGTAAGTTCTTCACTCTGGTAGCTCTGCCAGTATCACTAATATTCTTCTTCCTCTTTTTCCACACCATTTTGGGGTCGCGTGTGTGTACTGTGTTACACCTGTGGACATTGCCTTCACCGTGTCTTTACGGCTGTATGCCCTTCAAGATACCAACCCTATATGAAAGAATATCAATGTCCTACCTCTTACATCACGCATGTGACAACGCTCTTCCTATGCATTATTTCTCTTAATGCTGGTCATACCTCTCAGACACACACTGATATACATTTCAACAGAATAATTTTCGTTCTGTTCAGTTTCCTATGCTTATGTGTAAAGGAAGACGAACCTTTAATACACCGTACAAGCATAGATTCCTACAGTACGGTAATATATTGGTTGCTCGTAAATCGAAAAGGGGTAAGGCAAGTTGGGTGCAAGGTAATACCTCAGAGAGAACAGACAATAGAACTGGAATTAGTGTATTTGGTCCCGGCTCAGTCGTTATTTGAAGGTACTCAAATACGCCAGCTTCGTGTCAATACCTTTCCTGGCACATATTCCAGGCCCCTCCTCCCAGCTTCTCCAAAAATCGTGAAGGTAGTTAGAACGTAAAATCAACAGAAAAAGAACTTGCTTTATTTACATTTGGTCTATGTTAAGCTGTTTCCATAGCAGTCGTTTTTATGAAGTAATAATGTTTAGCCCTGGCGAAACTGATAAATAATGCAGTGAAATTTTCAACGGAGTGCAAGGCACTGATCGAGTGCGATAATGGGATAACATAGCAGCTCCTTCGTTGGACAATGTTGGGTTGTCTCTCGAGACCAAACCGCTTCCCATTTGATACAGACTGTAAATTTGTGTTCAAACTGCCGACAGAGTGGTGCAAAGTAAAAAAAAAATCACTTAATTTCACAACGTTTAGAAAATCAGTCACTAAAGCAAAATGATTCCATAATACATTAATCTTCGGGCGATTTATTCAGGGAATGGAAAACGCTTTCTTACATTTCATAGATCTTCTCGTTTACTAATCTAGTTTCTCAGGCGTGGAGCATTAAAAGTTTTCGTCTGTCCATGCTGAAGGTTCATAATATCTTCTTAAAACTGTAATGGTCAATATTAACGAAAAACAATTATCCATTATTGGTATGTAAGCCTGTCTTTGACAGTCGAAATTAGAATATGAAATGTAAATGAAAAATGTAAATGAACTTATTATTAAGAGTTACACCACCCATGTTTATGCACCTCATTTAATAGAACCATAACATGCATTATAAAATTTCGTTGTATTGATTAATTTCGTGTGGCTTTTTCCAGCCGAGTGCAGCCCTCGTAATGCCCCTTGCTCACGGAAAAATTTTCTGTCAAATTTATTGTACAATAATTTAATTTTATAAAATTTCAGTTGCTCACAGTCAAATTCAAGTTTTATAAAACCTTTAATAAAACTTATCATAAAACAGGACATGTTATATTCCGTAAAATTAATTTTACGAAACGAACCAATCTGCGAAGCTGACATCACGATGATGCTGGCGCTACGTCCTGAGAAGATTGTGAAGCTCGATTGTAAACAAACACGTCTTTCTAAAATGGCAGGATCCGGGTGGACTAAAGAAGCTGTTAGTGTTTTACTGGACGAATACAGAAATATCCTTGTTTGTAAGAAGTTAAAACGCCACTTTATCACAACAGAAATGCAAGAAGAGAGGCAGAAAACACAATCGCCGAATTCCAATATGAATGCTCGTCTTCTAACCTCATCTAATTTTCGACCAAGTACAGCAATCCTCCACCTTCTTCTCTTCTTTTGATCCAACCCTGAGTCCAACATTTCCTGGCATTTCTTTTCCTCCATTTTACCACTGTACAACATATAATTGCAGCTAAAGCAGAAAGTTTTGCTTTGTTTGTTGGAGCCATACTCTAAAACACACTGTAAGTCGAACAGCTGATTCTTGGTTTAAAAGTTTATCCATAGATGGCAACACAGACACACCTTAGTTCAGAAGTGAGTTCATAGATGGCCATCCTGATGCTTCCACGGATTTTATGACATCATTTTACCGTGAGCAACGCAACTTGTCTTCACAAAATTTTATAAAATTAATTGCACAACAAATTTTACGAAACATTTCACCGTGAGCAATAGGCATAAGGCAGACCCTCCGATCAGGGTGGGCGGCATCTGCCATTTGTAGGTAACTGCGTGTTATTGTGCTGGAGGATACTGTTATGTGTCCTGTGTGAGTTGCAGCGATGTTGGGAACAGCACAAACACCCAGCCCCCGGGCCATTGAATTAACCAATGAAGGTTAAAATCCCCGACCCTGCCGGGAATATAACCCGGGACCCTTTGAAACGAAGGCCAGTACGCTGACCATTCAGCCAACGAGTCGGACAAAAACTCGTGTCCTCATCCCGAGGTGGTGCAGCTCTTTTCAGGCACAACCCCAGAGGAGTTGAGTTGTATGTACCATTTCAAACACTTACCAGCCCTCCTGCCAGTTTTTCAAATTTCTGGTGGGATCGGGAATCGAACCCGGGCCGTTGAGGACGGCAGCTAATAACACTAGCCGTTACGCTACGGAGGCGGACAATTTCGTTGTGAACTATACTGAGTGCAGTTGTAGATGGCAGTTATATTTAGACATAAATACATCTGTGGAACATTGAGAAAGCTGTATTTTGTCGTCCAGGGATGAAAACCAGAGTAGCGAGTTTTATTCCAAATATAAGTAAAGAGTTTGTATCTAAATGATACTAATAATAATAATAAAAATAAACCATGATGCAGGTCTGCCTAACAATTAGGAAATTCCGGTTTTGCCGTCTTCTGTCAACGAAAGCGAAATTCTACTGAAATGATGCTGTTGCTATAAATTTTATTCTTGTCGGGTGACACCAAGAGTGCCACCGGAGATTATCGACATGCCAACAACGACAAGGCGAGCCAATATTTTTCACCGTCTTCCTTAAATTTACTACCTCAACCGCGAACCGACTTTGAACGTGGGATGGTCATCGGCGCACGGCGCAAGAGGTCAAAGCATTGCGGAGACTACACGCGAATTCGGGTTTCGGAGGTCAATAGTGTCGAGCGTGGACTTCAATATCGCAGAGAGAGAATGTTACCTACTAGGCAAACACGGTCTTATGGTGACGATAAAAAGGAAAGACCTAGGAGTGGGAAGAAAGCGGCCGAGGCCTTAATTAAGATACAACCCCAGTACTGGCCTGGTGTGAAAATGGGAAACTACGGGAAACCATCATCAGGGCTGCTGACAGTGGAGTTTGAACACACTATCTCCCGGATGCAAGCTCACAGCTGCGCGCCCCTAAACGTGCGGCCAACCTGCCCGGTGACACATCATACATATATGCGTAATGAATATTATGGCCTCCAACTCTTCGGGCGACACAGTCCAGTCCTTTTTCTTGAGTTCTTTCTGAGCGTTTGAATCTGTGTGTCGTTTCGTTAGAAGAAGCATCGATTCATCAAATAGGAGAGGAAAGGCACTAATGGCAAAGTCATCAATTCGGTATTAAGCATACTTCCCACTGTTTCAGGACGTTCCTGCAGCCCACCTTATAGATAAAGAATTTGAATCCAAGACCTCCCACTTGAGCGACCATTTTTAATGATTAAACATCTGAGACTGAGAAATCTGAGGTGAGTTCGGAGGCAGATTAGCACATTCGACTCCTCCTGCTAATACTTCATTCTCTGACTCATTATGATCTTTGTCCTCACTATTCTCGATTGTCTTAAACAAACGATGGTCATCTGAATCGAAGAGTTCAGTTTCAGATTCAACATATGAATTTTCTAGCATACGAGACACCTCAGTAGAAAGATGATCGTAACATGACATGTCTGTAAGAACACTTTCTAAATTATGAGATGAATACAATAATCCCGCTTAATGGAACACTCATCTGACATTAAAAGCTCAACAATACTGATAATTCGGGCCGGGTATACACTATCGCCTGACAATGCCAATGACCCCTTCCACTGTCAAAAATATATATTAAAATGTAAAAATAGTGCTGGGTACGATATATCACCGTAAACAGGACACAAAATATGAAAAGTCAAGGTATTTGAAGAAACGCGATAAAATAGTGCGCGCATTATTAAATAAAAATGAAGGTTTGCTTCATTTTGACCCCTTCCGCTGTTTCATTGTTAAGCATTCAACATGATAATATAATATAATATAATATAATATAATATAATATAATATAATATAATATAATATAATATAATATAATATAATATAATATAATATAATATAATATAATATAATATAATATAATATAATATAATATAATATAATATAATATAATCGCATTATACGGAGACAGTGCTAATGTATTTCATTTTACTACCTTTTAAAATGTTCAGAATGTACTGGTTGACGTAGTCTACTTGGTCTACTAATTTAGAAGAACGAAAGAAGAAAAACAGAATTCTTACTTGAATACGAAGGAATACTAAATGAATCTTATAAATTATATTTTGAATCTGGTTTTGGGAAACCTGAATAATGTCGTTTCGGTCTAGTTATCCCTGCCAAGTTTTACAAGCCATTCACTACGTTTAGGAGCTACAGCATTATATTCCTGTTTAGTTTAAAAATATGGGCCATAGAGTAGAATATATTGAACTTCCCTGAGCAGGGATCTGGAGAAGCTTAGATATAAATCCTACTCGCACTGACATTAATAAAGTCTATTGAACTGTTAAAATTGCAGCTAATTTACTGTTATTTTCAATTTCCTGTTATTTATAAGTAAATATCTTACTTTTTCCCCCTAATTGCATACCTTCCTATTTGATGCAACACGTTTTCAACATCCCAATATTCAAACCAGGCAATATTCTGAAGCTGTGCCTTAAAATTAATGCTAAGGCCACGTTCCAAATTCTAGCCTTTTCTAATCCTTGCATCGCCTAACACCTTCAATGTGTTAGTGCAAATTTAAACCACTAAAAAATAAAAACTACCCACACAACGAAAATCATAATACGGAGTTCTTATAGTTATATTTTGAACGTCGTCCATTGATCAATAATGGATAGCAATCTGTCTTTCATGTTTTGGCCCAAGAAATAGGCGCCCACGCGAGTCCGTTTGTTTCAACCCTGGGAGCACTTTGGTTACGTGTTCTATCTTATTCTGTGCCCCTCGGTGGCATGAATGGTTTTACTAATATGGCGATGGGCACAAAACTCGCTTTAGCGAGTGAATGAAATGCGGTATGTATAATTTCCATATTATTCAGTGCTCGTTGGCATTCTAAATATCGCTATTTCCGGACGACGGTACTTACGAATGGTCATAGTTCGACCTCATGATAATAGGTGAAAGTGTGTTCGTCAACACCGCGAATATGGCACAATTACTTCACTCAAGTCCGGCTGCATGCCTAAATTCTTAACGTGCTGGACTTTGATTCAGAGGGTTCCGGGTTCGATTCCCGGCCGGGTCGGAGATTTTAACCTTAAATGGTTAACTCCCTTAGCTCGGGGACTAGGGGTTTGTGTTGTCCCCAACATCCCTGCAACTCACACACCACACATAACACTGTCCTCCACCACAATAACACGTAGTTTCCTACACATGGCAGATGCCGCCCACCCTCATCAGAGGGTCTGCCTTACAATGGGCTTCATTCAGCCAGAAATAGCCACACAATATTATTTCTATTACTTCATTCAATGAAACACACTTTTATCTTTAAAAAGTATTCTACATTCGTGGCTGTGAGAGGTACACTTTCTTTTCTTTGTAAAGGGGAGATAGCAACAC
This sequence comes from Anabrus simplex, assembly GCF_040414725.1. Lineage (NCBI taxonomy): Eukaryota > Metazoa > Arthropoda > Insecta > Orthoptera > Tettigoniidae > Anabrus > Anabrus simplex. Next base: position 1,303,748,070 of record NC_090265.1, read on the forward strand.
TTGGTGATAAATTCAGCTCTTGGAACTTTCTCATTTTCTCAACACTGTTGTGAATGACAGACGGAATGGGAATTTTGTATATACAGGGAGTTATGGGTATACGTGCAGATATTAAGCTAGTCGGCAAAGACAAATACATCTCACAATATATGCTGTGTACTTTTTACCTTGTCCTATTAGTTTTCCCATAACTGAGCCAAATATTTCAGGACCTAATGTGTTTTGAACGGCCGTAGCAGGATACGCCGTTTATGCCATTCTGTCCACGCGTAGGGGAAGTACAGTAGCAGAGTATAGGGCTTGTTGAACCTGTTTCTTATCGCAGACCAACACATGTTGTTGTGAACTTTCCCTAAAGGCTTGGCAAGTAGGAGAGGTTGACTCACGTGCCAGGCCACTTGCTTTACTCGAAAACCGGTCTAGGGTAGCCTGTGTGGAATGTAAACAGAATCCTTACCGTGACGTCGAAGATCCATACCAGCACATGCATGCGAATCAAGTTTTTTGTAGGTGTGTGTGATTTATAAGACGTCAGTGGCATTTCTCAGTGATCCAAGCTGACAAAATGGAAGTAAATAGTTAATAAATAAATGAAAAATGGGCGCAACATTTCTGTGCTGTTATTGCGCAAGTCTACGATGAATTTCTGACAATAGACAATGCGAGTTTTCTACCCTTATTCATAAACGTTTCAGGTCAATGAAAGGACGGTGCACACTGAAAAAAGGCTATAAGTATTCAGTGAAATTGTTAATGTGAAAATTTTCAAAAAATTGTAGTTGCAGCCATGCGTGAACATTGCTCGAAGGAAAAGAGCTAATGTGGAATTGCCGTCGAACATTTGTAATAGAAGGCTTATTCTTCTTTTTCCTAATATTTTTACCCTCCAGGGTTGGTTTTCCCTGGGACTCAGCAAGGGATCCCACCTCTACCGCCTCAAGGGCAGTGTCCTGGTACGTGAAACATTGGGTCGGGGATACATCTGGGGAGAATGACCAGTACCTCACCCAGGCGGCCTCACCTGCTATGCTGAACAGGGCCCTTCCGTGGCAATGGGAAGATTGGAAGGGATAGACAACGAAGAGGTAAGGAAGCGGCCGTGGCCTGAAGTTATTACCATCCCGGCATTTGCCTGGAGAAGTGGGAAACTACGGGAAACCACTTTCAGAATGGCTGAGGTGGGAATCGGACCACCTCTACTCATTTGACCTCCCGAGGCTTAGTGGACCCCGTTCCAGCCCTCGTACCACTTTTCAAATTTCCTGTCAGAGCTGGATATCGAACCCTGGCCTTCGGGGGTGGCAGTTATTCACACTAACAGCTACACCACACAGGCGGACAGAAGGCTTATTACTGGACAGTAAGTGCCGATAGGTAAAATGACGGTAATGGACCCGTTTAATCAGAACTACCGTAATAATAATATTACTACTTCTACTAAAACTATTACTACTACTACTACTACTACTACTACTACTACTACTACTAATAATAATAATAATAATAATAATAATAATAATAATAATAATAATAATAATAATAATAATAATAATAATAATATATTTATGTTCCACTAACTTTCACAGTTTTCGGAGACGATGAAATGCCAGAATTATTACCGCAGTAATGTTTAATGCAAGTAAGTCTACAGACACGAGACTGGCGTATTTGAGCACCTTCAAATACCACCGAACTGAGCCGCCATCGAACCTGCCAAGGTGGGATCGGAAGACCAGCGCTCTATCGTCCAAGCTACTCAGACCGGCATTAGTTCTTAGTAAGTTGGTCGTGCGGTAAGGGGGCGCGCGGCTGTGAGTTTGCATTTTGGTGATAGTGGGTTCGAAATCCACTGTCGGCAGCCGGGAAAATGGTTTTCCGTAGTTCACCATTTTCACATCAGGGAAATACTAGGACTCTACCTTTATTAAGGCCTCGAATGCTTCCTTCACACTTGTATCCCTTTTCTCTCCCATCGTCACCTTAAGACCCACTTGTGTCGGCGCGACGTAAAACAGTGTGTAAGTACATGTTTCGGTAATTTCGGAGACATGTCTGCAATAATAAGATTAATAATAATTCGGACTTGTTAAAAGTTCACTACTTTCTTTAGTGTTTCTGACCGATTACGAGCTACGAAGTCTGAGTGGGGCGTTTAACTTTTATTTTCATAATAGTAATCATAGAATAACACATTTGTTATTATAATATTGGTAATTGCTTTACGACGAATGCAAGCTGACAGCCGCGCGCTCATAATCGCACCGCCAACTCGCCCAGTAATAATAATAATAATAATAATAATAATAATAATAATAATAATAATAATAATAATAATAAATGTTTACGTGGATCGAGGCTGCTAAGTTCATGAAACTAGTGCTTGAACCGTCTGAGCCACTCAGCCTGGCAACATTTATTTTGATACGTTTAATAGGCACTGCAAAAGCAGCAGTAAGCTAGAACGCTTTAATTTACCATTAAACATGTTCTTTTCGTTTGGAAGCACAAAAGGAAGCTACGTTTAATTAATTTATTTTTATAGCATGTCCTTTATTGGTATGAAGCAAAATGTTCGATATGCTTGGAAAATTCAATTCTGATACTACTCACTTGGAAATCCTATCCCATGCATTCTTTCGTTGACGTCAACACGTGGTGTTTCTGCATACGGCGAGTTGGTCTCTCAAAAATCCGTGATATTGAAATCACACTGTGGGAGAATATTCCACGTAAGTAATTCGACAAAAGCACTAGACCTGTCACGTGCCGGTTCGGTTGTCTGCTGTTCCTAGCGACGGGGATGTGGTAGGACGTGTTCCCGCCCCTGCATGAAACCGGACTAGAGGTATGAGCTCTCTGTCTGACCTTGACCTGAACAACAGCTGTCAGAGAGGCGAATTAACGTCCGTACTAGTACGCTAGTTACTTAGTAGTAGTAGTAGTAGTAGTAGTAGTAGTAGTAGTAGTAGTAGTAGTAGTATTTGAATAATGCCAGTGTATGAATACCACGAATACCATGATATGCTACTAGTGTATCGTGTGGCAGAACAGAACACGGGTCGCCCTCCATGAATCTATCGGGAAAGTCTTGCCAACAGACGGGTGGCGAATCCAGCAACGATACTTGCTGTACTGCAGCGTATTCGCGATACAGGTTGTGTTACATCACGCTTTGAAAAGCGATGGCCTGAACGGCCACGTGTAATCCTCTTTTTTTGCTAGGTGCTTTACGTCGCACTGGCACAGATAGGTCTTATGGCGACGAATGGACAAGGAAGGGCTAGGAGTGGGAAGGAATCGGCCGTGGACTTAATGGAGGGATCCAAACCCACTATCTCCCGGATGCAAGCTCACAGCTGCGCGCTCTTAACCGCACGGCCAACTCGCCCGGTGCAGATCTTTTGATTGAACTCCCGTAGGCGACCTGCGCGTCGGGATGACAATGAAATGATGATGAAGACAACACATATACCCAGCCCCCGTGCCAGGGAAATTATCCATGATGGTTAAAATTCCTGACCCTGCCGGGAATAGAACCTGGGAACACTGTGACCAAGGGCCAGGACTTAACCGTTTTGCCATGGAGCCGGGCATCCTGACAATAGTAAACGATGATCCCGGACGCCGTACGCGTAATATAACACGTGCCGTTGGCGTACCAACTTGGACCATACGTAGGACACTGCATGAAGAGCGAGTGCATCCTGACCACATTCAACGGGTGCAGTGTCTTTCACAGCTGATTAACACTTTTTTACGAGTTGATGTAAGTCGCCACGACATAGATAGATCCTACGGCGATGACGGTACAGGAAAGGGCTGGGATCGTGAAGAAGCAACCGTGGCCTTAATTAAGGAACAGCACCAGCATTTGCCTGGTGTGAACATGGCAAACCACGGAAAACCGTCCTTAGGGCTGCCATCAGAAGGGTTCGAACCCACTATATCCCAATCATGGGCTGTGGAACATGCCCAGTCAGCAGGGGAAGGCAATTTCTGCACCGGTTCTGAATTAATACCTGGATGGGTGTAGTATAAGGTCGGTTACGTGGATTATCATCTTTGTATTAATGTTACCTTGCACCTGTAGATACCTTTCGTTACTGGAGCTTTCAGAGGACGTGTCGCTTCGACTACGCAGAACCACGTGGATTTTACACGATGGTGCAGACATTTCCTCAACGGTCTACAGGACGATGTGGAACTATCAATTGGCCAGCCAGACCTCCAGACCTTATTCCAGTGGATTTTTATGTCTGGAGGGACATGAAACACAAAGTATATCGAACTGAAGTAACCACTTCGGATGACTTCCGTGAACGTGTTGTTTAAGCAGCAGAGGATATTCTGAACAACACCGGTGTCTTGGCTCGGATGCGTCGCAACTGGATTCGAAGAAGTGAAGCCTGCAGAGAAGCCCAGGGTGATCACTTTGAACAATTGCTACGAGTTTTACTTTGGTATGTCAGATGTCACGCCATTTATGCAACGTAATGGCTTGGGAGTACAATACAGAATCGATATAGTATTTTGAGTCTCGATAATTCGATATTCTCATAAATCCGAGCAGAGAAATTGATGTACCGGTAACAAAAATTATAAATAGATAGTTTCAGTGCGCGAGTGCCTTGTACGTGTCGAAAGCTGAACACAACACACGGAAGGCCTGCTTGTTAAAACGCTAGACATTGACCTTGAACGCAGTTCGGCTATACCTCACTCCTACCTTGCACGTGGTTTGGGTTTATTACGTGTGTTCGAACAATTTATATTGTGTTTCTTATTCACTACGAGTTAAAACAGAAGACACTTTGCGTTTTTAAGTGGCGATGGCCTTAAAACAGCAATCATCATCATCATCATTATCACGTATAAAAATGAAATACAATGCTTGTTTTATATTCATCACTACTGAAATAGGAACTATAAGTAAACATTTAAGAAGGTTGTCTACGTTCATTTACAACGGAAAGTTTAAAATTTATTTTAGTGCAAGGCAATCTGTAATTTTTTTGTTTTATAAACTGTTGTACTGTAATGTTTAACATAGGTACATTTTTGTACACAGGTGTTTTTGTGTACGTTCGTAAATCCGTGCATTTCTTGTTACCGTCCACCTGGAATTACGGAGCCCTTACTGTATTTTAATTCATTCTTTTCTACACCAGAGTGTTAGTATTGCTACTGTAGTTCCTACGACCACGCCACTCTTATGTCTGTGTCACTAATGTGCGCCTTGTTCGGCTCTGTTCTGCTTGAGTATGTGGCACTCGTTACCTTCTTCTTCCTCTTCTTCTACTGCAGCCTTATGTCTTAACAGTTATATTGTATTCTACCGACATCATCTTAACACGCAGTAGCGTAATCTGCTGCGATTTGTTATTAGCACTATCATAGTAAAATGTAGGATGTAGTTGTGGCGGAATCTTCTTAGATACGTTCGACATGTGTGAACTGCGTATAATTTGATAACTCATCTTGTGCACAGGAAAGCAACCGTCGGCCTGGCGTTCAGGTTAATAGGTACTTGTCTCTAACGTGTAACCTTGTTTATTGATGTGTATGTGTGATGTTTATACACAATACGAAATAACAGCTGACTCATCCGCACGAACTTGACCTGGTTCTTTTCTAACGCATAGTAATGTGTAGTTAACTACTGCGACCGATGTTGCCTCACCTGAAGTGTATTTCATCTTGTTTCCTCCTAAACCACGCATATTTTACTATTTTCTTGCACGTATTTCAGCTTTTAATAACCTGATAATAATAATAACAAAATAATAATAATCGTATTGCCTGAGTTACCGAGTGCAGACATTTCAATTTGGCGCCATCTGGCTGTCTGCTCGTCAATTTCGACGTTCCATTTTACTCTTGGCCCACTAGATGGCAGACCGAGTAAACTGAAACTCTTGGGCGTCTATGGCTGAGATTTAATGAATTTTATCGAGTAAACACCAAATGTGTTAACAGAGATCTTTTACAACCGACATCGTTCGACATGGAGTGCCGAATAGACTTTTTCCGCCCTTCAAAAATCCGACTACCTCTGCCGGGTTTGAACCCGCTATCTTGGGATTCGGAGGCCGAAACCCTACCACTGATCCACAGAGGCAGCTAATAATACTAATAATAATAATAATAATAATAATAATAATAATAATAGTAACGTTAAGTGCTTTACGTCCCACTAACTAATTCTATGGTTTTCTGAGACTCTGATGTGCCCGAATTTCGTCCCGTAGGAGTTATTTTTATGTACCAGTAATTCTACCGCTACGAGGCTGACGTACAGTATGTGAGCACCTTCAAATACCACCGGACTGGGCCAAGTTCGAACCTGCGAAATCGGAGTCAAAAGGCCGGCACCTCAACCGTCTGAGCCACTCAGCCCGGAAGGAAGCACAAAATGTAATGTAGATACGTTTAATTTATTTAGGTGTATAACATGCCCATCATTCATTTGAAACTAAACTTCCGATGTGTTTCGATAATTCAATTCCGATGCACAACGGGGATCGTACCGTATTTCACGTCCCGGCGCGCCTATCCCACCCAATAATTATATCACACGCTCGTACAGGTCCCGCACCGACTCAGGTTTTCAGGTCATTTCCATACTCACTAGATCACGGGGCTGATGGCCACAGATATCCCAATCCCCTAAAGGACGAAACAGCAAATGAACCAGTATTAACGCTGAGAATTCGATGCATCTCCAGGGTCCGAAACTGATGACCAGTGTTGTCTGAAGCCCCTAAGACGGAAACTAAATACTAACTATAACAAAACCAGTCTAGCGAGAATGTAACGTAACATGGCATACACTACTGTAGTAGCCGCCTTCAGCTGTTATCGTAGTTCAGTTGCTCTTAAACATAAAACCAGTTTGAAAAGTATGTTACGTAACATCTCGTGCATTGCAAAGGTAGCGTTCAGCTGTTACAGTAGTACATTTGCTCGTAAACATAAACAGAAACCAGTTTGACACGGATGGCGCGTGACTTACCTGTTAACAAAGGGAAGCTATTCATTCTCAAGAACAAGGCATACTACCTATTCTTAAAACATCGTACCTCTTTGCTCTCGAAAATAACTTCCGATGGTTACTATAAGTTTAATATATAGTGGTTCGTCAAATCGTTCTCTATTGTTAGAAGAAATATCTGCAGGTATACCGCTAACACTCTGTATAGTAGTCTTTATAGTTAGCGTTTCTTGAGAGCAACCTCATTAAATGTGAACTAATTACTATCAAAGGAGAAATCCACTGTGTATGATATTCAGACCTCAAGTCGTCCTCACCTCGTTTCCCTTAAGTAAGAGTTGTAATCCCCATGGGCACAAAAGATGAAATGAACATCTTCCGTTTAATCACTGAAGTCGTGAGCAAGGGAAGAGAAGTGTCTTTCTAACTTTAATTGTGTTGCGAGTTGTGTCTCGTAAGTCGTTTAAAGCCCTTCAATGTAACATTGTCTTTGCTTGAGGTATTAATATTCATCAAGCAATAAGAGTGCCAATACCATTTGTTTGGTTAATTATCACATTGACACAACGTTCGAATACTTATAACCTTGCCTGATGGGGGATTTGTGACACATTTATGCATTACATGTTATAAACCTCATTTTAGGTCCGTATTGAAAATTTAACAGTTCAACAATGATAAAGGTGTTTTAATTTATTCCACCTATTCAATACTTATATTATCACGTATAGTTGTTACATAATTAAATTCTTAGTTACATGGGACATGTTTCGCCCTCAATTAAGGGCATCTTCAGCCTAAAATACAATAATCAAAAATACAACTAAATTAAAAGTGGACGTTAAATACAATCATCAAAAATACAACTAAAATAAAAAGTGGAAGTTAAAAGTTTAGTCTGTTCTTAAAATTCAGAACAATAAAATTGTGAAAAATGATAAAATAAAAAGATGCTAATGGAAAACTGTCTTATGATTAAACTATAATCTTGTCAGAGACTAAAACTTCTATTAAAATTCGAATTAAAACAGTTCATATAAAATATTAGAAAATCAAAGTGGTAGTAATAAAAAGCCAACGACATGAGGGCGTGTACACAAGCATAAACTTGATTGTCATGAATACAATCTTTTCAAGGCCATTGATGAAATTCGTAGTAAGTAAGGCAGAAGCATCTATTGAAAAATTGTAAGAGGCCGTTAGCACCGGTAGGTAATAAAATGGCTGAATCCTTGCCAGAAAATGTCAACAGATGCAGAAATAAGTTTTCTGTAAGAAAAGGAAAAGAAGAAATAAGAAATTGAACGTAAGGAGAGAATTCAGTCTTACATAATTTTGAAACAGATGAGGACTTACATGTAAGTGGAAGTTGTTATTTCTTAACTACTGTTGAGTTGGTTGCTGCCCGTCTGTTGGCTCTAAGTCTGGTGTTATAACTGTGCTGCAGAGGCGGTAGCGAACTCGGAGGGGAAGGAATAGGGGAGTGCGGAAGGGAGGAGAGGATGGGTGGAGTCAAATGTGACGAGGCTGACAAAGGGGCGGAGTCAACTGCATTGCTGGAAGTAGGCCTAATATCTGTAGGTATGGGAGGAGTATTAGGGTTTGAAGAATTAAATATATTAGGTATCCTAAATTTATTCAAACTAACTGACTTTAATAATTTCGGCATTAATTCATGTAACATACTTTTATTGTCCATGGTTTCATTGAGATTCTTTTGCTTATTGTACGTCTGATCTAAATAGATGTATAAACTTTCTAATTCATTCAGCATTCTTCCTTTTTGTATGTTTCTAATTATCGTTAAGTCTTTCTCTATGGATTCAAATCTGTGGCCAGTCTCCCTCATATGCAAACTCATCGCTGAGTATTTCCTATGTTTTTCCGCGTTAACATGTTCCATGTATCTTGTCATAAAATTTCTCCCAGTCTGTCCAACATATGAAAAATTACACTGAGTACATTTAAGTCTGTATACTCCCGATCCTAAATAACGATTCTTATCATAATTAACTTTTTTATGATTAAAGAATATGGACTGGTTAGTATTAGTAGTTTTAAAAGCTATATTAAAATTATGTTTCTTGAATACGCTAGTAATCTGGTGTATAGCTGGATTATTAAAAGTGAATGTAGCATACTCAGTTTTTTTGGTCTTTTCTGGTATCAGATTCGTAGATAATTTGTTCTTAATTTTATTGATTAATTTGTTGATCATTTCTATTTTGAAACCATTTTGTTTAGCGAGGTATCTAATATAATTCAATTCTTTCTTCAAATTCATGGGAGATTCTAGAGGGATTCTAAATGCTCTATAAATTAGACTGTGAAAAGATGCTTGTTTATGTGAACTCGGGTGTAAAGAGGAATTGTTTATAGTTGTAGATGATAGTGTCAGTTTTCTAAATATTTGGAAATCAAAAGTGTTAACCTTACGCGTAACTGTTATATCTAGAAAATTCAATGAGTTATCGACTTCGTCCTCTTTCGTGAATTTCAAATTAGGTTCGATTTCATTTAATTTATTTAAGATTTCTTGACTATTAGTGACATCTTTGTTTATGATTACAAATGTATCATCTACATATCTCAACCATAAATCTATTCCTTTAATTTTTGCTATTATTTCATTGTGTTCGATTGAATCCATAAATATGTCGGCAAGGATGCCCGATATTGGGTCACCCATTGCTAATCCATTCTGTTTATAAATATTATTGTTAAATGTGAAGTAGTTATTGTCTAATACGAACTTTAACAATCTAGTGAATTCTTCTACTTCCATTTTACTAAGATTACTGTGTTTACAAATATTATCATGAATGATATTAACAGTTTTATCTGTCGGAATATTCGGGAACATATTCACTACGTCATACGAACACATCATCTGATTTGGAAGTACGCCAAATCCAAGCAAAATGTCACACAAGTCAATGGAATTTCTTAATGGTTGTTTATTATTAAAAGTGTAATGTCTTTTCAAAAAATTGTGAATGTATTTGGAGACTTTATACGTGGGAGAATTACGGCAATTGATAATCGGACGAATCGGAATATCTTTTTTATGTATTTTGGGCATAGCTCTAGTTTCCGGGAGCCTAGGATTCATATTGACAAGTTTTAATTGTTCTTGTTCATTAAAGAGAGATGTGGATCTTTTAAGTAAGGCTTTTAAGTTGCGTTGAATTTTAGTTAGCGGATTTTTTGTTACTAATGTGTATTTATTATTATCAAAAAAATCTTCAGTTTTTTTGATATATGTATCTTTATCCATCAAAACGATCGCACCCCCCTTGTCAGCCTTGGTTACTATAATATTGTTATCTTCAATTTTCGATTTCATGTTTTTTATTGTTTTCTGTTGTTTGGGATCAAAATCGGAATAAATTTCTTTAGCCAGTCTGGGTAATTTCTTCTTTAACTCCAATCTTACTTCATCTTGTACTTCGCGTGGGAGTTTTGATATGTTCGCCTCCGCTTCTGCAACTGTGTTAATGATATCTATTTCTCTATCTTTATTAGGCCAATTGTATTTTGGACCCTTTTTAAGTAGGTCATTCTCTCCTTCCGTAAATTTTACCTTGGTCAAGTTAACTACCGTGGGAGTGACATTGTCCGATGGGCCCTTAATTTGTTCTTGTTTCGTTTGTTTACTATTTTTCAATAGATGCTTCTGCCTTACTTACTACGAATTTCATCAATGGCCTTGAAAAGATTGTATTCATGACAATCAAGTTTATGCTTGTGTACACGCCCTCATGTCGTTGGCTTTTTATTACTACCACTTTGATTTTCTAATATTTTATATGAACTGTTTTAATTCGAATTTTAATAGAAGTTTTAGTCTCTGACAAGATTATAGTTTAATCATAAGACAGTTTTCCATTAGCATCTTTTTATTTTATCATTTTTCACAATTTTATTGTTCTGAATTTTAAGAACAGACTAAACTTTTAACTTCCACTTTTTATTTTAGTTGTATTTTTGATGATTGTATTTAACGTCCACTTTTAATTTAGTTGTATTTTTGATTATTGTATTTTAGGCTGAAGATGCCCTTAATTGAGGGCGAAACATGTCCCATGTAACTAAGAATTTAATTATGTAACAACTATACGTGATAATATAAGTATTGAATAGGTGGAATAAATTAAAACACCTTTATCATTGTTGAACATTTATGCATGGCACGATGATACACTAGTAACGTAGCATCGCTCAGATGGCAAGGATAACTATAAACAGAGACCTGTACATGCGGAGATCCGTGGTTTAAATACGTACACAGTCCTCACTTTTTCCATCCTAGTACAAAAGAGTGCTATACCAAAAGGCCGAGAATACTCCAACTTGTGCAAACACACATTACTAGAGAAAAAAATTATCACGTCTATATATATAAAATAACATGTCCTAACTGACTGTCAGATTCATCATCGCTGAGCCAAAACTACTAGACATAAAGAAATGAAATTTTGAGGATACATTTATATTACAATGTAGGTGCTCGCTAAGGGAGGATTTTTGGATATTCCGTCGCTAAGGAGGTGAAAAGGGGCTGAATTTTTAAAATGAGTGTATCTATATCTCAAAACTTTAAAAGTTTACAGATGTAAAAATTGGTATTTAGAATCTCCTTTAAAAATAAAGAAACATGGATTTTTTGTTTTCGGAAAATCCCACTAGGAGGAGGAAAAAAGGGCGAGAAAGGGGTTTAATGTGGATACTTATATCTCAGAAAGTGAAGATATTACAGACCTGAAAATTGGTTTTTGGAATCGTCTTAAAAATAAAGAAACACGTACTTTTTGTGTTTGAAAAATCCAATTAATGGGGGTTAAACAGGAGTGACAAATGGGGTGAATTTTTAGAAAGACTATATCTACAGTATATCTCAGAAATGTAAAATGTTACAGACGTAAAAGTTGGTGTTTGGAATCTCCTGTTAATGTAAAGAAATATAGGTGATTTTATTTTCGGAAACTCCACTTAATGAGAACTAAAAAGGGGTTGAAATTTTAAAATGAGCGTGTCTACTGTATATCTCAAAATCTTAATATGTTACAGAAGTGCAAACTGGTATTTTTATCTATATTAAAAATAACAATACATATATCTTTTCGAAAAACCACTGACTGAGAGTGGGGTTGAATTCTTTTTATTAGGATACTTATATCTCAAAAACTGAAGATGTTACAGACATGAAATATGGTATTTGGAATCTCCTTGAAAGATAAAGAAATACTTTTTTTCGGAAATCCACTTAAAGGGGAGGGTGAATTGAAGAATTATTTGAATTATTTGTATAAGGATACTATTGTCTCAGAAACGAAAGATGTTGCGGACGTGAAAATTAGTACTGGAATCTGCCATAAAAGTAAGGAAACACACATTCCTTTGATTTCGGAAAATGCATGAAGGGAGGGGGGTGAAAAAATTGAAAAATTAATAGAATTAATAGTATGAGGATGCTTACATGTAATAAAAACTAAAGTTGTTACAGACGTGAAAATTGGTATTTGGATCTCGTTTGAAAACAAACAAAACCCATTTTTGAGGGAAAATCATCTTGGGTGGGGGGGTGAAAAGGAGTTGATTTCCTTTCATGAGGACACATATCTCTAAAACTGAAGATATTACAGTCGTGATAATTGGTATTGAGAAGATCCTTTACTAATAAAGAAACAAGTGTTTTTTTCGAAAATTTCACTTAAGGCGGGGAGGAAGTGTGAAAGGAAGTGAAAACTGTGAATTCTCTTTATGGGGATACTTATATCTCAAAACTGAAGGTAAGAGACGTGAACATTGGTATTTGGAATCTCATTTAAACATAAAGAAACACGCCTTTTGGGTGGGTGGGGGGAATCAACTTAACGGCGGTGGGGTGAAAAAGGAGTTGAGACCAATTGATTTTACTGTTCATAATATACTTGATCCGATCATAAACCGTTCATTTTAAATCTTTCCTGGGTTCGTTTTCAAGAGCCATATTTTCCCTTGGAGAACTTAAAGTTAGATTACAATAGATTTTCCTGGCATATAAATAAAAATTTAAACATATGAAAAAACGATAGGAATGATATTGACCGTGCAATTGTTTACCTCTATAATAAGGCCAATAATGCACGGAAGTATATCATTCGTATCGCCAGAAAACCCGCGCAATTGCCTACGCGCGACAATGGTACTGGTCACATTTTCAGCAATGACAATGGCAGCAGATGAAATTTACCGCCTGTGGCAGCCTTGCATCTTGTTGCGTGGTCAATAATAATAATAATAATAATAATAATAATAATAATAATAATAATAATAATAATAATAATAATAATAATAATAATAATAATAATAATGTTCTGGATCGTCGTCAAAATGTGCGGACCGCGCTGGAAACGGGTCCTGGACGGATAATGACTACAAATGCAGTTCGGCCGGGGGTTCAATATCGCAAAGGCGACACCACTCCGGATATCCTCAAGGATTTGATCCATATTAAAAATGCTTATAGGAAGAGATGGCGAATATTAAGGGACCCAACTGACCGGGCGGAATACCTGGAGCTAGCCCGAGAAGTGCGAAATCGATTGCTGGAAAGAAAGATTGAAAATGGGAGGAACTTTGCCGTAATCTCCCAGAAAACGAGCCATGTCGCTAATTTTGACGTCCTAAGTGTCAATTATCGTATACTTCAAAATATATCTCACCTACGAACTTTAAGTAGTATATGGAGGTTGGTCTTCTTTGTGCTATAAGTTATCTAAGAACACATTCTACACTTCTAATACTGTTCGACGTACAAATCTCAATTTCGCAGGTTGATCACTTCTGCGTCCTAGATGTTAAATAACGTAGGGTTTAAATCATTCCTATTGTAAACCACTTAAGACAGAATAATCATTCCCCCAAAACCGTTTCATGTACAAACTGAGGATATATTTCACGGGCCCGGTTGACAGTGGACTTTCCAAAATGTTAAGCATTCAATTATAAGTTTCAGTATAATACCGTAGCGAAGCACGGGTATCTTGCTAGTAGTAAATAAGACAGTATTCAGAGCATTGTATCTACAAGTCAGAAGAATGAATACAGTTATATTTTTTATGATTTATAACTTAATTCGTGGACTTATTCAATGTTTAATAATATATATACTGATCATAGGAACTATCAGATGAAAACAATATGTTTGTTGCACACTCATTCAGAAGGTACGGAAATTGTGATAAAACTGAGTTATTATTGAGTGTGAATTGTGTTTAATGTTGTATGTTACTATAGTATTGCTGCTGGTGTGACTCTGTATACAATTTTCGGGAAATATGAAAACTTTATGAAGGAGCCTCAGATACAGCATTTTAATGGAATTAGAATCAGATAGTGGTCAGTCTACAGAACTTACAAACTTGAAACCATTTTTCAGTTTTTAAAACTGGCTGGTCGCTCTCCAGCATTGACCAATACAGTATATTACACAACAGTTTCAAAAGGTAACTGATATATATACTGGGTGAATCAGCTGCTCCTATTTCTTCGCATTGATGCAACCCGCCGTTTATAATCTAACGAGAAAATATAATATTAACCCCTGTAGTCCGATGACTTCTTGTGTGGGTACATGGCTTGAAATATCGGTAACCGAGTAAGTAGCTGTGCGGTTTGGGTCACGTATCTATCACCTTGCATTCCGGAGACAGTGGGTTCGAACCCCACTCTCAGCAGCCCTGAAGATGGTTTTCCGTAGTTTCCCATTTTCCCACCAGGCAAATGTTGGGGCTCTACCGTAATTAAGGCAACGGTCGCTTTGTTCTCACTCCCAGCTCTTTCGTATTCCATTGTCGCTACAAAACCTATAAATTTGTGTGTGGGTGCGACGTAAAGCAGACTGTACAAGAAAAATATTTGTTGCTGCGAAACTAGCTATAAGGAATAATGAATGAACACACAGAACCGCACCACAAGTATAATAGGAACACTCGGCGTTGGTCGAAAACTGGGTTGATACTGAGAAGTTACGGGATAAGCATAGCTGCAAGAGACGTATCTGTACCGGGCGAGTTGACCGTGCGGTTAGGGGCGTGCAGCTGTGAGCTTGCATCCGGGAGATAGTGGGTTCGAACCCCACTGTCGGCAGCCCTGAAGATGGTTTTCCGTGGTTTCCCATGTCCATACCAGGCAAATGCAGGGGCTGTACCTTAATTAAGGCAATGGCCACTTCCTTCCCAGTTCTATCCCTTCCCTGTCCCATCGTCGCCGTAAGACCTATCTGTGTCGGTGCGACGTAAAGCAACTAGCAAAGAAAAGACTTATCTGTGGGCGTGGTGCAAAACGGCGAGCGCTGTTTTCTGAGTTTAGGGATTCGAGCCCTCAAAATATATTTACGTATTTATTTCACTCCCATATGATCTGATATGAATAAAAATGAAAAGTCGTATGGCTTTTAGTGCCGGGATATCGCAGGACGTGTTCGGCTCGCCAGGCGCAGGTTTTTCTATATGACTCCTCTAGGCGATCAGCACGTCGTGATGAGGATGAAATGATGATGAAGAACACACATACACCCAGCCCCAAGGCCATTGGAATGAACCAATTAAGATTAAAATCCCCGACCCGGCCGGGAATCGAACCCGGACCCTCTGAACCGAAGGCCACTACGCTGACCGTTCAGCCAACGAGTCGGACATCCGAAATAATGAAGACCAACAGCAATTATAACCACATATTATATTCGACAGCATGTTAGACAGCCCGATTCTCACGTAGTGCTTACACCTACAATATCAATGTTTTGGTACTCTCAGATTCCAAGTACTTAAAACCTAAAAAATTTGAAACTTTCCTAAATTGGATAATAAACACGTGGATATTCATTACTGCATTTCCTTTTGACATTTTCGAATTATTAATACTAGGAGCCTTGTTTCCACCCGTCAAAATGTAAGTATGTTAGTTTCCTTTTCTGATAGCATATGTAATGAAACAAACAGGGTCTGCTATTGCTTCTTACCCGGAGGCCGTGGGTTTTATTCCTGGCCAGGTCAGGGATGTTTACCTGGATCTGAGGGCTGGTTCGAGATCTACTCAGCCTACGTGCTTACAATTAGGATCTATCTGGTGGTGAGAGAGCGGCCACGGTCTAGAAAGCCATTAATAACGACCGAGAGGACCACATGACACCACATAACACGCAGGCCTTCAGTCTGAGCAACGATCGCTTGATAGGTCATGGCCATTCGGGGCGGTTGCGCCGTATTTCTTTTTTGCTGCTGTAAACCTTTATTGGATGCTTCAACAGGCGTAATTACTGTACATGGTGTAACCTGTCACGTCTGGTGTATAGCATTTACCAGTCATAGTTTATTACACAATAACTTGAAAAAAATAGAGCTGTTATACATCAATTTTGATGTGATGAGATTGTACAAAATATTGGTGAGTTGGCATGTATATAACTGATCGCAACCTATCGTGTCTTCTTTGGTACCTAATCCTCCCTTCCCTCTCAAAAGAAAATGGCATCTTGGTTCAATAAGTTTTGCAGGTCTCCTTTGACAGCTGTACTGCAGTTTATTACAGTACAACAACATTTCGTAAAAATAATAAAAGAAGTGAGCGCTGTTTTCTGAGTTTAGGGAATCGAGCCCTCAAAATATGTTTACGTATTTATTTCACTCCCATATGATCCGATATGGAAAAAAATGAAATGTCGTACGGCTTTTAGTGCCGGGATATCGCAGGACGTGTTCGGCTCGCCAGGTGCAGGTTTTTCTATATGACTCCTGTAGGCGATCAGCACGTCATGATGAGGATGAAATGATGATGAAAAACACACATACAGCCAGTCCCAAGGCCATTGGAATGAACCAATTAAGATTAAAATCCCCGACCCGGCCGGGAATCGAACCCGCGCCCTCTGAACCGAAGGCCACTGCGCTGACCGTTCAGCCAACGAGTCGGACATCCGAAATAATGAAGACCAACAACAATTCGAGACAAAATGATAGTGTTTGTAAGGTGGGCCTCACTAACTCACGCACATTCTTCTTATTGTACGAGGATGCTTATAACAGTCTGCGGATAAACAAAAATTACTGTAAGATGTTGCAAAAGATACGACTAAGAGACATTTACCCTCTAGCAGGTTAAAGAAGAAATGAACACAACTGATTTAGCCGGTGCATACAGTATTTATATATTATTATTGCCAAATGCAGTCCTTTCAAGGCGGATCCTTCAATCAGAGTGAGGTGTGTCTTGTGTGCTACTGTAGTGGAGGGTAGTGTTGTTATATTATTATGTATTATTATAAATCGTCCAATGCGTTCATAGAAATTATATTTAACGGAGTGAAATGCATGTACTTTAGGCAAATCATAAAGAGATCTACCGCTTTTTGTCTGCTGCACACTTCATTCACTCTATATAACATGTCCGGCTCCATGGCTAAGTGGTCAGTGCCTTGGCCTTTGGGCCTCGGACCCGAGTTCAATTCCCAACTATACCGTGAGATTTTAATCGTAAATGGTTACTTCCCTTGGCTCGGGGACTGGGTGTTTGTGCTGCATCCAACACTCCTGCAACTCACAAACCAACACAACACTACCCTCCACTACAGTAACACACAAGACACACCCCACTCTGATTGAAGGATCCGCCTTGTAAGGACTGCATTTGGCAATAATACACACACAAAAGTAGGTATTAGCACCATTATCATAAAGTATGTCATGTGCTATAGTCAAATTTTAAGTTAGAAGTAATAATATGGAGGCTTATAATTCTAATTATTGTTGGAGGAATTGTGGCTACTAGGTGCGGATGACGACAGCCATTCCTGATGGTAATAGCTATTTTCTTCTACTCTTACGGCGTTGATTTGGAATATCTGTTAGTGTACACCACTCATTGTACAGCCCTGATGTATCCATTTTAACACAAGTAAAAATTTGACACTTCATTCAGGATTTGCTCATGCTTACATCCAAACTGACCAATTCGGTAATCTGTATGAAAATATTTAAATGCTATAACCTCTCCGAGTAACTGTACAAAACTTACGGCAGATGGCACTTGGTTTTCATTCTGTGTTGCTACAAAGATTCCGTATGTTGGGTAGGAAAATACGTTGTATATTCTTCTAGGGTTTCACTAATAGTTTTCCCAAGTATCCTATAAAGTTCCAAATTGCCATGGTCTGGAGTTACGAGACGAGTGGATTCGAACCCCACCGTCGGCTGTCCTGAGAATGGTTTCCTACGGCTTCCCATTTTCACTTCTAGGCAATAATGCGGGGATTTTTGGTATTGATAAGTCACAGACGATTCTCTCACTGTCCTCCTATATCCAAATCTTTACTCGTTTCATCCTCACTGGCTCCTCAACTGAGGCTATCGAAAGGAAGGGCATCCTACCTTAAAATACGCCATCAATTTTCATTCTATCTCATCCCCGATCTTGTATTAGGAAATGCGACTAAGTGATATACCTATATACTTAGAAGATTTCAACTTATGCCCGTGTTCATGTAATATTAAATTATATTGCAATAATACGTTATAGGTTTTAAGCTCCACCAACTATTTTATTGTGTATGGAGACACCAGGGTGCTATCATTCTGTTAAACGGACTATTTTATGAGCCGTTAAAACTACAATCTACCGACGCGAGGATGGGGTATTTCAGCACATTCAAATAAGTTACACTGAACTAAGTCGGGAACGAACCCACTAACTTTGCCTCAGAAATCCAGCCATAAACCATTTGTGTCACACAGCCGAGTCGAGTTATATTGTATATTCAAATTAATGATGTTTGAAGAAATAATAAGAGTTTGATATAATCAAATGCCCTCAACATAAAGCATGTGTTTCAACCGAGTTGGCTACGCAGTTTCAGTAATGTCTAATGTTATGTCGAACCCAAAAATCTACCCAATAAAGGGAATTAGTCTGATACTTACACAGGTGTTGACTTTTATTATTTCCCACAATCTTAAACTTGATTTACATCGTTTTATATTTTTACAAAGAATCTGTTCTTAGACGAAAGAGTATAAAACTGGTGGGTGCATTCCATTCAGTCTCAGGATGTAACATACCTCCCACCTTTTGGTTTTCTTTATTCCCCTGGTAACATAAAACCAAAATGAACCAATTAAAAATAAACTGACAATAATTTCGCCTACACACTTCATCAAGACAAGAACTTATCACAAAACGTCCTATATCGTTCAGGTAGTTTCACCAAACGTCCACTTTTCTTTTTCACTTCGTGTTTTTCAGCAGAAACAACACTTTCATGCTCATTATCTCCATCATTTTCCACTGGTAAGGTATCCTGCGATGAAGTCGTCTCCAGGGGGTACAAACGTTGAATTGGCCTGATCATGTCCCGTCTAGCAGTCTGCACGCGAACTACTCTTATGTTACCATCTTTAACAGGAAACATCTCAATCACTTTACCCAAAGGCAAATCGAATTTTTCTTCTGATCATAACCTACAGGGCTGCACTCGGCTAGAAATAGCCACACGAAATTAAAATTAATCAGAACCTAGTAACACAATGTCATCAATCTTCAGCATCCTTTGACACTTTTATTTTACTTGCGGCTGTACTAAAAGGTTCAGGTGATCATCACGGAATCTTTTCCTCAATTCCTCCCGTAAATCTGCAGGTACTTGGTCCGTTTTCAGAGGCTGGAGTTTCCAAGGCAATCAAGAACAGGGACTCCGATGGACCAGTTGTCCTGCAGGGACATTGCTGGAGTCAATGGCACTAAGTCGCTTTTATCCTCACACTGGTATGTCAAAGGCCTAGAATTTGCCACAGACTCCACATCGCATAGGACAGTCTACGACTCTTCATACGTGAGAGAGGGTCTTCCCAATGTACTCTAGAACAACTTCTTGACCATATGAATGATCCTCTCCCACCATCCACCCCACCAAGCAAGCGTAGATGGAATGAATTTCCACTGGATCCTCCTTGAAGATGTTTCCTCTTCTTTGAGCTTCCATTCGGAAGTAGTGAGTTCGAACCCCACTGTCCGTAGCTCTGAACATGGTTTTCCACGATTTCCCATTTTCACACAAGCCAAATGTCTCAGCTTAAGGCCACAACAATTTCCTTCGCAGTCCTAGCACCCATCCTCTTCCATCGTCGTCATAATGCCTCTTTGGGTTCTTGCAATATTAAACAAATAGCAAAATAAAAGGAACAACAACATACCTTCGTAGATGCATACAGTTCTACATTGTGGAAGTTCTCCATCATTGATCACATCTACCACATCAGCTATCATTCTTATTAATTTCCTGTGTGGTATGTCCTAGTTGTGAGTAAGGTGTCTGCATTACACCCATATTCTACCCAAATACAACAAAGTTGTTCTTAATACAGATTTCAGTTCCTTCTTCAAAGTACTGTTGACCTCAGCTGCCATCTCATTGCATTAGCTTTGCAAGACCTTGAATCGATTTGACTGTACTATTATTCTACCACTTGTTCCTGATATGCGTTACATTGCTATACTGTACTTCTCAGTAAATGAGCCACGTAAACATTAATACCCAACCCATGAAACTAAAGGTAGCATTATCAATACATTTTTTTTCTATTGGTTTTACGTCGCACCGACACAGATAGGTCTTATGGCGACGATGGGATAGGAAAGGCCTAGGAATGGGAGGTAAGCGGCCGTGGTCTTAATTAAGGTACAGCCCCAGCATTTTCCTGGCGTGAAAATGGGAAACCACAGAAAACCATCTTCAGGGCTGCAGACAGTGTGGTTCGAACCCACTATCTCCCGGATGCAAGCTCACAGCTGCGCGCTCCTAACCGCATGGCCAACTCGCCCGGTATATCAATAAATTCTCATTGATCCTTACTGTCAACAATATATTTCGTTGCCTATGAAAATCTACCCTTGATGCCTTAGTATAGGCTGCTTAGCCGAGCCGGTAAAGGTGTACTAGCCTCAACCTGAAGGAAGTGGTTTGTTTCTCCGTCAGGAAGTAGAACAATTTACAAACGATATTTCCACTTCTGAGGAGGCACATGGTCTTAAGGTTCACTTACCCTACACCAAAAATACGTAACAAGTTTATTCCTGGTTTCAAAGTTGACCGGACGTAGAGCTAACCACTCTAATCCTCTATAAAGTGTTGACGTTACGGCATCACATTAGTATGGAAAACCGTGATTATTTTAATTTCCATTCCTCCAAGGGCCTTCATATCCTGTACCGGTGGAGACATAATTCACTTACAGTATACCATATGAGTGTTTCAGGTTGAGAGTGCCTCAACTTTGTAAAGTTAACATTGATGATACGGAGAGTGCCTGGGTGAAGGTTTTGTTTGAAATACCAGACAACAAAGTAGGCACATACTGGGATGTCGAAGCAGAAAGACTAGCTGATGATTAATATACAATAATGTGATCCCCTGCTGATTTCTACATTCCGTAGCACAGGGAATGTTTGTAGCGATGTGACGACATTGCTATCGGCGCACAGAACGCTCCTCTTTAAGTAAGAGCAGAACATCGTTCCGTCAACTCATGCATCTTCCTCATTAGTGGAACTGAATTAGCAGCCTCGCACAGGATGTGAATGTAAGACGATGATAGCTTGGCGTGACTGGTAAAAGCAAGCAAAGTCATCTCCGCAGAGGCCATGAAGGCTCTTGGACGGGTGGAAGGTAACGGCTTCCACTATCCATACCCTCGGTACTTGATGGGTTAGAGTGCTTAACTCCACGGTCAGCCGTCTTTGTCCCAACAATTAACCTGGTACTCACTTTTGGTAGAGGCTTAATGAACCTCATAGCCACGTGCACCTCCGGAAGTGGAAATCTTGTTTCTTAAATTTTAGAACTTCCTGATGGGAATTCGGACCCACATCCGCCCGGGCGAACCGTGCACGCACTTAATACCTTGGCCAGGCAGCCCCTGGCGTGACTGGTACAGTACTGAAAAAGCCACCGGCTAGGTTTCCATACACTGACGTCGATGTCCACGAAGGTATGTAGTTCGTTAGCGATACGTGGACAAACGACCGGTAGGTACACTTGCCGACACAGAAAGAGAGAGCGCTTTAAAAATGGGATTTCTTCACTCCGTCGGCAGCAACAGCGAGCAAACCACTTATATCCACTACACTCATTACTCATTACATTCATTATACGCAGGTAGATCATTCTACCTTCAATTATGGTCCACCAAGAACCTCACACCAGTGAGAGGGTAGTTGTTCTTGTCGAACAAGGAAATCTAACCGCATCGGAGTACGCCGACGGGTTGGATAACCCGTTTTCGACAATTGGGAGACGTCGTGGGTCTCGAACCAGGAATAGGACCATTTTTCTTACAAGTGGCTTTACGTCGCACCGACACAGATAGGTCGTATGACGACGATGGGATAGGAAAGGCTTAAAAGTGGGAAGGGAGCAGCCATGGCATGAATTAAGGTACAGACCAGCATTTTCGTAGTGTGAAAAGTAAAGCACGGAAAAAAATTACAGGACTGCCGACAGTGGGGTTCGAACCCACTATCTTCCGAATACACTTAAGCGACTGCAGCTATCGATCTCGGTAACAGAACTATCACTTGATTGCTGAGGCCCATTCAACCCAGTTCATGGGCTGCGCACCTTTTACTGGCAACTCGAGGATGACCTAAGGTAGCCTACATGAGGCTGGGTTATAATTCTCGCTAGTGGCTGATAAACAAACGCTCAGTCATGAGCAGAGGGTGTACCGATTTACGTTTGCCGAGGACAACGTGTTACGTGATTCGTCGAACGTCATATTCTCCAACGAGAGCACATTTTCCTCAGCGAATTATGGGCCGGTACACGTGTTTGGCTGTATTTCTGGATTGTTTGTAAATTTGGTGATTTTTACATGTATATTTCATTGTTTGACACACTTATATGAAAGACAGAGTCATCATATTTGGTGCGCACATTGGTACGATTGAAGACCATATGTGGATCAAATTTGATGATTCTAGCTTATAGATAAGTATGTAAAAATTAATGTAAAGCGTTAAAAATATACCCAAATTTCACCCTATTCAAATTTTCTAACTCAATTTAACCCATAAATATGGGAGGTACGAGAAAATGGTTTAGAAACAAACATGTAGATGGATAAAAGGGCGTCTGATGGCGCAAGCCATTTGTTGATATGAAGTGCCGTTTAGGAGTAGTGAATATCGAAGTGTAGGTCTGCACTTTTAAACGTGCTCATGCTTACCCGTCATCTCTATATATAAAAGCTAGTCGGTCTGGAATGATGTATATACAACCTGTGACAATAAAGTTCGGTGAATGAAGTCAGAACGGTCGATCCGGCAACACTGGCGACACGTAACGCTGCAACTGCGTAGCAGCAGATTTTGACAACCTGCTCCCAACGTTGTTCAGTTGAGCATCGTGTGTGTGCCGTGTATGACCTGTTTGACACAGTTCGTGTTTAGTGAGTTGGTTCTGAACTGCGAACAGGAACATGAACGACCAAAAGATCAATGCGCAGTTTTGTCTTAAGCTTGGCAAGACACCGAAAGAAAAGCATGTGATGCTGGTACGTGTTTATGAAAATCAAGCACTCTCCTTGAAGTGTGTGTATGAGTGGTTCGCCCGTTGTCGAGGAGGCCGGGAAAGTGTTTCTGACAACCCCCGTAGCGGAAGACCGGCGACCGCCGTCAGTGAAAAATACATTTAGAATGTGAGAACATTAATCACGAACGATCGGCGAGTAATTGTGCACATGATAGTGGACGAACTGCAGATTAACCGTGAAATCATCAATATCGTCAAACAGTTCATGGCAAAAAAGTGGGAGGTGCAACTTGAACATCCCCATGCTTGCGAAATCGCAATCCTCCAGATTTCTTCCTATTCCCACGACTCAAACTCGCTTTGAAAGGAAAGAGATCTGACGATATTTCTGACATCCAACGAAACGTGACGAGGCTTTTGAACACTGTCCCAACGGAAGCCTACTTGCAAAGTTTCCAGGACATGTATCGTCGATCTCAGCAGTACATATTTATGGGAGGGAACTATTTCGAATGACAGTAAGGTCACTGTCGTGCATTGTTCATCTACGTTGATAGTACAGGACTATCCACCAGTTGTGTAAATATATAAAAATGAAAACATACGTGAATTAATGAGGCACTTCCATAAATCTCAGAAATTTGAAACTTGATACCAGAGAAGTTGATGATTCCAGCATTCCTAAAGAAATGGAAAATTTTCAAAATTCCCTGAAGGGGGCCCGCTGGTAGGCCTTCAAATTTTGGGCTCAGCATAAGAACGCAGTCGTATAATTTATCCAAAGCGACGACCTATATATTTCGTGAGCTTTAAAAAAGTGCATTTTTATCCTCATTTTTATCCCCCTGCCCCCAAATCAAGATGGCGGCACAATATGCCGGACGAACTAGAAAATTGAATTCTGGCGAAATTATAGCGTTTAGCCACAATCGGCGGAAAAAATCAAAGATGATCAAATTTTTCACACCCCCCCCCCCGCTAAGACATCGAAACATGGAGGCATATTTAATGACTGCGCAGACATTCCTTCTGAGGTATTTGTTGGCTAAACGGTAAGTCGTAACACGAAACGGATGGCACAATCTCGGTTCAATTTGGAGTGATCTACAACATGACGTTTCGTCGTATCTCTATTCCTTATATCTTAGATTTGTCACTATTTCTTTATTAAATCTACATTTTGCTGTTTGTACACGAATAATTCGCAGTCCGAATCACTTATATGAAGAATAGAATCATCTAATTCTACACGAACATTGGCCCACCCACTATCCATACGTGAGCCAAATTCTATGCTCTTTGCTGTCACATTAGTACCCAAAAGTACTGCACTGTGAGAAATCCTTACCCAAATTTCAACCTATTCAACGTTTCTAACTCAATCTTACCCATAAATAGATGCGGTAGGAGAAAATGTCATTAGACCAGCCATTTAGACCGCTAAATGAAGCGTCTTACGGTACAGTATAATCCGTTTGTCGATGCGATGTATCGTTTAGCAGCAGTTAATTTGTAAATGAAGGTTTGCAATATTAAAAACATGCACATACTTCGTATGTCGATCTATATGTATTCATTGAAGTCGATTTGTAGCGATGTAGAAAGGGTGTGTTTGACATTATAATTAACATTTTACATCGATTGGGACTCTCAGTAGGAGGGCGTCTGCTATTGTAATCATTAATCTCCACATCGACTTTGACTGGCAGTAGGAATGGGATCCTTCTCCAACTCCTTTGTAACTAGCATTAGTAAGGAGGGACTGCTATTGTAATCAATAATCTCCTTCTCGATTTGACTGGCAGAAGCCAAGGGAGCAAGCAATTTTGTTCAAAATTCCTCTAACCGATTGTCTTTGGGAGTAGCTTAGTGTTCCCTCCATTATAAACACATTTACCCATCTAAAATGTGACTGGCATTAGGCATAGTGGCCTTGTTACTATAATGAAACTCACCAACTCTGTGCGACAGTCATTAAGAAAAGTGGCCTCTCATTATAATGATAACAGCACAACTCAATTTTGACTGGCAATAGGGAAGGTACCTGCTATTATAATAAAATCTTCTCAAAATGTAATCTGTCTGGAAGTAGGAAAGGACGCCTGCAATTTTAATAAAAACTCCCTAATCGATTCTGACCACGCAGTAGGTAATGAATCTCCCACTATAATGAAAACTTACCCACTCGATTGTAAATCTCAGTAGGCAAGTGAGCCTGCCGTTATCATCACAAATCCGGAACTCGCACTTTACATTGGAAACAACGTATGGGAACCTCCCACTGCTCTTTCTGGATAACGCTAAGAGACATGCAATTTAAAAAATCTTATTCACTTCATCTACAGGAAATTATTTCGATATTCTTATACAATGTAGAACACTGGTCATCACGTAGTTGCTCTAGGGAGCGGGTGTTACTTGCCCTGCTCCAGACGGCTGTCTGTCACGTGACAAGAGAGCAGCAGTCAGGCGGGTTGCATACCGTGACCGCGGTCGTACTGTACTTCCCTCTCGGAAATGTTACCATATGAACAACTGCTGCTGTAATAATAATAATAATAATAATAATAATAATAATTTGGAGCATGTATCATGATGATGCTTGTTGTTTTAAGGGGACTAACATCTAGGTCATCGGCCCCTGATGATACGAAATGAGACAAAATGCAATGAAAAAATAAAAATCCAAAATCCTCCACTGACTAGAATTCAAAGCGTGAGGACGAAGAATGAACGGATGGACATGAAGTTAAAACAATCAGTGGAGCCGACCCTCAATGCCTGTCTCAGAAAATGACGGAAAACAATAGTAATACTGACCAAGGGATTGCTTCTATAGATCAATACTGAATCGATGACGCTTGCAAGGTAAAGGGGTCCAAAATGTAGGTCATTGGCCTCTCATAATGGTACTTATCGCTTGGAAAGTAGAACGATGGTATTTGTCATGGCGCGGTACCAGTCAAAAGTATCGTAGACTCGCGGTATACCACACATTATGGTACTACTCACAGGTAATAAAATTCGCACATGTAATACAGACCTATGGTGTTTCGCACATAGCGGCGCCATTTACAGGCAACGCAAACCTATGATTTTCATCACATAAGTGTACTAACCACAGGGACTCGCACTATCCCGCGGTGTTCCTCATATAGTGGGTACTAATAATAATAATAATTTCGTGTGGCTATTTCTAGCCGGGTGCAGCCCTTGTAAGGCAGACCCTCCGATTAGGGTGGGCGGCAACTGCCATGTGTAGGTAACTGCGTGTTATTGTGGTGGACGGTAGTGTCATGTGTGGTGTGCGAGTTGCAGGAATGTTGGGGACAGCACAAACACCCAGCCCCCGGGCCATGGGAATTAACCAATTAAGGGTAAAATCCCCGACCCGGCTGAGAATCGAACCCAAGACCCACTGAACCGAAGGCCAGTACGCTGACCATTCAGCCAACGAGTCGGACATAGTGGGTACTAATCATAGGCAAGCCAGAACATGGTGTCGCTCATAAAGTGCTACTAATCACAAACCTATCTCGTACCTGACATAGTGGATGGACTATGCGCAAGTAATTGCGACCCTTGGTGTTCCCCGCGTGGTGGTACTAATCACAAGTAGTTTCATGGTTCTAATCCAATCATTCCTTGGTCGCCCCTTTTAGTCGCCTCTAACGACAGGCAGGGGATACCGTGGGTGTATTCTTCGTCTGCGTCCCGCACTCACAGGGGGTAGGAGCATGTATCAGGTGAGACGAACAGGACACCGATTGCAGCGTATAACAGAACAAGAAGATTATTCATTGTCCTGAATAAATACATTTTCGCGATTAACTGAAGCTTTGGGACACGTACATTTACCGAAATAAAATACAATTTGTGTGATTTGTACACATTCTTTGCACTCACATTAAAATACATTTCAATATTTGTATGGCATTTATGACTATGCCAACAAATTAAACACACGAACTAAAAACATATCACTGATGTACTCCTTCACGGGACCTTTGGACTCGTTTAGATAGTATTATATCAATGGTTGGCACTATCATTTGCCCACTGGCAAGTCGCAAAGCACATTCCAAGTTTTCATCGGTGAGCCGACTTCCGTGCCTAGATTTACAAATCTGTATTAATGAAAACAAACATAAATAAGTTGATGCGAATATACTTAAAATATGTGCATTAGATTTGTGCAATCTAGGAAATCTCTCCCGTGGAAAAAGGAACATAAAATTCAGTCAAACAGTTTGTGTTTGCAAACTTATATTTCATTTGATTATCGCACTCTAAATCAGTCAGCTCTAGCTGCAGTTCTGGTCTAACAGTTTGCACATCCACTGAGAAGGGCATAGTGCGCACCTACAGATCATTTTCTAATGCCCGAATATCGTGAAACCTACTCGCAAATTCGTCATATAGTGACATTAAAATCTCTTTATATTCTTCTAATGTTTCACCGGAATAGTTTGGAGCTAGACACAACTCTGCAGTCAAAGTGGGAAAATGCGTTGTCTTTATTCACGAACTGACTTCCCCACAGTAGTACTTTTCGCATAAAAGCTTTAACATGATCGAAGTGGTGAATAATGATAAGATCTCTACCTTGTAGTGAGGAATTAAGATCATTAAGGTGTCTGGTAAAATCTACAGTACTAGAAATGCCACATCTCCTATCTATTTTCCATTGTTCAGTTCTCCTAGTGGTTCACTGTACATTTCCATAAAGAGCTATTCCTTTCCTCAGAGCATAGAAGTGATGTAAATCTGTTCCTCTACTTAACCACTGTACCTTCGTATAATACGGAATGTCACCTCACATGAGTTCACGCATATCGTGTCGGAATCTTTCCGGTCAAAAATGATGTGCTATACTTTTGCGCCACTGGGCTTCAGTACGCATTATGTCATAAACTTCCCCTACTTCTTCCCCTACTTGCTCACTAAGCTGCTCTCGTTCCTCGAAAGCGAGGAGCATACTGGCTTCGAAGGCATCTTGCTCTCGATTGACGATGCCTGATGTAGAATACCGTAGCGAAGCACGAGTACATTTGCTAGTATTATATATAATGCTTAATTCTGCCTGTCATGCACAGCGATATTGAGAAAACGAGAAGGTTTAAACAGCTTAAATCGGTACCAGCTATAGATCTATATATCCTTTCTACAAGAAAAATACAGTGAACCTCTCACGACCACGACTTTTGTACTTTTTAAAACAAACATTCATTCCTGTCATTGAAGTTATTGTCTCTTCGCCATGATGACGTAAGTACACAACTATATGTATTGGCATGAATCGGAACTACGTTGTCTTCCAAATGGTACCAGATATAGGTGATAAGATGAATGTAATGTTGACCATCATACCGTTTAGTGAAAAATGCATTTTCTCAGTGAAATGAATAACGTACATTTTCATTGACTCCATAATGTTAACGAAGTTAATACAGCTTGTTTGTGCTATGAAACGAGATTCAATTTACGTAAACTAGACAAAAATATCGTTCATGCAGAAATTCAGACTGACTGAGCTTCAGGAAGAAAGTGTTTAAATCCATGAATAGATTTAGCACCTGCGTATATCATTCGTTTTTAAATGCACTGAATTTCCTCTAAATTTAGTCTTCTCTGTCACGATGAATAAGTCACCAGTATAAGCATTAAAGTTGGGTTCAATCTCCCCATTCCATTGTTTTGGACAATTGTATGTAGGTTTCCAAAGAGTACGTAGATCCATAGACGTCAAAGTACTCCGAGATACAACTGCACTCATATGACTTCTAAGGAAATACTACAATACCTGTTGTGATTCCATTCGAATGCGATATAAAACTTAGAAAGTGCAACTATTATTTACACTTAGAGTTTCCAGTTACTTTACAGATAGTAATTTCGACTGCCGAGGACAGGCTTATGTACTAGTACCGAAATGAAACTAACACGGCAAGGCCATTTCTCATGTCCTGTCTTTGTAAGGATGTAAAGGAGAGGGCATGTAATTCTCTGGTGAGACCCAACTAGAGTATGGTTCCGGTGTATGGGACCCTCACCAGGATTACTTGATTCAAGAACTGGAAAAAATCCAAAGAAAAGCAGCTCGATTTGTTCTGGGTGATTTCTGAAAAAAGCGTAGCGTTACTAAAATGTTGCAAAGTTTGGGCTGGGAAGAACTGAGGGAAAGAAGACGAGATGCTCGACTAAGTGATATGTTCTGAGCTGTCAGCGGAGAGATGGCGTGGAATGACATTAGTAGACGAATAATTTTGAGTGGCGTCTTTAAAAGTAGGAACGATCACAATATGAAGATAAAGTTGGAATTCAAGAGGACAAATTGGGGCAAATATTAATTTATAGGAAGGGGATTTAGGTAATGGAATAACTTACCAAGGGAGATGTTCAATAAATTCCCAATGTATTTGAAATCATTTAAGTAAAGGCTAGGAAAACAACAGATAGGGAATCTGCCACCTTGGCGACTGCCCTAAATGCAGATCAGGATTGATTGATTGATTGATTGATTGATTGATTGATTGATTGATTGATTGATTGATTGATTGATTGATTGATTGATTGATTGATTGATTGATTGATTGATTGATTGATTGATTGATTGATTGATTGATTGATTGATTGATTGATTGATTGATTGATTGCGGTTTTACAGGCATTGTTATGTTAGCAAGTGTACACGTCTTCCGCTCGTGACTGTTTCCACTGCCGATAATGTGGCTATATAACACTGACATTGAGTGTCTTGTGTGGTAGCGTGCATAACCGGCGTTAACACGGTGTGCCGTAGAGATGATCAATTGCAGGATAACGAAATGTTTCATGACTGCTTGTGACAGTTTATCTAACACCAGTAAGACAATTCGACAAGTCCGTTAATTTATCTCAAGTACAGTAATACAAACGTTATACCACATAATCTCAAGCTTGTATCTTACGCTAGATAGAACTATACTCCACTCGGACCATCCGCAGCATGAGAACCAACAAATGAGCCTTACGATCGTCATGCAACTATTTTGCCATTCTATTGAAAAATCTTGCCCAAGTGTTCCTTTCTTGAACCCAAAATAATATATGATATTGTAATCCAATTGTTCTGCACGTCGCTGACGGGTTACTGAACAACTTACAACCATATTGTAGTAAAAGAAACTACTCTGTTGATATGAAACCATTGTCCCATGCTCAAGGGTTACATTTCCAGTCGAACAACAAAATAGAAAATAAACATAGTATTTTACACTTCCTAAAATATTCGTAAATAGACTTGTTTCTTTTTTGTCAGTTTTCTGATTTGAATCATTTTGTTAAAAATTGCGCATTTCTCTATTATTATCCCTTGTACGATAAAAAGGGAAGAATGTAAAATATCGGGCATTATAAATTATTTACGCGAATAATCCCCGTCGCCGAAAAATCCCCGCACCCTAATTTTAGGAAGGCTCATTTTGAAAAAAAAAATTAAGAAACTAAAATTCCTTCCATAAAAAGAGTAACGTTGGCACAAACAAATATTTCATACCACTTCGCGAGGCCCACGTGGTCTTTACGAAAATAGGAACGTGTAAATTTACGGATATAGCTGCTTGTCCTGAACGTATTTGAGAAATACATTATCACTGCTATAAAATTCATTTGCCAGGAATATTATCAAGTAGGCCTAGGTATTTCATTAATCTGAACTTGCAGTAGGCTCGATTCCCTGTAGATCGAAAGATTCGTTCTCTCCTGCATCACTAGTATCCTCTTATAAATTACTTACAAATTCGTTACATACAACATCTAAAACCCTTTTCACACGCGGTCTTTTCTTTATGCGGATATTAACACGACAGGTGGTGGATAACTCATTTCATGCAATGTAAACAGTTGAAACAGACTCACCGGCGAACTCGGATGTTAGTTTTGCGATATGGTAAGAACTCATTAATTCGAAAGTAAAAGCTTTCCATTCTGAAAAATCATTTGTGGTTATGTAAAATATATCGCTTAAAAATTACGTGGCCTTCAAGGGAAGCACCATGTCTTTTCGCAAAAGCTCATAAACGATGTGCTTTTTGAGGCCAAAATGAAATCTTTGACTTGGGATGTTGAAATTATCAACTAATTGAGCGGTGTGATGTTCAGGACAGACTGACAGTTGTTCCGGAGCCAAGTGTTCCACATCACATGGATTTCCTTATTACATCCGTCCAGAAGACGCCAGTGGTACAATGACATTTCGACAAGCGAATGCACGAATCTCGAGCATACAAGCCCTTCATTGATTACTCCGAGCCTGCTAACATTTCGGATTTATTTCCAAGTATGGAATGACCGGATGTGTATGTAGGAAGGATTGCATACGAATCATTTAATTCATTATAATTTTCTACCAACCGGGCAGAGTGGGTCGTACGACTGAGGCGCTGGCCTTCTCACCCCAACTTGACAGGTTCGATCCTGGCTCAGTCCTGTGGTATTTGAAGGCACCTCGTGCCGGTAGATTTACTGGTGCGTAAAATAACTCCTGGGGACTAAATTCCGGCGCCTCGGCGTCCCCAAAAGCCGTTAGAGTAGTTAGTTGAGGTAAAGCCAGTTATTAATTATTTACCACTTTTTACATCAAGAACTAGTTCGACAAGTATTTTTAATTTTATTCTTAGAAATTGGAATTGTATAGGTATCACGTGTGGCAAAGAGCTTTATTTATGCAGATGATGTCGCTCTGGCAGCTCAAGAGGAAACGTTTGAATTTGCTGAAGAGAAGCTCTCCCATGCTCTGCAAATTTTAAGTGGTTATTACGAAGAGAACCAACTAAATCCAAACCCATCAAAAACATATGTCTGTGCCTTCCACCTGAAAAATCGACAGACAGCAAGAAAATTGCAAGTGATTTGGGAAGGTAAAATATTAGAACACTGCTTCACCCCAAATATCTAGGAGTAACCCTTGACTGAGCACTAACCTATATAACAAACTGTCTGAACACCAAAAGGAAGGTACTTGCAAGGGATAATATTATCCGGAAATTATCGGGTTCAACCTGGGGGGGGGGTGCATCTTCTCCTTTTAAGAACTTCAGAAATAGCTCTCTGTTATTCAGCAGCAGAATACGCCTGCCATGTCTGGTGTAGATCTAGTCATGCTAATCAAGTGGATGTTGCCTTAAATGAGACCTGCAGACTCATTACAGGATATTTGAGATCTACACCACTTGATAAAGTTTCCTGTCTAACAGGTATGCCACCTCCAGATATTCGCCGTGCGTGTGCATCCAGACTGGAGAAATCTAAAGCACTGAACCTGACGACCCATACTTTATATGGATGCCAACCAGCAACCCAAGGAAAAGAAGTCAAGGAAAAGCTTTCTCCATACAACTGAAAGCCTCACTGAACCACCATCGAACTTCAGAGTGAATTCATGACGTTCCAGATCCAGCCACCTTGCAGAATGGATGACGCCTTCCGAAAGACTTCCTTCAGGCCACGAGAAGAGCTGGTCAACATGGAAGACGCTCAACAGGTTGCATTCAGGAGTTGGAAGAACAAAAACCAACATGAGAAAATGGGTTTTTGTCTGACTCCACTCTATGTGAATGTGGTGAAGAACAGACAATGAGCCATCTTCTTGTTTGTAACTTGTGTCCAATTACTTGCTCTCTCCAGAATGTGATAGGCGCTACTAAGGAAGCATGTGAATTAGCCGCATATTGGCCACAACACATTTAATCAAATTTGTATTTATGTAGAGCTTAATCACATCGTTACTTGCCATCATCAGAAATAATTAATTGTTATAGAACCAGATTTGTTATTGTCCTGATGTAATTGTAAGATGTAATTGTTTATTAATTATTAATTAATTATTGATTAAATAAGGAAATAAACGTTTGTATTATTGTATTTAAGCAATTCATCAATCAATCTCAAACAATAGAAAACACATTATATAACTAATTCACGTACCTTTACGAATTTCTTCTTCAGAACTTTGTATATAGCTCGAAATATTTCCTGTATAAGTCATCTAAGAGCTTGTTTAGAAATTATTACTTTGAACTCAAGATCCTTGTAGCTCCGCCCCGTCGCTAAAAATCATAATGTCGCAGTGCTGAGTGATAGTTTTCCTCATAGAAATGTCTTGTTTTTCTGTTTCGGAAGTTACTACAGTTAATAATTTACAGAAAGTTTCCATATCCATACTAAGAAAATTAAGCAAGTCTTCTGGTTCCCGTCGTAACTCAAGCAGCAAATTGACACGAAAGAATCTTCCTCTCTTCAGTAACCATCTTCTAGCGATGAATAACTTTCTTTTTCCTAAATTCGCTCAGTTTAGTAGCACACATAGAAATTATTGTTAACAACAGTATTTCTTCCCTGGTGATTGTCGTAAGACTGAACAGAAGTTTGAGCGGAAGACTGAGCAGTATGGACGCATGTTTTACAACAGTCTTATCTGTCAGTCTTACTTGATCATGCGAGACTGACTATGAAACTTTACGTGTAGACGGGCCTTAAAACTGCACATGTGAACTTTTTTTTTGCTAGGGGCTTTACGTCGCACCGACACAGATAGGTATTATGGCGACGATGGGATATGAAAGGCCTAGGAGTTGGAAGGAAGCGGCCGTGGCCTTAATTAAGGCACAGCCCCAGCATTTGCCTGGTATGAAAATGGGAAACCACGGAAAACCATCTTCAGGGCTGCCGATAGTGGGTTTCGAACCTACTATCCCCCGAATGCAAGCTCACAGCCGCGCGCCTCTACGCGCACGGCCAACTCGCCCGGTGCACATGTGAACTAGACGTTGCGTGATGCTTTGAGTGATCCCCAATAAAACGTCATTTATAGATCGCGAAATGAGTTGGTTTGTTCGTCAAAAGATTGCATTTTTTTAAATTGTTTGGTTACAGATGAAACAATATTATAACACAGTGAACATGGACATTTTAACCTTCGCAAATGCATAAATTTTTGCTGAACGTGAAAGAGATAAATGGTCTGCTATATTTTAGTTTTTGAAAGCGTTCAATTATAATCTTCGTAGTCCTGAAGCAGACTTCGATCTTATTTCCATACTGTCATACAGGTGCAACGTTTCGACAATTTATTGCTATTACAGGGTAGGCAGTGTTCTCCTCACT
This sequence comes from Anabrus simplex, assembly GCF_040414725.1. Taxonomy (NCBI): domain Eukaryota; kingdom Metazoa; phylum Arthropoda; class Insecta; order Orthoptera; family Tettigoniidae; genus Anabrus; species Anabrus simplex. The sequence goes on from NC_090265.1 coordinate 1,303,782,770, forward strand.
GGTGAGCTTCCATCACATTTTTCAAAATACTCCATTAGTATTCGCTTTTGTGATTCCAATCTGCGATTTGCAGATTAATTACCGTACAATATGTGTACAACAGAATCGCGGAACATGCTTGCTAATTAGTACACTGCTGCTCACTCCAGGTACATGGGAGTGTGAGGCGGGTGGCCAACTTACGTAACGTTGTTTACACACCATAGGGTTACAAGTCCCGCATTGCATTCTGCTAAGGAATGTTTCTGTGCCATTCTTCTAAAGGACCACGTAAACTACCCTCTGAGTAAAAGGTTATTTCACCGAGCTCGATAGCTGCAGTCACTTAAGTGTATTAGGAAGATAGTGGGTTCGAACCCCACTGTCGGCAGCCCTGAAGATGGTTTTCCGTGGTTTCCCATTTTCACACCAGGCAAATGCTGGGGCTGTACCTTTAAGGCCACGGCCGCTTCCTTCCCATTCCTAGGCATTTCCCATCCCATCGTCGCCATAAGACATATCTGTGTCGGTGCGACGTAAAGCAAATAGCCAAAAAATGTTATTTCATTTAAAATATTTCCACTTGACCTTATATATCCGGGGAACAAGTAATCGGGCTATCATTGTGCCAGAAAATCTTCATAAAACTCTTGAGAACACAGTTATTATGATTTACAATTCACGTCACATACAAATTATCCTTTCTCAGTGTGTTGTTAAAATCAAGGCACTGTAACGTTTAGATTCATGCCTTCTCATTTGGATTAATATACACAACATATTTGAGACTTAGCCTTGTGAAGAAGGCACACTGCAGGGAATCTTTATCATTTCATAGGAAGGAGTCAAACTATAGACAAACTATAGCCAACTGGACGAGCACAGTAACGGTTCTAGATTAAGGAAAATCTTCCTAATTGGATAATAACTGTTAACCCTATTCCTGTCAAATTCGTTTAGCCATATTATGTGTATAGTTCGTTTTATTCCTAACGTATATTACAAAGAATTTACTGGCTTACAGACCTCTTATATTAGCAACCGCAACAATATGCATTTCCATCATGTAGTACATATAGCCGGCACAACTTTAATTCTGAACACATTTCGTACCAGTAGGGGCCGATGACCAAGATGTGAAACTCATTTAAAAAACACGTATCATCATCAGCAAGCATCAGCTTAATCCTAAATTGATTACCAGCTCTTTGGAAGTAAAACTGATTGCTTAAATAGTTTACAATGTGTTCTCATGAACAAAATGTTAACGTGTGGATGAATTTGTGGTTAAAAATTACGAAATAAGTATAACTTAAAGTACTTACGTGTTTCCTTGAGATCTAAGAATGTAAATTATATTGTCCATAACGAAACATACCTGAAATGGAGGAAAAACCCTCCGACATTAAATATGAAGAACTGATAATCAACAAGAATGCCTTTAGAGGACAAGAAACAATTTTCTATTTAACCAATGATCACAAGATATTATCAAAAGAGTTTGCCTTTATTTTACATCGGTTATTCATTTTTATCGCAAATATAAGGAAGATCGGACTCTGAGACCTCAATCTTAATATTGCGCAAAACCTAAATCATAGGTAGGCAATGAGAGTGCCCCGCTCGTTGAGCTAAGGCGTGAGAGTGGGAAGAGCCGAGAGCATTTGAATTCTAATAGTTTGTGCTGTAAGGACTAGATGGCGATGTGCACTGTCAAGAAGCAAGCAAAGCCACAGCAATGCATCTGGCTGAGCAATACAGTCTTACGGTTCTTTTCTCGTCCATTGTTTATGCTGTATTCTTAAACAACTTTCACGTTGGCCTACAGTATTTCCACGACTACAGGTAGTAGTCAAAGGAGTATTTAGTTATCACATGTAAAATAATGTTCTTTTTTACGCAAAACCTAATGAAATGAATATCATTAAACGCATTTACTTAGCACATTGCGTTTGCATACACAATCACGTACTTTGTTGTATCACCACAATCTAATGCACTGAAGAGTACGAATGCACATTGAAACCGTTAACACCCTCAATAGATACGCGAACCTCCACTGGTTGTGCAAGCAGGTCCTAGAGCGCATACTCTGCTCCTTTACCAGGCTGAGCTGGAACGGTACTCACCGAGCCGAATTGTGGACGCCTTTGGCCTAGATCAAGGTCTCTCAAACGCCAAAAATCTCACGCGTGCAAACTGAGGTGCAGAGGTTCTGTGCATAGTGCATCGGTCCCACTCGGCACGGATCAGCGCGCCTTCTCAGGGCGACTCGGCTAAGTTCGGCTTAACTCGTCTCGGATTTGGAGCGCTACGGAGCAAGTGAGGAAGAGGGAGACAAGTGGAGCAATATGGCATGCATAATCTAGCCAGGGCCTCTCAGGGTGCATGCACCAGTGCATTGCGTTGTGCACGGTGCAGAAGACGACTTCACTTGGTTGACCAGAGTGCAGACCCCACTCCTCGAATTGGAGCAATAGCGCTGTTTCTCTCTTTCCCCAACAGGGATCGAGACAGGCGTGGGGCTGTTGCATGCTAGTGCCCTTTATTTTGTGTTTATATTAGTGATGGGAAGGAGGGATATAATTAGGTGTAGATAGGAGTGTGTTTCATTTGTTTTATTTCAAAGTATTCCGCTATGTGTGTTCTTGATGTAAATTCAGGAGGTAGCTACTTCATTACCGATATTATGCGCCCTTAATGTTGTGAGGGATAAGCATATTCATAGCAGTGCAAGTTTCTTTATTTACTGTGCAAGTAGCGCGTTTTCAGGGCTATTTTGGCCGCCGACGGTGTGGGAGGCTACGTTGTGAAGTGAGAGTAATTTATTTGAGCAGAGAAGACAGGCGATTCGGGTAGGAGAGCAATCAAGATGAAAACGAAAGGCAGATATCACTTAGAATATAATGAGGGTATTGAAACACGTATAGAGGCCTGTGAAAATTTCAATGAAGGGAAAAATATGAGTGATAGCTGTTTATCAGGAAACGGGCTTGAATACGCCCGGATATTCGGTGATGCAGTCGAGATTCGAACTCCCATGCCGGGAGTAAAGAAGGCCTGAGTGACGTTTTATTTGACAGAGAATTGCGCAGTTATTCAGTTGGGATATGGAGGCCTGGTTATTCTGTTAAGACAGAGCATTTTGTGAATGGAAGGAAGAATGTATCTTTGTGTAGCGCTGCAGCTATAGAAGCGAAGAGTTTCCCTTGTAATGTGAAAGGACGAAATATAAGTATCCGCTGTGAGTGAGGAGAGAACGCACTTGACGGATCCTCGTAAGAATACCCCTCCAAACCTGCTCGCTCTGTTCATCTTTCTGCTAGGTAGAAGTTCTTGCGATGTTTACAGCTGACAGACAAGAAGTGAAAGTGAAAATCCGCCTGCTGTGCCAGGAACGCGTAACCTACTTAACCCAGGTGTTTACTGGGTCATGCATTATTAGGACCTCATTCATGAAGAAGTGTATTTTCTTATGCATTTTATTTCAGATAACCAGTGATTTTTGCCTTAATTTTCACGATTTTTATTGATTGTTGATTTCATTTGTCCTGTGTTACAGTGCACGTTTTTCGTTGTCTATATCTTTGTGTCAATGTTCTTTTAAATATTTGCATTTTAACTTAGACCGGGGCTAATTTTTAACCTTCTTGGAGCCAGGCGGTAGTGCGAGCACCCGCCCTTTAAATTGCCAAAGCCGATCAGGTCGGCCTTTAAAAATCCAGTCGGAAGTTGCCAGAGGCGATTACATCGGCCGGCTTAAAATTCTACGATATACGTAATTTTGTGGCTTCCTATGGTGACGTACATACTTTTGTGACAACCTATAGTAAAGGGACTACAAGTTGTTGTGTGCCTGGCCTTGCTTTGGCAGTTATAAGAGGGTGTTCTAGCTTTCGCAAAAGTCGTTTCCTGTGTTTACAATTACAGTACCGCTATCCGGTCAGTAAGAGATTGTTTCTTGCAGTGAGTGGATTTATGGCAGCAAAATGGCTAGTGGTTCACGTGATACTTTTTCAGATAGTATTTATGACGATAAATTAATGCAGTATTTGGAACAATCCGAATATTTATCGGATAGCGATAGTGTATTTATTTCAGAGAGTAGCGATGAAATTATGTCGGACACGCCCCCGGAATCACCGCAGCTAAAAAAGAGACGTTAATTTTTTTCTAATGGCACTAAATCTACTGTTAATATGGAGGCAGATAAAACTACTGATAACGAAGATGATGATGATGATGATGATGACTTCTTGGACTAAACATGCCCCTCCATCTGATTCTCCGCCAATGTCACACTTCCATTTACTTTTCGCTTTCTCTCTCCTAAACTTTGTAAGTCACATATAGTCCTGTATCATCACGTAAATGCCGGTCCCCGCGGGCCAAGTGTAGCGTGCTTGCCTCTCACCCGGAGATCATGGGTTCATTTCCAGGCCAGGTAAAGAATTTTTACAAGCGCCTGTGGGTTGGTTCGAGATCTACTCAATCGAGGAGATGTCTGAGAGTGAGAGGGGGAGGGGGACGCCGGTCTAGAAAACCAAGAATAATGACCGAGAGCATTCGTCCCACTGACCGTGCGTTACCTCGTAAAATGCAGGTCTTCGAAATGAGCAGTGGTCGCTTGGTAGGCCAAAGCAAATCAGGGCTTTAGTGCCATAGATGTTTAACTGCGTAAATTCTGTTGTACTGTAAAATACTTTTTTTCAAATAGATACTAGAACCATAAACGAGGAAAGGTTCTCCCGGAAAACAAAAACTAAAATATCAACAATTATTTTTGATTTTTAATAATTAAGTTTTATTTTTATATCATGCAGTCCACACGTAGACAATTTCTTGTTAATATTTGCCATACATCGATATATATACGCGAATTTTATCGTTGAGTAAAATTGTCTTGTATTTACTAGTGACACGTGTTTGAATTTTTAATTGTAATGTTTTTATTTTCCTCGTTCAAAGTAATTATTCTATAGAATTGTATTTAGAAATACATAATTACGTATATTATTTTGTGTCGTAAATTATATTTTCAAAGCAGATAGTGAGAGATAATGTGTGAAAATGTTTTTCTCTTCCTAAAAATGAACGTTATCGACAACTACAAATCACCAACAAAGTGTTTCTGATTCTTTATATCTCTCAATCACTTGTTTATTCCATGTAGTCGATATGTAGACGAATTCTTGCCGGTATTTGCCATGCACCAGTAGATATACGCGAATTGTAAAATACATGTACTTCCACTAAAAACGGCCAGGCACTTTACAGTAGTAGAGTGAATTCGGATCTCTGGCTTCGTCCAGCTGATGGTGAGCGGCCGACCAGATCGGCTCCTGGCTCCAAGAGGGTTAAGAGAAGTCAGCCTCAGTGCTGGTCCATTTGTGACAGAGTGGTCTGTCGGTAAAAGCAGTGTCGTTTGTAAGATTAGTGAAACCTGGATTCACATTGTTGTGCTTTATTACTTTGATTATGTAAATAATGGACCGAATTTATCTGGATTTTCTTTTGTCAAGGAACATCTTACTGGGCGATTGCGAGAACGCACCCCGTTGGGGAAACCGGCATACTTACTTACCAGCGTCGATTCAATGCAGGATATAGATAGTTACCAAGATTTATTATGTGTTTCCCATTTGTTTCATTTGTTAGGCATTTGGTCGAACTATTGTTTTAAGTGCTTTTTTGTAATTTATTTCAGATGTGCTCGGTACAGGGTTGTATTCTTATTGACCGTTTGGGTCTAGTTAATTTTCTTTCTATCTTCAAGTTTAGTGTGAATAATGAATCATGTGTCTTTGATTAATAAATCCATTTTACCCCCGAATTCGCTTCTTATTCACAAAATAACGACACTGTTTCCCATTCATATACCATTGGTATTTACTTTTTAGGAAGTTAGTTTTTGTCTTAAGGCCCAAATTTTTAACAAACGTACCACAAAGCTCTCCGACTTGGCCTGGAATATTTTTATTTGGATGGGAATGGTTCAGTATTGACATTTTTCACGGCTCTGACCATATGGTTGGTAATTTCAAAAAAGGCAGTACCGGTATATACAGATGTAAAATAAATTAAACTGCTGACTGACAGCATGAGAGCACCGCTAAGGCAAGGATATATGCAAAATATTTAGGAATAATGACTGTTGTAGACAACCTGCTACCACTTGAAAAATTCCAACCAGTCCTCTACCAAACAAAATGAGCAATGAACATGAACGCAAAGGCACCAATATTATCAATGAGCAGAACAAATGTTAATCCCTTACAATATACTGAAATCATATACAAGTCACTGAAATTCACGTCTAAAACGCATTATCGAAAAAGAAACTTCATATGTACCGGTTCGGAGAGTCTTTTGCTGCTAATGGACATACTCTTGGTGGAAAGCTGTGCTATTTATGGAAACAGACCCGGACAAAACGAGGTCTTCCCCTATAGAATACAATTTAATCATACGTCGCATCGACGCAGATAGGTTTTATGGCGACGATGGAATAGGAAAAGTCTAGGAGTGGGAAGGAAGTGGCCGTGGCCTTAATTGAGGTATAGCCCCAACATTTGCCTGGTGTGAAGAAAAACCATATTCAGGGCAGCCAACGGTGGGGCCATACAGAACGCATATACGGTACACACTGCCTGCCATTTCAAATTACTTAATAGGGTGAATCCCTAGGGATTCTCAACAAGGGGGCGTGAGTCAGTGACTACGAAGCTTCATGAGGAATCTCATATTGCTTCCATACCTTCTGCTCTTTTGTTATTCGTCGTACCGAATCGGCAAGTGCTATGGCAACGATGGGATAGAGAAAGAATACGCAGTGGCCGACTACGGATGCTTAACGATTGCGATTAGCGGTGTGTGGGTTGAAATATCCGTGGTAACAGACGAGCACACTGGCTCAGGCCATACCCACATTCAGTGCACAAGGTACTATACTCATATCCATTACGTCAGTGCAGCGTTCATTAACGTCAGCATAGTGCCCTTGTTAACACACGAACACCGCATATAGCGTCTCACCTGAGTGCCTGACGGTGATAATTGAACTGTGGAGAACTCGCGACATGTATCTTGGTCTGATTAGTCACTGTTTCAACCTGATGATAGTGTTCGGATATGACGCAAACCCCATGAAGACACGGACCTCAGTTGTCAACAAGGCACCGTACAGGCTGGTTGTAGCTCTATGATGGTGTGAGATGCGTACGTGCGGTGTGGGCTGGATCCTCTATTCTACCTGAACAGTGTCTGCTCCGTTAAATTGCATGGTGACCACATGCAGCCACTCATGGACTTCGTGTACTCCTACAGCAGGATATTGCACCGTGTTATCGGACCCAAGTTGTCCAGAATTGGTTCGATGAATGTTCTGGAGTGTTTCAAAGATGGATGTAGCCATCTCGTTCGCCTGATATGAACCCTGTCGAGCATCTATTGGACGTGGTGATGAGGTCAATTCACATCCAAACCATGCACAAGCAAATAGTATGAAGCTGTTGGTTGCTACCCAAACGGCATGGGTCAGAATCTTTCCATACGTGTTTCTTCCACTTGTTGAATCGATGTTACGACGACTTGCTGGACGTGCCCAAGCAAGAGAAAGGCCTACACGATACTAGACACCTATTCGAAGACTTTTGGCATGTCAGTGTATATAGATGACCAAGATTTCATACTGAATAATATTTTACCTTCCATTATAAACCATATAAATTACAATCCTGATATTTTGATATATTCATAAAGCGTGTGTACTTTTTTTTGCTAGTGGCATTACGTCGCACCGACATAGATAGGTCTTATGGCGACGATGGGATAGGAAAAGCCTAGGAGTTGGAAGGAAGCGGCCGTGACCTTAATTAAGGTACAGCCCCGGCATTCGCCTGGTGTTAAAATGGGAAACCACGGAAAGCCATCTACAGGGCAGCCGACAGTGGGATTCGAACCCACTATCTCCCAGATGCAAGCTCACAGCCGCGCGCCTCTAACCGCACGGTCAACTCGCCCGGTATGTGTGTATTAGTAAAGTAGGTTTGCAGAGCGTAAAACCCTCATTTCCGGTATAGTGCGTTTCGTGTCTTTAAAAGCATGTTATTTGCTTGTTTCGGGAATGTATACAATCTACGTTAGAATCTGCTACTACCTCGAGGGACCCAGCTATTATTCACCATTTAACTACAAAACTACCGAAGAAAAATTCTGACTACGGAGAAATGTTACTACCACTAAATGAAGAATATGTTAGTTGATGGTACACCCAATTCTGATGGTAAATCTGTTCAGACCAACCGAAACAGGTTTCGCTTTTGTAAATTGCCGTATCTCTCAACAAAGATGTTACGCGAGGGCGCAGAGTGACATAATTTCAGTTAATTGGAAGGTTAATTTTCTCATTTGCTTGTTTAAACTCTCATCGTTAGAGAGAAAGTTCTCAGTACAATAGACTCCATGATGATTTAACTGCGAGAAATGTAGAGAATCCTTGTAATGCGGCAGCTTATCTCTCACTTTTACTGCTTTATGGTTACAAATTGCACGATTACTTAATTAGCCTGATTTACTGTTGAGCACGGCAATGAATCAAAATGTAATACGACTACTACACTAACTCGTTCCACTGCATAAGTACCTTAATGTGCGTGTTGTAATCTTGTTAACCAAAGACTTAGCAGATAACAACATAAAGAGGAAACTGCTAATGCCCATTGTTTAAAAAACAGCGATATTAAGGACCGTTGTGGTGCTGAGGGTTTTTTCTGCTTTAACTGATAAAGTAAGGAGGTAATTCTTTTTGTGAACGCCTGGTTGTACCTAGGCATACCACTACACATGGAAATGTCAATATGTTGTAAGAACCTATATTTCCAACGGACTGGACGTTGTTTGATTAAAATATGAATAAATAGCTTAACCAGGTATATAATATTTTATATCAAAGTGCCAAAATATACACAGTAAGGTATGTACTGTGAAATCAGAACAATCTTCATGAAGGCACTTGCAGGAGTGATACGTAAAGATCACACTATCTATAACTACGGCACCAAATGGAATAGACGGATTAGCTTTGCCTCCAGAAATCTATATATTAAATTTTTGTTTTGAAAACTGAAGTCAGTCGATTTCCTTCATTTTTTTAACTGAAAGGTATTCATGCACAGATTTGTCATCAGGTACCATAAATCACTTAACTTCCACCTTCCTCATATCATTTGATTTTTCAATTTTTTGTCTTTTTGAAGCAATCACATCTTTGGTTCTAATTGATGTACGGAGTTCGTTGTGGCCTAAGAATACTCAGTGGATCAAATTCTTTCATGTAAGCTCTTAACTATTCAAATTGGTTGATTCTGAGGAATGTTATGAGTGCACATTCAATTTGATGTCTCATTTCTTCCACATTTTTTCTCATTGAAGCAATCATATCTTTCGTTTTATTTGAGGTATGCAGTTCATTTTGGTCTGAACACACTCACTGGATCAAGCGCTTACTTTTAAGGCAAAAACTACTTACATTGGTAGACTCTGAGAAAAGTTATGAGTACATTTGTCTCCATGACGAAGATCTTTGAAGGACTTTTTAACAGTTCGGCGCGTAGTGTTGTTTCAAGGAAGGTTTAATTCAATTTCCTTGTGTGATGTATTGATGATGATGATGATGATGCTTGTTGTTTTAAGGGGCCTAACATCAAAGGTCATCGGCCCCTAATGGTACGAAATGAAAGAACAAAAATTGCAAAGGCATCGACTGACCAAAGTAAAAATAAAATATGGCATGAAGAATGAATGGATGGACAGAAACTCAACAAAACACAAAACAAACAAACAAAAACCAGTGGATCGGACTCAATACAGATCGAAAATAACATTATTGCCGACCAAGGAACCACTTATAAAGCATAATGATGCTTGGTGTCTAAAGGGGGTGCAAAATCCACGTCTAAGGCCCCACAGAATGGTACATGTCGCGAGTAAAGTAGAACCATGGTATGTGTCATGTTGGGGTATTAATCAGAAGTAGCGAAGACTCACGGTGTTCCACAAAAGATGGTACTACTCACAAGTATTGCAATACGTACAAGTAACGCAGACCTATGGTGTGTCTCACACAATGGCCCAACTCAGAGTCAACGCAAACCGAGAAGGTTCCCCACCTAGGTGTACTAAACACGGGCGCCGGTATTCCCGTGGTGTTCCTCACATAGTGGGTACTAATCACAGGCAACGCAGACCCACGGTGCTGCTCATATAGTGGTACAACTCACAGGCTACGCCCAGACCCGCGGTGTTGCACACATGGGTACGACGCACGGGTACTGGAATCCACCAGGCCAGGCTTTTACTGCTACTAATCACAAACCTATTTCGTACCGAATTTAGTGGTACTACTCGCAAGTACAGGCAACCTATGGTGTTCCCCGCGTGATGGTACGATTCAAAATTAGTTTCATGGTTCTAATTCAGTCAGCCCTTGGTCGCCCCTTTTAGTCGCCTCTTACGACAGGCAGGGGGTACTGCGGGTGTATTCTACATGTGCGTCCCCCACCCGCAGGGAGGTGTGATGTATTTTCAGGTGTTTTGTTGACTTAATATTACATTCTATTACCACAGCAGATCATGTGCTTTATTTTATTAACTCGAAACTTTTCAAATATCCGTGAGGATAGTAACGAAAAACACCAAGCTTTGTACATTGCGGGCGGAGCCAGTGGGAAACTGCTAGTTAACCTGATACTAAATTTTGATGTAGGACAAGTGAAGCTAAAAGCGATGTACCACTCCAGAAGTGGAAGATTTATTTCGAATTCCTGATCGGAAATCGAATCCAGATCCTTCCGGGTGAACCAGCTCGTCTGTCCCACCTCTGTTAGGCAGTCTCTAACATTGTGTATGCACTATATATGAATTATTTCTTCTAAAATATTTAGTCAACACATGCTCTACTCTGTCAGTACGTGTTTTACTTTCCGAAACAAATATACCTAACACCATCTGAAAAACATATTTTCCAAGTAGGTGAAGAAAAGCTTGCGCTTGCACACTTACGCTGTTCTGCTTCTGATCCCTAATTTCGGTAACCCCATCCTCATGCCTTCACGGGGGTTTTAATAATTTTCAAATTTTCTGTGCGTTTGATTCTTGCAGTAGCTATACTGCCGTATACTCTTATTGGTACGGGGTTCTCTGGCATCCATGTTTAAGTCTCCAACGTGTCAGAAACTGCCTCATAAATTATTTCCACACTAGTTAAATGCCGGGGCTGTACCTTAGTTAAGACCACGGCCGCTTCCTTCCCACTTCTAGCCCTTCCCCGTCCCATCGTCGCCATAAGACCTATCTTTGTCGGACTTCCGTTTTTGTCTCACACTTCTCACAAAACTCTTACATCGGGCCACCTACTGTTCCACAAATGTCCCACAAAGCAGAGCATGGATGGGTTGAACTGTACATAGAGGAATCGAAACACTTGATATCCAGGACAAACTATCTCAGTCCGTATCGTCTGTTTCACTCTAAAGTTTAACCAAGAGCGAAAACATAGTTGAAGATTATTATGAGTAAAAAAGGCCAAATTTGGGCAAAAAACAGCATCAGGCCCTCCAAAAAGCGGCAGTTTTCGTTTGGGGACACGAAACGTTACAGGTAAAATGGTGATTAACAGTAAAGAGAAAGGTGTTGGAGTATCGAAGTGAGTTCAAAATGAATCCGAGCCCAAAATAGGAATTTGTTCAAATGAATTTCAACGAGTTTTTCTCTGACGATCAAAAATGTTCACAATACTGTGAGAAAAGAGTTTTCTTTCAACACTCACATTGACCCCGAGCTCACAGTTGATACAAGGGACGGATCGAACAAAGGGGGAATATTAAACGAGACGCCCGCATTATGAAGAACTCATCAAAGTGGTCAAGAAGGGCATTAAGAACGACGTCAGAATTGAGAGTATATAACACTCAGCAAGTGTAGGTAGAAACAGCTGACAACATAAACATGGAAGGGCTACGTAGATTGGTTAAAGGAAGCTCTAGAATGAACTATGCTCAAGGTATAGCCTTGTACGAGAGAATACATCTAATCGATATTATAGCAACACGGCTGGCTGGAGAAGAAGCAACAAATCTTACATCGGGCCACCTACTGTTCCAAAAATATTCCACACAGCAGGGCATTGTGGGGTTGAACTTCCTGTGCATAGAGAAATCGAAACACTTGATATCCAGGACAAACTATCTCAGTCCGTATCGTCTATTTCGGGCAAAATGAAACTGGGAAGTCCAGTAACAGGCCGGAGAGGCGTATACCTATGCCATTGCTAATTGTGTGCTACAATTAATTGAGAGGCTAATCCTGAACAGAATTGCCTACAAAGTGCTACAAAACAATAATGATTCAGACTTCAACGGAGTTGCACGGACCAAGTACGGGTACTCTCAATAACCACCCACAAAGGCGCAGAGTTCCAGAATCGCCACGAAACTTCTGCCATTCATAGATCTTAAAGTAGCTTATGACACTTTTTTAGAGAGAGGGTGTAATTTAAAGACTACTTCAGGTTATCCCACATCAGACGTAGCTCGTCTTTTAAGTAATACCATTAGTGATAACAGTTTTCAGGTCATAATTGACAGTAAAATTAGCAAGCCAAACAAATAAAGAACTTCCTCGAGTGTCTGTGCTTGCTCCACTCTTGTTCACCTTGAATATATCAGATTACCCTCTACAATATTCAGAAAGTTTGGATACGCTGATGACTGGGCAATTGCCGCTAAAGATCCGTGCTTTGAGAGAACATAGGAAATGCTGACAAATAATCTCTCTGTCCTGGGAGACTACTTCCGAAAATGGAGACTTCATCGAAGCACAACTAAGACCGAAGTGGCCTGTTTCCAGCTTAGCAATAAAATGGCGACAAGAGAACTTGCAATTTACTATGGTAACACCCTCCTCCGCTACAACGGGTATCCCAAGTATTTGGGTATAATACTGTACAGAACAATGCCATTCAATAAATATCTAGGAGTCCGACTCGTTGGCTGAATGGTCAGCGTACTGGCCTTCGGTTCAGAGGGTAGCCGGATTCGATCCCCGGTCGGGTCGGGGACGTTAACCTTCAATGGTTAATTCCTATGGCTCGGGGGCTGGGTGTTTGTGCTGTCCCCAACATCCCTGCCACTCACACACGACCCATAACACTAACCCATAACACAAATAACACGCAGTTACCTACACATGGCAGATGCCGTCCACCCTCATCGGAGGGTCTGCCTTAGAAGGGCTGAACCCGGCTAGAAATAGCCACACGAATTTAATGAATATCTAGGAAAGAATTCTACCGAAACAAAGACAAGAAACAACGTCGTGAAGAAATGATGTGGCACCATTTGGTGTGCCAGTACAAAACTCTCCGCTGCTCAGCTTTAGGCCTAGTTTATTCTGTCGCTGGGTACTGTGCACCGGTGTGGATAACAGACCTCATGAAAGATTAATAGATATGCAGCTGAACAATTCCATGCGCATGGTTACAGGAACAATTATGTCAACTCCTACGCAATGGCGCCCTAGAGTTTACCACATTCGTCCACCTCATTTCCCGCAGTGCACCACACTATTGAAAGAATATCTGAAGGTCCAGACCAACAAACAAATACCTTTCGTTGTGACGTTAACTATATACAGTACATTTGTGCCGATCGCGCTCAAGACATCCGCCTATACGGCAGAGAATCTTGTAGTTAACAAATGTATCCGGGCTGAAAAATGGCCCAATGAACGAAAATCGTTTTCTCTTCCAGTGTGTTGAGAAATGCCATCCATAAAGGAGAAGGTTCCTGAATTTTTCAGCCTGAAAATATCTGGTCGATTCTGAATTGAATTAGGAGAAACCACAGTGTGTGTTAGGATCTTCTGTATACGTGGAGAAAAATACCTTCATCATGTTGCGACTGTGGTGCTGAAAGGCGGGCTGTCAGGCATATGGCTCAACAATACCCACGGAGGTCTTACAATGGGGAACTAAAATACCCTTCCGTCGGGACACCACAGGCAACAACAATACAATTATTATCTCGATGTACGATTAATTGTTATGTATTCCGTATGATAAATAAATAAATAAATAATAAATAAATAAATAAGTAGCAAACCTGAAGATGGTTTCCCATGATTTCCCATTTCCACTTCGGGAAAATGCTAAGGTTAAACCACCGATCAAGTGCCACGTAAAACGAATTGTAAAAAGAAAGAAAAGTACAGCCAGTACTAGCAATCTCATATACTAGCATTTTCAAAATCGTACGAGTAACTGTGACGATAAGTATATAGAAAAGAAATATTAAAAAGTGCGAAATCTACGTAGGTCACTTACGACTGATGACAGCCAACTACCTCACAAGGACAAAAATCATAGTCTCACGTTTAGTCGACGTGCATTGTGTGGCATTTCTCACATCATTAACCATTATCCACTTGAACGTGTGTCAGTGCAGTGCAGACGGTCTGATACCAGGAGTCCATTGATTACTCAATTGTGTATATGCATCTGTAGTTAATTGGGGTTGGAATTAAGATAGGACTTACGGTACTACTGTATCTCAGTACATAGAACTATATGTACAAGATAACCACTAGCATTCCCAAGTGTTCCATATTTGGTTGTTTGAATAATACACCTTATTGTTCCTAACGCACAGCGTTACTTAAGCAACACAGATAACAGTTACTTGACCTAAACTTCTGCGAGTAAACTGATTTTAATCTTACCTAAATTTAGGTTCGTGTTCATCAAGCCTTTCCAGAACGCAGACCAATGGGAGGAGGTTTCGATGAAGCGTTACTGTCAGGGTAAACGGCTACTGGTGACGTATTCGGATGTACTGTACTTAAGCCATATCTATAGTATACACACAACGATTCCATCTTGGAATATGTATAAGTGAAAGTTCTTACTATTCATATCGCATGTAACATTATAAATAATTCTTTCGTTCATGCTGAAAGAAATTTTACGTCATAGAATTACGGCGGAACAATGATAATAAATACCCTCACTGGATAAATGGTTTTCCCCTAAAAAGACTATGATTACAAATACGTGTAAGTAGTATATCTCCTTCTTACTGACGTTTTACCAATTGCCTGCGCTCGGCACTTTGCATAGATTTAACCCAGTTTTACAACAAATGCCACTCCTGACACCAATTTTATGTGTAGAGTTGTATTCAATTTTGCATGCTTCTGTGGTGTTATTCATGAAAATGAAAACGAAGATGAGTTACAACGAAAATACCCAACTCCCGAGGTATAGAAATTAACTAGAAAATATTAAAATCCTCGATTCGGTCGGGATTCGAACATGAGGTCTTCTAAACCGAAGGCCACTACGCTGACTACATTATTATTATTATTATTATTATTATTATTATTATTATTATTATTATTATTATTATTATTACTATTATTTACAAAGAAACGTCATCGTCATCTCTAACGATATATCGCGCTAATTTTTCTTTAAATTCTGATAATAAATAATAATAATAATAATAATAATAATAATAATAATAATAATAATAATAATAATAATAATAATAATAATAATTTACTTTTATTATTGTAGAGTAGCTGGCAATTATGCCTTTGCTGGCGAGATGTAGTATTTACAGTGCTCTATGCCTTCTGGTATCGGATAGAAAGAATTGTTTCTTTCATTGACCTGTCTCGTGGTCAGTCTCACCCTTGGCTTTGACAGTATGAAAGTGACAGAGGTATGAGCGATGCTAGTAATACCATTCCTTATGCATCCTATCTCTGGCATGGATAGAGTGAAAATATCGCTCACAGTGTCGGTTGGTGCATGCATTTCAGTGGGCTTGGCAGACTGATATGTAACAGCATCATCTGGCTCAGTGAGGAAAGTAAGGGGAAAGTACCTTACTCCTCAATTCCCTAGTATGCCTCTTCATTGACACCTAGGCTATCTATGACAGCTTTTGGCGAAGCTGTGGAGGATCAAACCAGCCTTCGGACTGAATACCCAACATATACATACAAGTGTTAACTTGTAATGATTGATATTACGTAAAATGAGATTTCGAAATGAGCGGTCATTTAAGATTTGTATAGGGTGTAGTGTCATGCTTATAAGTAATGCGTGTTGCAATATTCGACGACCGAAATTGTTAGTGTCAGACTGCATGTTAGCTTGGAATGTACGTCCGGTCCGTGCTCAGCGATTGCGTGAAGATAATACCGTGATCCATCTTTGCGTTGTTAATAAAAGAGCCCATTTGTTATTGAGACTATTGTGATTTATATCCGCCTATGCTGTAATATTTTATGTATTTTTCAATTTTATTGAGTAAAATGGGCACCGCCTTTCCAAACAATTCCACCTAGTTTATAATTTCCAATATGTAGTTAGTACATTTTAATCCTCCTAAGATATTATACCACCGAGCTCGATAGCTGCAGTCACTTAAGTGCGGCCAGTATCCAGAATTCAGGAGATAGTAGGTTCGAACCCCACTGTCGGCAGCCCTGAAAATAGTTTTCAGTGGTTTCCCATTTTCACACCAGGCAAATGCTGGGGCTGTACCTTAATTAAGGTCACGGCCGCTTCCTTCCCACTCCTAGCCCTTTCCTTTCCCATCGTCGCCATAAGACCTATCTGTGTTGGTGCGACGTAAAGCAAATAGCAAAAAAAAAAAAAAAAAAAAAAGATATTATACCACGACGAGAGAGAGAGAGAGAGTGAGAGATAGAGGGAGAGGGGGGGATTCTTTCCATAACCCATTGCAATACCTACACGCCTGCGAGGTAAGAATCGTATTTCTGAGGGAAGACCAGGCAAACGGGTACACATATGTGTGCCAAACCTTGCCTCTCTACATTGTTTTGAGCAGTGCAACTTTCTTACATTCATATGAATATACTGTAACTGAGTATACAGCTCACCTTAACAGAACTACCTGAATGCAGCCCTGATGATTTGCTTTAGACATAAACAATAATTATATAACACGTCTATAATAAGGTGGCAGAATTTTTTGTAACCACGAACTAAAAATTAAACTAAACGAACTAAAAGTTATACTAGATCCTCGACGGATGCTCAGACATTTTATAAATTCGTTGAACACTTGTAATAAAAGAGATATGAATTCTCGAATAACTATAAAATATCAGTATATAATGGGTTCAGCAGGGCTCTAAAACCAGCGTACGGATATTCAGAGATGACCTATTTCTCCTACTCAAAATAGACGTTGCACAGCTATTGATCAGACATGTACCAATCATGGCAGTATTTTAATGGACATAATTACCAGAGGCACAGTATTATTATTTTAGCCCTTTCAGACCGAGTACGCACAATTGTGCGGGTTCGTATTTTAGTTATCCCTGACCGTATTTGATGTTTTTAAGGCGCTATACCGGACTGCAGTGATTGTGCAGGACACGTGGCATGTATTTCAATTGATTTTAGTATGCGCTTGACCGCCAGGGCGAAGGAAGAAGAGTTTAAAAAGCACAGTTGATCGGCGAGATGGCAGGAAGCAGTAGTGCCGAAAGTAAGTATTTATTTACTGCGTTTATATTAATCTAGAAGCTTTACTGAATACCGGAATATATTCAATGAAGTGTGTACTTTGGTTAGTGAACGTAAATTTTGAAGCTACACCATCGTACGTGATACAACGAGGTTTTGAATTTTGATACGCACAATTGTGTGGGTCCTGTTTTTCGGATGTTAGTTTTTATTTTGTAAAATAAACTATTAATATATGTATTGAGGAGCATTTTAGTCAGTTCTTGACGTACAAACAAAAATTCACACCTCCAGTTTTCTTTCAGGTCTGAAAGGGTTAGGAAAATATTTGGTAATAACACAGTTGAAAGGTTTCCTTTTCTGAGAGCGTTTCTTATCCATTGAGATGTATGTAAACAATACCTGCAGTATAATACATGACGCACGGGTATCAATATAATCACACTAATTACCGACCTTCATGAGCAAAATGTGATAGTTGCATGACACTGTCCATTAACCATTCCATGGAATTACAAACATAAGCCCAATAATTGACTGTATTATAGGCCTGCCTAATTTTTCTCCTTTGGTTAAATGGCGGTGGTGATCGTTAATTTTAAGAGGAAGAACAACTGGGAAAACTATCCTCTGTTAGCACTAGGCACAGGAAAGGTGGAGGAGGTCCGATCCTTAGAAGAATAAGGGTAACGGTAAAGGATAGAGAAGGATCACAAAGGATATGAAGATGATATATTTCCGAAGTCCCGCAATCCTGACACGTTCCGGTCGGTAGAGTACTGATCAAGAAAGGTTAGATAAGAAAGATGGTGTAAAAAGACTGATACAAGTGCGTGAAAGCAATGCTAGGCTCATCTAAAATCCGCATGGTAGCAGACCACGATCCCTAGTTGAAAGCCCTTGTAGTCACCCCTTCTACTCACCTTGTATAACCCCAGGTTTGATTTCAATAGCCTTTGAGATTCCCCCCCCCCCAAAAAAAAAAACTTTTATGGATTTCGAGTTTCCTACTGTCTCTTGATTATTATTAAGGTCTTTTACATCTGTACAAAATTCTTCCAGCAGAGTCCAGAATGTAGCTCGGTCAACAGGGTCGTATGCCTTCTTGAAATCTACGAAGGTCTTATTCTGTTTGAAGCCGTTTTCATACACATTGCATTTGCGTTTGCGTCTACCTTAAGCATTTTACTGGGATAATATAACGAGAAAAAAGAGGTATTTTTAAAAACTGCCATTTTACATCTAATAACTAATTAGAAGTATAGTTTGTACACCATGACTGCCACCTCATTTCCTCATCCTTGAGTCGCTAAGAACCTTCTATTTGTAAGTGTGACTTTAAATTGCAAGCAAAGAAAAGAGGAAATACAATTACAAAATTCAGCGTTCTGTAGTACAAATGAATATCGCAGAATTGTCGAGTTCGTCATGCCTACATTCCAGAACAGAAGTCCATTACATTCCCCTGCATGTTGTGGTAGCGGGTGACTGATGTGACACAGAATAGATTTCCAACCAGTCAGCGTGGAGTTTATCACGTCAGCTGGGCGAGCGACGTATTCCGTGTTTCTTACGAATGGTGTCACAATTTTCCAATAAAATAACTTGGTGGTTAAATCGCAATTTTCTTCTGCATGTGAGCATCCAGACACAGAGGCTGAGTCATTGACCTCAATGGTATCGCGTGTTACAACGCACATGTAACAAAGGAACTTAGGCTAACATTAAAATGAATCTAGGGCAGTTCGATAACTTTAAAACTAAGGTCTCTCGATATGTGCCGTTACTTAATATTTCCTTTCCATATTGCCATAGCTTTAACATACATACTAACATAGTTGCTTCCCGCCTGATTGGTTTGTGTTAGATTTCCAGCTTGTCCATTGATTTGAGGTTTAAAGGATATATATGAGATAAA
Organism: Anabrus simplex; assembly: GCF_040414725.1. Taxonomy (NCBI): domain Eukaryota; kingdom Metazoa; phylum Arthropoda; class Insecta; order Orthoptera; family Tettigoniidae; genus Anabrus; species Anabrus simplex. The sequence goes on from NC_090265.1 coordinate 1,303,802,230, forward strand.
TTTCAACTTAAGGTATATCTGTTGCTTGTTCAAGATGCTCGTTGTTTAAAGGGTCCTAACATTTAGGGTCATCGGCCGTAAGGTATTTATAAGAGAGCTTTCTGACATATCTCACTTGAGCTCCGGACGAATAGGTCATAGGCACTTCCATCTCACAAAGATACTTTCAGGTAAACTGATTTCTTACATACTTACTGTACATATACAGTTCCTACCAAAAGTTTAAGGACACCTGCGTATTTCATGAATGTGATTCGTGTCCTTAAATTTTTAGTCTCAGGAGTACAATTTTTAACAGAAAATTAGTACATATTTAGAGGAATATTTCCTGAAATTTTTATTAATATATATTGCTCTTTGTTTTGAAGTAACTGATTTTTTTTCTTTATGATCATTGGAAAGAAAGTTGGTATATATTTTGAATACTTGAAATCTCGACAGTGCAATATGGGGATTACATTAAAAAAAATTGTTATAGAGAAACACAGATACCTGTAGAATATTTATAATTGTACCGGATCTACTGAACGAGGCTGCGTTATTTGGGTACCTTCAAATACCACCGGACTAAGCCTGGATCGAACCAGTCAACTTGAGCTCAGAAGGCCAGCGCTCTATCGTCAGAGCTGCACATCCCCACAACATTTCCTTTAACGACGAATAAAGTTTTCTGACCTTTCTTTTACACGGCTGAATGACTAAACTAATTCAATGATAGCCCACCGTGATTCATTATTTGGATGTTATAAGCAAACCCTTTGATGACTTAGATGCATCGTATCTTAAAACATCCCACAAAGCTGAGCGATCTCTCCTCGCGCTAGTGCATTGCATCCCAATAATGGTGACCAGCGCAAAATATCTGCAGTTGTATATTCTTGATCCTGATGACGCTGCAGCACACAGAATACGAGAAAACTGCCGGTGCAATGAAACATTACTGTTACTAAGTACATTCATTTCACGAAACAATGCATTTGCGGAAGAATGTAAAATTCCTCATGAAGCATGAAGTTCAACAGGAGATAATTTAAGAAGCTCGCATGAATAATTATTTTTCTTCTAATGAATCAATGGCTAAAATTCAACATCGCAAAAATGATCAAACTAGGTATAATGCACCGCGATGCGATGCAATACAATGCGGATTGTAAGCCGCAACTATATTCTGTTTTCTACAATAATATTGCCTCCCAGTCACTGCTGATTCACTATTGGGTATATATAAGCATCAAAAATTCAATATCACAACAGAATTAATTAGCACTTTTAGCCTAAATTTGAATCATTCGATAGAAGTGTATGCTATCTTCTTCCTATACGGGGACGAAAGCTCGGGCATTGTCATCCCACTGCAACTTAGACCGAAATGCATATTCTATTTACGAAATCAGCCTGCAAAGTGAAGATCAAGAGTTACACAAATGCAATACTATAAATACTCTCTTTCGATATGTCATGAATTAAATCCGAGCTTACGTGCGGGATAGTTGACACAGAAATACATGGTAGATGCCTACGTAAAAACTTAATTCAACAGACTTAAATACATCAAAAAAATTAAATCTCAACTGGGGATCTTCTAAATAGATAAGTGTCTCATGATGACATCCAGAAGGATGGAGATGACAGAGAGTTTCTTCCTGGAAAACCTCTTATTTTCCCCGTCATCATTTCAAGGCAGTTCACGAAGTATGATCTAATGTTTTCAAGATGCAATGGTGACAGCGAGAAATTGCGGCAATGCAGACATTTGTTACAATGACATGTAACGCATAATGCGTCGAACATCTGTCCAACATCGTCCATCGTGCAAGAGTTTTCCAAATCAAACTTATGGAATTTAGAGAAAAATGGAAGGTTCTGTATAGGTACTATAAGGCAGATACAGGTCTCAGGAAGGACATCCCAGGGATCATTAATGGACACTGGGAGTGTACATGTGAGGACTTTGAGGAGGCAGAGGTTTTCATTCAGCAGTATGTAAAGCTGGTTGGTTATGAGGATTATGTCCATGTCTCAAATAGACTTCCTTATGATTAGGCACAGATTCAGAAACCAGGTGTTGGACTGCAAACTTTTCCAGGAGCAGATGTGGACTCAGACTACAACTTGTTGGTCATGGATTGCCATCTGAAGCTGAAGACATTGACGAAAGAAATACAAGGTGATGGGATCTAGACAAGTTGAAAGAAAAGAGTGTGAGGGATTGTTTCAAAGAACATGTTGCACAAGGACTCAATAGAAAGGTTGAAGGAAATACAAAAGGGGAAGAATGGAAATTTATGAAAAATGAGGTCAGTAGGGCTGCTGAAGAAATGTAAGGAAGGGCGGAAAGATCAACTAAGAACCAGTGGATACTTCACGAGATACTAGGCGTGTTTGATGAACGACGAAAACACAAGAATGCAAGAAAAGAAGAATGCAGAAAAGAATACAGGTGATTAAATAATGGAGTGGATAGAAAGTGCAAGATAGCTAAGGAAGAATAGCAGAAGGAGAAGTGCAGAGATGTTGAAGGATGTATGGCCTTAGGAAAGATAGATGCTGAATACAGGAAAAACAAGGAAACCTTTGGAGAAAGAAAATAGAGGTGGATGAATATTAAGAGTTCAGATGAAAAGCCACTTCTAGGGAAAGAGGACAAAACAGAATGAAGGCACGAACTTATCCAACAGTTATATCCAGGTAAAGACATAGTTGAATTGGTTGGCAGGAAGAACAAGATTTTTGTTCAGGCGACTGAAGATTCATCAACACGAAGTCAAACAGGGGAAATCCAGGAGTTGGTTTAACAATAACTAAGAAAGTAGGTCAGCGGGTAAGCTACTACGACCAGCATAGTGAAAGAATTATTCTTGTCAAGATTGACACCAGAGCAATATCCACCATAATAGAGCAGGTATATACGCCTACTAGTTCAGCAGAAGATGAGGAAATCGAAAGAATATATCTATCAATCAATCAATCAATCAATCAATCAATCAATCAATCAATCAATCAATCAATCAATCAATCAATCAATCAATCAATCAATCAATCAATCAATCAATCAATCAATCAATCAATCAATCAATCAATCAATCAATCAATCAATCAATCAATCAATCAATCAATCAATCAATCAATCAATCAATCAATCAATCAATCAATCAATCAATCAATCAATCAATCAATCAATCAATCAATCAATCAATCAATCAATCAATCAACCAATCAATCAATCAATCACTAATGATCTGCATTTAGGGCAGTCGCCCAGGTGGCAGATTCCCTATTTGTTGTTTTCCTAGCCTTTTCTTAAATGATCGCACAGAAATTGGAAAATTATTGAATATCTCCCTTGGTAAGTTATTCCAATCCCTAACTCCCCTTCCTATAAACGAATATATACTCCAATTTGTCCTCTTGAATACCAACTTTATCTTCATATTCTGATCTTTCCTACTTTAAAAGACACCACTCAAACGTATTCGTTTACTGATGTCCTCCCACACCATCTCTCCACTAACAGCTTGGAACATACCACTTAATCGAGCAGCTCGACTCCTTTCTCCCATTTCTTCCCAGCCCAAACTTTGCAACATTTTTGTAACGCTACTGTTTTGTCGAAAAACACCCAGAAAAAAATCGAGCTGCTTTTCATTGGATATTTTCCAGTTCTTGAATCAAGTAATCTGTGTGAGGGTCCCATACACTGGAACCATACTCTAGTTGGGGTCTTACCAGTGACTTATATACCGAGCTCGATAGCTGCAGTAGCTTAAGTGCGGCCAGTATCCAGAATTCGGGAGATAGTAGGTTCGAACCCCACTGTAATCAACACTGAAAATGGTTTTCCGTGGTTTCCCATTTTCACACCAGGCAAATGCTGGGGCTGTACCTTATTTAAGGCCACGGGCGCTTCCTTCCCACTCCTAGCCCTTCCCTGCCCCATCGTCGCCATAAGGACTATCTGTGTCGGTGCGATGTACAGCAACTAGCAAAAAAAGAGACATATGCCCTCTCCTTTACATCCTTACAACAACCCATAAATGCCCTCATAACCATGTGCAGAGATCTGTACCCTTTATTAACAATCATATTTATGTGATTACCCCAATGAAGGTCTTTTCTTATGTTAACATATAGGTACTTAAAATGATCCTCAAAAGGAACCTTCACCCCATCATATATGAAGATGGAAGATTTAAAACAATACGAAAAGGCGACGAGAATACAATTGTGATGGGAGACTGGAATGCGGTTGTAGGCTAAGGAAGAGAAGGTAATACAGAAGGAGAATTCGGATTGGCGCAAAGGAATGAAGGAAGAAGTCGGCTGGTTGAATTCTGCACTGATCATAATTTAGTCCTGGCTAACACTTGGTTCAAACACCAAAAACGATAGCTGTATTCGTTGATGAGACCTATAGACACTGGAGGGTATCAAACACACATCATTATGATTAGGCAGAGAGTCAGAAACCAGGTGTAGGATTTCAAAACTTTCCCAAGAGCAGACGTTGACTCTGACCACAACTTTTTGGTCATGAAATACCATCTGAAGTTGAAGAAATAGAGGAAAGGGAGGAATGCAAGAAGATAGGATCCAGGCAAGTTGAAGGAAAAGAGTGTGAGAGATTGTTTCAAGGAACATGTTGCACAAGAACTAAATTAAAAGGCTGAAGGAAACACAATAGAGGAAGAATGGACAGTCATGAACAAATTAAGTTAGTAGGGCTGCTGAAGAAATTTTAGGAAGGAAGGAAAGAAGGATAAACTAAGTACCAGTGAATAACTTAGGAGATACTAGGCCTGATTGATGAACGACCTAAGGGAATTTTAGAAATGAAGAATGCAGAAAAGAATACAGGTGATTAAATAATGACGTGGATAGAAAGCGCAAGATAGCTGAGGAAGAATGGCTGAAGGAGAAGTGCAAGGATATTGAAGGTTGAATGGTCCAATGAATGGTAGATGCAGCATACAGGAATATAAAGGAAACCTTCGGAGAAAGGATATCTAGGTGTACGAATATTAAGAGCACAGATGAAAAGCCACTTCCAGGGAAAGAAGACAAAGCAGAAAGATGGCAGGAACATATCCAACAATTGTATCAAGGTAAAGACGTAGATGATTTGGTTCTGAAACAAGAAGAGCTGATGAAATGGGAGACCTAATTTTGAGGTCAGAGTTTGACAGAGCTGTGAGAGACCTAAATAGGAACAAGGCACCAGGAATCGATGACATTTCTTATGAATTACAGACTGTCTTAGGAGAAAGCACCATGGCAAAATTATTCCATCTAGTGTGTAAGATGAATGAGACAGGAGAATTGCCATCCGATTTTCGGCAGAATGGTGTTATACCTGTTCCCAAGAAAGTCGGTGCTGACAAGTGTGAAAACTACCGTACCATTAGTTTTGTATCTCATGCCTGCAAAATGTTAACACCTATTATTTACAGAAGAGTGGAAAGAAACGTTGAAGCTCAGTTGGGAGAAGATTAAATTGGCTTCAGAAGAATTGTGGGAACATGTGAAGCAATCCTGACTTTACGTCTGATCTTAGGAAACCTAATTAAGGACAAGCCAACGTATATGGCGTTCGTAGATCTAGAAAGGACATTCGATAATATTGATTGGACCAAGCTATTTGAGATTCTGAAGGTGATTGGGATCAGATACCGAGAACGAAGAAATATGTGCAATCTGTATAAAAATCAAATCAATCTGCAGTGATAAGAATCGAGGGCTTTGAAAAAGAAGCAGCAATCCAGAAATGAGTGATGCAAGGGTGCAGTTTGTCCACCCCCTCCTTTTCAGTGTTCACATAGAACAACAGGTAGTAAAGGAAATCAAAGAACTTGGAAAGAGAATCACAATCCAACGAGAGGTAATCAAATCCTCGAGATTTGTCGATGATATTGTTATTTTATCTGAGACTGCAGAAGATCTCGAGAAGTTGTTGAATGGCATGGACGAAGTCTAGGGTAAGGAGTACAAGATGAAAATAAATAAGTCCCAAACAAAAGTAATGTTGTGCAGTCGAATGAAGGCAGGTGATGCAGGTAATATTAGATTAGGAAATGAAGTCTTAAAGGAAGTAGATGAATGTTGTTACTTGTGTAGTAAAATAACTAACGATGGCAGAAATAAGGAGGACATAAAAAGCAGACTAACAAAAGCAAGGAAGAGCTTTCTTAAGAAAAGAAATTTGTTCACCTCGAACATTGATATAGGAATTAGAAAGATGTTTTTGAATACTGGAGCGCGGCATTGTATTAAACTGGAACATGGACGATAAGTAGATCATAAAGAAAGAAAAGAGAAGCTTTTGAAATGTGGTGTTACAGAAGAATGATGAAGGTGAGATGGATAGATTGAATCACGAATGAAGTGATACCGAATCGAATTGTTGAGAGGAGATCGATTTGGCTAAATTTGACGAGAAAAAGAAATAGAATGATAGGACACATTTTAAGACACTCAGGACTACTTCAAATGGTTTTTGAGGGTAGTGTAGGTGGTAATAATGGTAGGGGTAGATCAAGGTATGGCAAGCAGATTAGAACAGATGTACGATGCAATAGTTTTGTACAAATGCGAAGTTTAGCACGCGATAGGGTGGCACGGAGAGCTGCATCAGACCAGCATATGGACTTATGGCTCAAACAATAATATAATAAAAATAATTATTATTATTATTACCGATCGGAATGACAGCGCGTGCTATGGAGCCAGTCAAGCTTTGCATTCGGGATGAGTGGGTTCCATCCCCACTGTTGACTATAATGAGAATGGTTTCCGGTGGTTTCACCTTTTCACTTCCAGGCAAACGACAGAAGAGTTCCTGTCATAGTACACAGCAAATGTTTTCCATCTCCTTACCCAATTTCACCTGCATTGGCTCCTCAATTGTGGTTAGCGAAAAAAAAAGGGGGGGGGGATCTCACCTCATGTCCGTATTGCCTATGACTGAAAACAAGAACAGTAAAAGTACGCGTGAGTTATCAGGAAGATATAAAGATTAAAGAACCCGCATCAGGAAAACGAGATTAAAGGTAGATAAATAAATATTATCATCATCACCATCATCATCATCATCATCATCATCGATTGCAAGTCTGTCTCAATATTTTGGATCCCCGTGTAAACTTTTTAACTATATTGTAGAACTGATAGTGTATAAATAGATAGTCCTATTAGTTATCTACTAGAATAGTGTACTCTCCAGTGGAGGATCGAGAAATAGAGTGAATCACAAGAAACGATGACTAGACTAAAGTAATTAATTTGAATTGTTTATTTGTCATCAACACAGTAATATTATTCCAAGTAAAGATAAACAGATAATAATAATAATAATAATAATAATAATAATAATAATAATAATAATAATAATATATTAATATGTATAGAGAATAGGTAATATCCCAGTATAAACTTGGTATTAACATGAAAAACAATGGGACATAACTTTTCTTATAATATTAGAATCTGGAAGTGAACCATGGAGGGCCAGATTGAAAGCTACTGTGCTGAAACTCACGTATCTTCCATGTGTCATCATATTTTGGAAATGCTGTATGTCAAGAAAATATGGCAGAAAATCATTTTACCTATTAACAAATCGAAGTTCTTATGACATGTTTACTGGGAATTCAATACCAGTCGGCAGTAGATAGAAGTTGGCCTCCGGGCTAGACCAACAGTAGTGACCACTTCAGATGCAGTTTAAATAGGAGACGCTTGTAAGTGACAGGGCAAACATTCTGTGACCCCCATTGCTCGTTCGAATCTAAAGCCTTCCAGCTCGTTGATCTGAACAGCATGTGATGAGATTCGGAAAGCTCTTAGAAGCTCCATTGTCCCTGCGTCTATCTGGTAGCAGCCCCTGTATGAATTCATGAACTATCTATTTACAATGCAGATGTCGATTAAGATTATTTTCAGCGTTACAATGTTTCTTCGCAGCTTGGTTCTTGTGTGATGCGGATACCGCGTTCACTAGTGTGGTCTAATCCAATTTGAAGTATTATTTATTTAGAATTCGAATAGATTTCTATTCCATGTTATTTAGTGATTAATATTCCTGCTCCGATTAGTGGTCAAGTAGTTAGTGTTCAGGAAGGCGGGTTCGATCCTGGACGATGATGATGAATGCTTTCAGACAGGAAAGTTCGTAACCATGTTACACACCATGTTCCTTTATCTGATGATCAAGTTTGGATCACGGCTGCTTGCGAGGTATCCCAGCAACATTGTCCCTCGGCTATAATACACTTACGCCCAATCTGCATTCCTGTGTCATATCACACAGTGATTCTCTGTTTGCATTGCAGAAGGACGTATCGAGACAGCATACTGTGTTGAATGCTTTATAGTTCTCAAGGAAATATCCTGAAAATGTATGTCGGGTCAAAAACATATATGCGTAGGAAAAGTATAATTTTATCATATTATTTCAGACATAAACCAATGAACAAATTGGTCTATCATACGTAAAATTTGAAAATCATAAAACATTCCATTGTATCTTCACTGTAACCTGAAGTCATAATACTGATGGTTGGTGAAAGGAGGTATCCCCCGAGGGTGTCCTCTAGCCTGACATTTTTAAATTGTCCTTAGCCTATTGTACAGGCCATTAACATTATTCATAAGGTTTATTAAATACTCTAAGCATAGAACTAATGTATAACACACAGATAAAACTGAGATTTTGTTGTCTGCACAGAACATCAATGAGTTCGTCCTATCTTGGCATATAAGTATGTCGTAGTTGTCAACACTGTCCGCAGAAAATACAAGAGCAGTGAGTCCATGCCTGGTGATATCTACTTTGGCCGCAGAGTCGATGGTGGAAGCCGTAGCCTGCGGTTCTGATGTATACGTGTTAGAGTGTTAAATTAGGCTATTTCCATTTCTCAGTGTGCATGGCAGCTGTCTCATAAAATCTGGATCAACAATCACTGCTTTCTGTTTTCTTCGTCAGATTTGAGATTCGCGTTCAGGTATGACATCAAGGTTAACGATATTATTAAATAAATCGGTCTCAGCTAGTGCATAATTATACTAGCCTGGTTCGTCTGGTTCTTAATAATTGTATGGCTCTTTTTATATAGGTTGATTTTATAGCTTCCAGTCACTTCAAATTTGCAGGAGATAGATAGATTTAAATTGTGCCCACCACGTAGCAAGCTATGGGTACAACATTCAAATGAAGCGTAAATCTGTTCATAAGTACAGATTTTCTAGGTTGTCGATCTCAAAAATGGTCTTAGTTGCTCCAGTGCATCTATATTCAGCATGCCGGACTGACGGACCACCCAATTGCTTTGTGAAAGGAGTATTATATCATCTGCATATAACAGTATTTCTGTTCCTTCCGAGATGACCTACTACTTCTTGGGTCAGCAGATTAAATAATATCGTATTCGAAGTGTCGCCTTGAAGCACACCCTTAAAGTGAATTTTCATTCCAGATTGACCAACTTCATTACTAATAGTCAGCAGGTTGAAGCTTAGCACCATTTGCAGAAGAGGCTTCTCATTCCCCAGAGTGGCACTGAGTTTTCCGATCTATATATTCCTATCAGCTCCATCAAAGCTTTGGTATAGTCCACAAAGTTTGCGTACACGTATTCCCCTGCAGCATTTAATTCCTTCCATTTGACTGTGAGCACTCTGTCAACGACATGTGTCGTGGATCTCCCAGATATGAACCATATTCCTCATTAGGAATGTACAAGCTATACCCGACTATTCTACTAACATACTACAGCTTCGTACGCTCTGCAATTGTGCATGAAAAAGTAAGTAACCTGAGATAAATATAAAAATATAATGAATAAAATCTGCCAGTCTGATCGCAGGCATTCGCCAGCTGGCGGGTGTAACGATTGCCTTTTGGGTGTCAGTTTCTTGATAAAGTATAACTCTTATAAGGCTGAAGGAACGAGTTGTAACATTACAAACCGATATGTGTAACCCGTCATGGGGGTTATATGCATATATATATATATACATATAAATATAATAATACTGCCGAGGGAAATCACAAAGTATCGGTGACACCGAGTAATTTCAAGCTGTAGGTACTAATATTACGCAGTGAGTTAAATGCCAAATTGAGAATGGAGGCCGTGGTAAAAAAAAGTATATCCAATAAGCATTCCAGAGTAACAACAGATAGCGCAGTGGAAACCATACTAGATAATATTAGAAAATGAAAAGAGAATGTGGGGAGTAATAAGGGACAAGACGGGTGAAAATAGATGAGAAACCAAGATAAAATTTGAAAACATATATTAGAATAATAAATCATAACTCTAATAATTTACATGGAAGGAGAACTGTACAATATGAAATTTTCCCAACCACATATACAAAATACAGATTCATTATTGTAAAATAAGATATCCAAGAGAAAGAAAGCAAACAAGAGAGAATAGCGCAGGAATGGAAAGGGACGAACAAGGAAAGGATAAATATGGCTGTAAAGAGAGAAACCCAGAACAACGAGAAAAAGAGGATGTTTACAGTTACCAAATACGAGTATACCAGCAGGAAATCATCTGAACAAAATCTAAATGCTATATGCAAGTCACAACCACTTCCGTTATCACACGAATTGACACAAAGTAACGTAGTTCTACAGGCGAATAATCACAATATACTTCAAGTCAACCAGTTTCACAACATTCAGACATTCAAATAGCGAAGCACTGAACGGATAGAAGTGTGTGTACAGTAGGAGTCGCACAGTTGCCAATACACCACCCGCACATTTAGAGAGAAAGTCGTTACTAGGTTCGTCAATACGAAAAAGACAAGTGAAATTTCGGCCTGGAAATGCCATGCTCCCAGTCAGAATTTGCAAGGAAGGTATCTCCCAGTGCAACGAAAGGTATTTACAGTAAAGAAATCAGTTTGTCATACCTCATCATGAACCAAATTGTACCAACTGCCCGAAAATGGAGACTTCTGGGCACATGTCCATAAGGACGGAGTTGACGTTGAATGTTGCTCCCTCCACACAGGCCAAAGTCCATCTCAAAACATTCAGAGGAAGGCCAGGTATTTATAGTGTGGAGTAGAGGGGAAATAATAAGAAATATGTCTGGAAGATTCCAGAAGTTAGTGGAGCATGCGCGACAAACCAGGCAATGTCACATGACGTCAGCCGGCGAAAAGGAAGTTAGTTTATCGTAGATCGTAATGGTGCATAGAGCAGAGTTCATGCAAGGTATGATGTGTGCAAATTCACATAAGTATGTAAGTTCCAGTTGGAGAGAAAATGGTTTATATCATGATGAGGGTAAGTCCATATTAATAGTAGAAAAAGGTTATGTGCGTGGCGAAGTTCATAACTGTAGTTGCCGGTGAAGTGAGGAGTCCGTTACATATGCTGGCACATGAAATCCACCAAAGTTCCGTTTTTTTTTTTTGTTTTTTTTATGAGAACCTTGTGGGAAGCCTTCTCTGATTTTCTAGTTCCGTCCTGCGATCTATAATGGGCAGAAAATGAAAATCGAACACCCGCAATAACACACATTCCGCGCAAAAGGTGGTAACACTGTTGTTACGTACCGTATCGATACTGCCATCGCTGTGGTGTAAGTGGTACAAAGGCATAGGAGATCCAGTGAAGTGCGCACATCATGGCATAGAGACAACATACAGGTGCATACAGTTGTTGGGTTATTTCTTTGTTGGTGCGCGGATCGGTCTAGTGTGTTCATCCAGCTGTAGAATTGGAGACAAGCAAAGAAGAGCTGAGAAGTGTAGGTCGTTTTCTGGTGGCTGAGGGTGCTGGATTACGCGAAATTTATCGCCGAATGTCTGCTATGTATGACGAACACTGGATGTCCATGACGAGTGTGCACGAGTGGCATAGGTGATCCCGAGAAGCGCGCACATCACGGCAAGAGGTTCCCGGCTGAACACAGGCCCATTGAGCCTTTATTCCTACGCTTTAGCGATTAGCTTGGGAAACCTCAACATCCTCCGTACAGCCCGGGTATTTCACATTGTGATTTTCACATTGTCAGTGACCTGAAGAAAGACATTCGAGGACGCCAGTTTCATTCGGATGAGAAACTGCAAGGGTGGGTGCGGTTGTGGATCCGTCAGCGACCTACCTCTTTCTACAAAACTGGAATTGATCGCCACGTCTCCTCGTGGGAGAGTAATTACTTTTGAATGAAACCATTGCGTGGTCACATTGTACCTGGTGTTTGGTCTTCATTCGCCTGCCCCTTATATTTTATCGGATTCAATGTTGCAAATAATATTAAGGGCCGTCTAGGACAATACGTCACCACATGCGCTGATCAGAGGCCACACCATACAGTTGTCCATGTGAAATGGCACTACTTCATACCACACTTTATGACAGTGGGATTGGAACCCATAATATCCCGGATGCAAGCTCCTAACCGCAGGGCCCACTCGCCCGGTAAGTTGATGTTTGTCTCAATGTTCCTGATATTAACCCCTTCCAGGTAATGGTATTTGTTTGATCGTCCTGCCATGTTACTCAAATTATTCTTCAAAAGTTCACTACATTTGATTCAGTAATAAATGACACATATTCTGCTCGAACGCGCTGTCATTCAATAACTGGCGGCGGATGCCATAGACAACCAGCAGAGAAAATAAATTAAACACCCGGGAAGTGAAGATTTAAAACCATCTATCTGGCCTAGTGAAACGAAAAATAATACAATTCTTTGGCCACGTTGTGAGAAGGAAAGATGATAACCTGAAAAATTTATTGTCCAAGGAAAAGATAGCGCTAAAAGGTTACTAGATCCAGATTTGTAACACCACTTGGTTCCCAACGAACGGAAATCAGTTAATTGTCATGAATGGCACCAACTCATCAATTATTCAACAATACCCTCCAGTTACCATACTCGGACACTAGTGAAACAACGAGAGAGGAACAAAGAATTTCATATGAGACTGCTTTGGGGGTACTTTTTCAGGAAATTTATGTGTCTTTGGTATTAAATATCTGCCAATATTTGTATAAAGTAAGCCCTGGTGTGAATTGTGAGGCATTCTGTGAAGTGTAAGTGAGGTCTAAGAATTCCAATAACTCACCAGAGTTTCCATAGCTCTGTAAAGGCATGGAGATTTAAAGCGTGTGAAGCCTTCGTGGAACTTGACAACTTAACGCACGTAGATCCCGCGAGAGAGGATTTATAGTAAACGAGAGCGGACCTTGTTGAAAGTAGCAGGAAAAGCTTTCAGAGAATCTGAACCCTCGACAGGCAGTTGTGGAAAGAAACTAAGAGTCCGTGAACGGTAAAATTTAGTACACCCTGCACATTAGCCATTAATGCAATGAAGATTAATGACCCCTAAGCTCATCTGTGGATCGAAAATCAAGATTAGGAGTAATATTCTAACTTCCCAATAACTAGTTCACTCCTGTCGTCGCTTGCCATAAATATTTATAGGTTCTGACTATAAATGCCATATCCACAGACTTATATTCTCAATTCTCTCCCACTTTATTTCTTCTTTCGATAGTAGTTTAACGTCGCACCAATTCCTATTACGCTTTTTGCGGCGATTACTATTTATACCTAATTTTAAATTAAAAATTGATATAGAATATTTAAACGCACAAACTAGAATAAAGAATATGGTTTCTTGTAATCGTTTGGTAAAATTAATTTACAAAAATAAATGAAGTTTATACTGGAAATGGAGTGTAACTTCTTGATTCTGGGGGGTTGTTTCCAGAGATACCCTGAGTTATCTGTTTCAAAGCACTTACAGTATTAAACAATTAATCATCACGTTTATTACATTATTCCAGTCAAGGGTATAACATGTAAAGGTGCAAGCTAATTTCAGGAACTGTAATATATGCAATACATACAAATATGTACATGAAAATTGGTGGCTGAACTGTAGCAGAGTGAAATATTACAAATGGAGAGCAACGTCAATTATTTTCACACAGTTAGCAACTATCAAACTGTGAAGTGTGTACTGGGTTCGTGAAAATGTACGCTAGTACAGATGAACTGTTATTAATTCCACAACACACACGCATTCACCACATGTTGTTGACAACTGCCATTTCTTGGAAGTGGCTTAGGGTCTAAATCCACCTGTGTGAAGCCTGTATAGTGCCTGATGATCGCCACCTGTGTTTTGGAGAGCTGTTTTCCCACATCTCCAATCTGAAGATATTCTGCTGATTGGCGGTGGAGGAAGATGTTAAAGAGCACAGGAGTCAGAACACTTCGCTGTGGTAGCCCAATCTTCTGAATCCCCTATCTGCTGTTTGGGCATTGAAATTCCATAATGAACCTTTGGTTTTGGAGGAGGCTTCATATCATGCAAGAAAGATGAAAGTCGTTTGTGAGGTGTCAGAGATTGAACACAAGCAGCCGGTGGTTAACAGTATCATAGGCCACTATTCCATCTTCGAAGGCCACTCCCCTTACTTTCTTCAACTCAAAATCATCCTCTATATCTTGTGTCAAACTTAGTATTTGCGAGATACAGTCATCCCGAGGTCTAAATCCAAATTGTTGCAGAATGATGAGAGGATTAATTGCTTTGTATAATCTGGAATACTGTAAACTCAAATTATTTTTACAGACCGCATAGGAGAGAGAGACACGTCTGTAATTCTTAGGATAATTGCGGTATTTTCATTGTTTCAAGATAGCCATTTTTTGGATTTCCGTTAAATTTTTGGGATATGACAAGAAGCAGGGCAATTGTTTAGCATGATCAGAAGTCAAGCCTTCGTTTTTTGGCCGAAATGCTTTGTGTGTTCTATGCTGATATCGTCCACACCAGCAATTTTACCAAATTCGCACACATCAATAGCAGAGTTACCTCCGTTTAAGTTGAACGTTATGGAGAGGGTTTGTACTTCGACTTTTAACTATCTCGATATAGTTATTCCTCGTTTGGCATTCGTCAGGAATATATTGACTATTTGGTTTGGTGAGACATTTGTAGGAGGTGGGTCATTTTTTAGATTATTATTATTCAGCTCTCTGAGCAGATTCACGCCCCAAGCTCTTCCATGGGTGTTACAAATCTCTGCCTCTTAACATCAGATATTGTAATAAGTTATTCTCGCTCTGCGGTGCAAGTTGTTCTCATTACAACGGTTTCCCGTAATGACATTGATATATCTCTCTACCTTAACTTTTGTTTCTGCATTAGGCTCCCAGACATAAGTTGTCCGGGAGGTCTTCAAATGTTCTGCGAATTTGGGGTAGTGGTCTGGGGTAGGAATGAGGTTTATCTGTCTCTCTTCTAATGCTTCTGTAATTTTTTTGCCAGTTTGCTTTTAAGAAATTAAATCTACGGCAGACATATACTGACTGAAGTTTAACAACAGCCTTCACTTAGCACGTAAGTTAATTGGCCGGTGTAGAATGTTTGGTACTGTATTGAACGAAGATTTTGTACATTGCTGGATGATCTGCTCATCAACAAAGATAAAGTCTGGATTATATCCATATCTACACCTGCTACTACTAAAGGCGGCTTTCAAATTGTTGTCATGGATAATCCCAAGTGGTGCTGTGGCTGTTTATGCGGCCAGATACTATTGTAAACTTCCCGTTTTGGAAGGGATCGAGTTCTTTAAGCGTGAACTGGGCTCCTGGAGATTCGTATATAGAAGAGAAGAAATAATCAATTATCTCTGTACCATTTTGTTTGATGACAACATAATACAGATCTCAGGTTTAAAAAATACGGAATTGCTATAACTTCTTGTGAGATCTCTCAGGGGCGACTTTAATTCTCGGTATTCTGGGTCCAGGAATACTGCCATCACTGTGTGTCTGTTGGATGCAGAGAATGTTACAGTTCTTATTATAGAAGATTTGTTTGAAAAATTGTACTTCCGCTAATGACATGCCTTTTACCTTAATTGATCATATAGTCAGAGTCAGCACTGCAAGAATATTCCCGATGAAAGCTTCATTTACATTAATTTGCCAGTTATAAAATATTATTGCATTAGAGTTTTTGAATGTTTCATTCCATCAGTTTCATACTGTTTAATTTAAGTTATTCAATTACGGACTAACTTAAGAATATAGAAATGAGTGAAAATTGAAGAAATGAAATATTACTAAACCATGAGTATGAAATGTTCTTTAAAAGAATGAAAAAAACCATTAAAATGTATGATGCAATGACCTCCACAGAACTGATTCCTCGGTATAAATTCATGACCATCTGAATTCAGCACAAATCGAAACGGAGCAGGTGAAATACGTTTAAGCAAAATATATTATTGGTGTTTTAAAAGGTGAGATTCAAAGTAATTTTCAAAAGAAAGGAAAGCAAATATACTTGTAAAAAATCTAACGGGCATGTTATCATGATAATTACAGTCATATGCATTATCTAGAAATTGAACAGGCTGATCCTGAGTGCAGGTTAATTTTGTTTCTATCGTTGGACTCCTACGAATGTAATTTATTTAGCTTACAGTACATGTTAAGAAGCAAATTAAAGAAAAAAGAATATGATAGAAGCATAATGAATAATATACAACATAGAAAAAATAAAAATAAATGAATATAGAAATGGAGTGTGGTATAAAAATAAAGAAAAACTAAAGAAAAGTACAAAAACATCAATTAAACAGAATATGAGAAACTAACGGATGGAAAACGTGAAGAAAACTTGGATGTCTAGTTGTTTCAGCCACTGAATAGACGCTATCAGAAAGGTCATGGATAGCCCAGGAGAAGACTGTGTGTGGGCACCCGAATGTGATGCATGGCATTTTCTGTGTTTCGCCATAGTCATATAAAAATCCAAATAATAAGACATAATGTAATCTTTGGAATCTTTGGACGATAATATTTCTCATGCCTGTAAAGTATTAAAATTGTAACATTTATATTTTACCCAAGACTCTTGAGCACACGCAAATGCTGGGTTAGTCTCTTAGTTTGCTTCAAGTCCTGAAATACCTGGCCAAACAGTAGGCTTAAATACGTACATATTCACTCCGTATTACAGAACCCATTGTTTTCTTACAACTTGTTTTACGTCGCACCGACACAGATTGATCTCATGGCGACGATAGGACAGGAAAGGGCTAGGAGTGGGCAGGAAGCGGCCATGGACTTAATAAGGTACAGCCCCAGCATTTGCCTGGTGTGAAATGGGAAACCACGGGAAACCATTTCAGAGCTGCCGACAGTGGGATTCGTACCCACTCATCATCATTAGTCGTTGTGCTCATTACTGAGCGTCGTGACCTCACAACTCCATCATTTCCTTGTTGCAACCTTGACAAGATGTCTACGTCCCGAGCGGTTTTCACATTTCGTTAATATGACCTGAAGTGGTAGCCCAGTGATCTTCTTCGCCTGATCTATCCATCTGCTTGCTGTTCTTCCTCGTGGTCTACTGCCTTCAATTTTGCCTTGTAAAATTACCTTTTCCATCTCGTCTTAAAATGTGGCCAAGGGGAGGTAACGTTCACTCACACGGGAAGATAGGCGTTTCTTGATGCAGAGTTCGTCCAGAATGGAAACATTAGTTCTTTTTTCTGTCCAGGATACACGTAGCATTCTCCGCCAAGACCACATCTCAAAGGCATTAATGCACTTTTTGTCTTTAGCATTCACGGTCCAGGTCTCACAGCCGTACAAAAAGACGGAGAACACTAGTGATTCTACCAAGCGCATCTTCGTGGCTTTTGATATTGCTCGGTTCTGCCAGATCTTAGTAAGTTTAACCATTGCAGCACGACCTAAGACAATACGTCTTTTTACCTCATTATCACAGCTTCCCGTGTCATTGATGACAGACCCCAAGTATACAAATTCCTTAACTAAATCCAGGTCCTTTAGGTATCCCGTAAGTTGGATTTCACCTTGCCGATCAACTACCATTAGTTTGGTCTTTTTGATGTTTATCTCTAGACCATACTGAAGACTAGTGTTCTTCACCCTTGTAAGCAAGTCATGATGTTCCTCTTCACTAGCAGCGATGAGGGAAGTGTCATCTGCAAAGCGCAGGTTATTAATTTTTCTGCCACCAATCGAAATTCCACCATTCCAGCCATTGAAAGCTCTTTTGATGACACACTCTGCATAGATGTTGTAGAGTTGAGGTGATAATATACAGCCTTGCCTTACTCAATTTGTCACATTGAAAATGCCTCAGAGATCACCATCCACCTTTATGGTTGCTGCGTGGTTTTTATACAGGCTTTTCAGTAACGATATTAAGTGCAGTGGAACCCCAAATTCCTTTAGCACTTGCCACAACTTGTCCCACATAACACAATCAAAGGCCTTTTTGTAGTCCAGGAAGCAAATAAAGGCAGGGACACAAAACTCGCGACATTTCTCAATTATCTGTCTCATGTTCAGGATAGACTCTCGTGTTCCTTTACCTGCAACAAAGCCTGCTTGTTCTGCGGATATCTGAGGTTGCAGGAATGGTTTTGAGCGTTGATTTATTATGCAGAGCAGAACTTTGCTTGCATGGGATATTAATGCGATAGTACGATAATTGGAACAATCCCTTATAGACCCCTTTTTGTGAAGAGGAATTAGTATTGATGTTGTCCAGTCCTTGGGCCATTCACCAGTTTTCCACACCATATTACATACCAAATGTAAAACACGCATGCCTTCCTCCCCATCACTTTCAACATTTCTCCCGAAATACCATCCATACCTGGGGCTTTGTTGTTCTTCAAATGATTGACATCATTCACAATTTCAGTTAATAAAATATCAGGTTCTTCTTCATACCTCAAAGAAATTTCCTATTCGGCAGAATTATTTCCTTTGCAATACAGCATTTCACAGTATTGTTTCCACCTCTCTATTGCTTTGTTCTTATCAGTAATGAGGTTGCCATCTTCATCTTCAATCACCCATGTGCGTGGTTTGAGCTCATGGGTAATGCTGTTGACTTTTTTAAAAAGATCACGTGTTTGATTCAGCCTATGATGTTGGTCTATTTCATCACAAATACTGGTGAGATACCGTGTCTTGTCAGTTCTGCAATTGCGCTGTATTTTGCTGCAAAGTTCACTGTATGCTTCTTCGTCTTGCTTGGATTGAATGCCACGTCTCTTCAGTGTGCTCCGCTCTTCTATCAGCAGTAGAGTGGTGTTCGATATCCAGGGGTGCTTAGCTTGGGAAGAATTAGTAAATGGTTCAGGGAGAGAAGAGTTAATGATTGACTTGAGGTTATCCCATGTTTGGGAGGCTGATCCTTCCTCCTGTACTTGCTGGAGTTTTGGCCTTATTCTTTCTCCAAAATCTTGGAGAGCCTTTTTGTCAGTAACGCGAAATTGTGTCACTCTCTTCTTCTTGATCAGTTTCAATTTGATCCGCATTTTCATGGATAGCATAATGTGGTCACTACCACAGTCTGATCCAGGATAGGTTTTGCAATCCAGTACAGAAGTCCGCCATCGTTGCCTCACCAAAATGAAATCAATCTGATTTCGAACCCTGTCGCCAGGAGAAATCCATGTGTATCGACGCCGTGGGTGATGTTGGAAGAGAGTATTGCAGATGGACAGGTTATTGCCAACACAAAACTCCAGTAGACGCTCACCACGCTCATTTCTCACACCTAGACCGTGCCTTCCAACCACATGTCCCAAATGATTATCTTCAATAGTCTCGCCTATCTTCGCATTAAAATCACCCTGAATGACTAATATTTCCTTCTGAGGAATCTTTCTGATGGTGTGTTCCAGCAACTCGTAGAATTCATCGATTTCATCATCCAGTGCAACTGCAGTAGGAGCATAAACCTGAATGAAGTTGATCCTACACGGAGAAGCATTCATCTTAATGGAGATGATTCT
Organism: Anabrus simplex; assembly: GCF_040414725.1. NCBI lineage: Eukaryota > Metazoa > Arthropoda > Insecta > Orthoptera > Tettigoniidae > Anabrus > Anabrus simplex. Next base: position 1,303,822,067 of record NC_090265.1, read on the forward strand.
CTCAGAGACAGGCTCATATCCGACGACAGCACTGGCCGCACTTGAGCGACTGCAGCTATCGAGCTCGGTGAACGCATTGTTAGGTTACGGGGTAGAAACACGAACACACACTCAGTTTACCTGCATCATTTTAATAATTAATTAATGTTATTTTGCTTTACGTCACACTAACTACTTTTACGGTTCTCGGAGACGCCGAGGTGACGGAATTTTGTCCCGCAGGAGTTCTCTTACGTGCCAGTAAATCTACCGACACGAAGCTGACGTATTTGAGCACTTTCAAATACCACCGGACTGAGCCAGGATCGAACCTTCCAAGTTGGGGTCAGAAGACCAGCGCCTCAACCGTCTGAGCCACTCAGCCCGGCAGCATCATTTTATTCCACTCCTCTTTTTGTACGCAGATGTAAGACTTAACCTACGAGTAATTTCAAAGAGCTACATTTTTACACCCAGTGCCTAGAGGTAGAAATAACTAAGTGCCTGACACCTACAATTCTAGTCGGACGACTGAAGTTCGAATCCTCGTTGATCCTGAGTTGGAATTTTCAACTAGAGGATCACTTAGCGTCAGGGAAGACAACCGGCCTTAAACCCCTGGTCAAATCAAAATGAACCTGGGTGACTTCAGAGACGCAGGAAATGACTGGAATGACGGGAAACGTTTTCGTTCTTGTACAAATGACTCAACTGTCTCAAGTCAAGAACAAAGAGATTAAAGTATAATATTGAGCTGACTCCTGTTCTAATATCCCATGGGAACACACCACTTGCGTTGACTGTATTAGCTGTGGTCTCTGCATATGGTAATTCAACACGAATCTCGCACTAATTCTTGGTAATAAAGCGCCAACATGTGTCAGTTGTTCTCACCATAAATTATGGGAGAGTAACTGAAAGTTCTCCTTGCTGAAGTCACTTGGGCACTTAGAATCCACGTCACGAGAGGGAAATCTAGCGGGAATCGTGTACTGCTTTCCAGTCATTCGTAGAACTTTTACACATAAATCCTTCGGTGCTTTTAAAGAAGCCGGCCCCGTGGTGTAGGGGTAGCTTGCCTGCCTCTTACCCGGAGGCCCCGGGTTCGATTCCCGGCCAGGTCAGGGATTTTACCTGGATCTGGGGGCTGGTTCGAGGTCCACTCAGCCTACGTGATTAGAATTGAAGGGCTGCCCGACAGTGAGGTAGCGGCCCCGGTCCAGAAAGCCAAGAATAACGGCCGAGAGGATTCGTCGTGCTGACCACACGACACCTCGCAATCTGCAGTCCTTCGGCCTGAACAGCGGTCGCTTGGTAGGCCAAGGCCCTTGAAGGGCTGTAGTGCCATGAGGTTTGGTTTGGTTTTAAGGAACAAAACAACAAGATTGTCAGCCCTAACCCCTTCAATGAAATCTCAAACTGAAGGAAATACAAACAAAGTTATGGCATAGGATCTGAAGGCTGGTTCGAGGTCCACTCAGCCCACGTGATTGCAACTGATGAGCTATCTAACGGTGGGATAGTGACCCCGGTCTACAAAGCCAAGGAAAACGGCCGAGAGCATTCGTCGTGCTGACCACACGACACCTCGTAATCTGTAGGCCTTCGGGCTGAACGGTCGCTTGATAGGCCACGGCCCTTCGGGACTGTTTCGCCATGGATTTTTCTTTTAGATTTAATTTTATATAAAACTCATTAACAGTATTTGTTAATACGTTGTCATTTTCGTGATTGTATGATGGTTGATTCTAAATTTCTCACTGTGACTAGATCACTGCGTAGATCTGCTTAGCAGTTCCTAATATGCAGTGCAGTAGGAAATTTGTATAGATGCTTGACTGCACAGTGTCTTAGCTAGTTGCCGTATTGTTACAAAGAATATAGAGAAATAACTAACAAAATGAAGCCTTCGTTTTTATTCTTTAATCGCAAACGGAAACAAGTAACTTGGAGAGGTATTTTAGAGATCCATGGACAAAACGGCATTAAAATGATGTAGACACACATTTAAGAAAGATATTTCCATGCCATGAGTAAGGAAAGAAATGAACATGAAAAATATTTATGTAAAAAATTGAACCAAACCAAACCAAACCAAACCCCATGGCACTACAGCCCTTGAAGGGCCTTGGCCTACCAAGCGACCGCTGCTCAGCCCGAAGGCCTGCAGTTTACGAGGTGTCGTGTGGTCAGCACGACGAATCCTCTCGGCCGTTATTCTTGGCTTTCTAGACCGGGGCCGCTATCTCACCATCAGATAGCTCCTCAATTCTAATCACGCAGGCTGAGTGGACCTCAAACCAGCCCTCAGGTCCAGGTAAAAATCCCTGGCCTGGCCGGGAATCGAACCCGGGGTCTCCGAGTAAGAGGCAGGCACGCTACCCCTACACCACGGGGCCGGCGTAAAAATTGAAGCCAATGTAATATTTCGGTTAAGTTCTAATGCGTGAAATTAGATACTTGATCTCAGTGCAACATACACTTTCTTAATAAGAAATTAAAGTACATGAAAGCAGGAATGTGTCTCCTTAATATTACCTGCCATGATATATAAACTGACGACAGCACTAATCTGTATGTTATTAGCTGTCGCATTCATGCCTGAGTCGAAGACTGAAATGAAGCTTTCTTCAGAAGGTTCTAATCATAGCATGCTCTTCTGAGGTCAAGTTAAAATGGTTATGTAGGTTTTATATGCCTTAAAAGAAGAGTTGAAGTAAGTAAAAGCACACTGTATTATCGATACCATGCCAATAAGAAATTTTAACTACTCACAACACAATTGTGGGTTTTATTAACTCATATGCGAGACTCTTGGCATTGTACTCAACACCCCAGAGCCTCTGATATCATTGTAACTAGCGTATGTGTGCTGGTTTTTGCTTCCCCGTTACCAATTACCAGGAGTCCTACTCTGTATGGATTGATCCCAGTTTTACGGCCGAATGTCATTCATGTTTCCAACCCTATGTGGAGTGATATATTCTTTACTGCGAGTTTCTGTGGTGGTTTGAAGTGTTGTGTGCAGTATGCAAATTAAGATATGTATTAATATGAACCAAAATACCCAGCCTCTAAGCTTCAGGTAACTTATTAACTAGACTTGGTAAAAATTCTCGGCTCGTCCCGGAGTCGAACTCGACACCAAGTGAACCGAAGGCCAGTACGCTGACTATTCAGCCAAGGAGCAGGAACTTTAGTGCTATTTATTCATAACTAATTCATTAAGTATTTGTTGGTTTTACGCTTTTCGGATACGACGAGGTGCTGAAATATTTCCCACAGGAGATCGTTTACATGCTGGTGAACCTACCGATACGAGGCTGGTTTGTTTAATCACCGGATTGAGCCGGGATCGAACCCAACAACTTGGCCTGAGAAGGCCAGTGATTCTACCACTTGATATACTCATCCCGGCTTTAATTAACTGAGGATAGATATCTATAAGCATATATCCATGCCCGGTGAGGTATAGTATTACCATTGCACTATATCTCCTGATTCGTCCTAGAACAAGTTTACTATTCCCATGAACCTGTCTCAGCCTGATGTTTTGCTTTGACAATATGAAAGTGACTGCAATATGAGCGATGCCATAAACGCCATTCGTTATGCAGCCAGTCTCTGTGCTAAATGCTCGCGAATCTACCGATACGAGGCTGACGTGTTTAAGCACCTTCAGATATTGTTGGACTGAGCAGATATCGAACCTACCAACTTGGCCTGAGAAGGCCAGCTATTCTACCACTTGATCTACGACTCTACTTGTCAGCCGCATATGTGAAAACACTTGTGGCTCTTTGGGGAAAACAATAAAAAACGAGCTATTTCCTCAGTTCGCTAGCACGGAGTGACGCACGATCTCTCTCTGACAGATGGTGTAAAATTATTGGAGATCTTAGCAGCTTTGGGATTTATGATTCAAAATATTATTGGATAAGTAGAGATCGTGATCAATATGTCTGTTGTAATTAGAAAAAAATCTTGGAGTTGTACTGGGTAACCATGTAAAACAAACTAGCAGCAATGTAACAATATCACAGCTTTCGTACCTATATGAATCATAAAGTAATATACATCAGATGGTTCAAGAGAATCGTATTTCATTGGTCCCATGGCTACGAGCGTGTGAAAGTACTACCTTTTTCCGTTAAGTTGAACTACTACTAGACTACCCAACTGATGGATTTTAAATACCGTAGATTCTTTTACCAATTAGCGGCTGCCTGCCCAAGGCGGTAAGAGCGTGCTCGGTTCACCCGGAAGGACGTGGGTTCGAATCCCCGTCAGGAAGTCGTAAAATTTAAGAAACGAGATGTCCACTTCCGGAGGTGCATATGGCTTTGAGGCTCACTGAGCCTACACAAAAATGAGTACCAGGTTAATTCCTGGGGGCAAAGACGGCCGGGCGCAGAGCTAACCACACTATCCCATCACGTGCCGAGGTTAACAATGGTGGAGGCCTTTACCTTCCACTCCTCCAAGGGCCTTCATGGCCTGTACGGAGGTGACTTTGCTTTTTGTTCTCTTTTACCAATTGCGATTCTTGACGCCTCGTACAACCATATCTCTGCCTCTCAAACTAGGACGAGATTCATGCACTAGCTGCGATTTTATTGTTGCACACTTCAAGCGATGGGGTAATAATAATAGTAGCAAAAACTACATCTCTTGGAGGCCATTTTAAAATTGATGAAATTTGAAAGCAAGAATGGAAAGTTATGAAAATACATGGTAACACTCATGTAAATGGCATGTGGATTTAAAGAAAAAAATACAGACCTGTACACAGCAACAGTTAAGTTTACTGATGCCGTACGTAGGAAACGCTTGAAATTCTATGTTCACACCTGTAGAATGGACAATAATAGAATTGCTAAAACCTACTAACTATATTCAATTCAAAGAAGGTCAAGATCAACTGGTTGGAAGAAATTAAGCAGGATTTTTAAGAAATAAACGCTACAGACAAAACCATAAAAAGTCGGAAACTCTTTGGAAATCTGGTTGAAAAGCACACATTCGTGGATAAACCTATAAAGACCACTAGAAAACAGTAGAGAGAAGAACGGAAAAATACCCCAGAGTATTCATCAAGAGATTTTGGCAGAAGAAGAAGAGAAGAAGAAGAAATGGAAGCCGTCAGACCAAGATAAGTTCAAACGCGTTATTTAGTTACGCATAACGAAATAATAATGATAATAATAGTAACCATATTCATCATCATACACATGATATTAATGATTCATGTTCTGGAGTGCAAGGTCGAGCTGGTGTATCACTGTTGCTCAGGAGATATCGGAAAGCACACGAGTGAACAATTTTCGGAAGGCTTCTTTGGTGTTACAACATTTTAGGCTAATGTATTTGTTAAGATGTTTTCTTTTATCTAATTTTTATCTATAGCACTACCGATACGAATAAAGAAGAATAATGGAAATAATAACTGATATAGTGATGCACTTGACGTATTTGCTGTATATATAATTTCGTTCTATACAGACGGAGTGAATTATGGTGATAATATATGGGGTTTATTTGAGGAGTGAGTAGTAGTTTTATAAAAATATTATTTCTGTAAGCTTGATTCCTATTTACATGTTTGAGCACCTGGGACCTGGGGGTTTTTTTTCATTCCCCTTCCCGAAGGGAAGGGGCGGCCACCTAGAAGGTAACGCCTTCTCTCTGGCCAGGAGATTTGGCGGGGATTGGAGGTTTGCTGGAGTTAGAAGATGGATAAAGGAGGACGTTTTATTAGGGTGTTGTGGAGATATGGCCTCTTGGCAAAGGGGTGTAGTTCTGGTCTTGTGCTTTTTATTGAGAATTATTAATATACATACATAGAGTTACATAGAGTTGTTACAGATACATGTAGCGCTGGTACAATATGCAAGTTCGGTGTGAAGGTTTGGTAGGGACTACAAGGGTAGGGTTGCGATGTAAGAAAGTGGAGGGTTGCTGTAATATTGGCGATGGAGGTGGCTAGAAAGCGGAGCAGGTCTTGTATCGGGACGGGTGGTGGGGATAGGCTGGTTTGGGGAGAAGGTAGGTAAACGGCTTGCGGGGGTGGGGTGGGTGGGTTGGCCGGAGGCGACGATGAGAGTTGTTAGGAGGGGAGCCCACGGTATGGGGTGGGGAGCGAGAGTGCTCAACTCGGTAGTGCTGGCTGTGGATTCGGACGCCGGTGGTAATCAGGTGATGTACTTCGTCTTCAGAGGGGAGTTGTAGACGCACCATGAAAGTTGGGCCGTTGGCGTTATAGATGCGGTATGCGCGGCGGGCTGGGACGCCTGCTGTTTGGAGTTCTCGTAGTATGTCCTTTTCTGTGATGGCAGGGTCTATGCCTTGAATGACACAGCTCGGAGGTGGAAGCTGCTGAGGTGCTGCTGTTGCGGCGACTGCGTTTCCTTCTGAGGCTGGCTGTGCTGCGGTGGTTGCATCTGTGTGGCTGGTAGGGGGTTGCTGGGGACTAGGTGGTGTGGAATTTAGGGAAGTGATGGATGTGGACATTAGAGGAGAAGGGTGGCTGGACGTGGTTATAATGGTGGGAGGATTGGAAGGAGTATAGGCCGAAGTAGTGATGGTGGTAGTAGTACTGTAGTTGTGGAGAAAATGGACGTGGGAGGCGGTGGGGGCTGCTGTTCGTTGACGGTGGGAATAGTGGAAGGGTTATCGAGGAGCTGCTTTAGTATGTAGGCCAGGGTGGGCACCACTTTGTGGAGTCCGCTCTTGATGGTCGCGCCGGTAGCTAGAAGGCTTGCCCCTTCGACTTGACTGCGTAGGTAGGCCAGAATCTGTGTCGATGGTGAGAATGTGGAGTGATCCAGGAGCCGGAAAAACATCGTGGACTGGGGCGCCGGTGTTACGTAGTTCGGAGAGAATGACGTTTTCAGTGAGGGTGGTGTCCACGCCTGTCACGAGGCAGGAGTAGCCTACATGGCGTTGGGGAGGCGACTGCCCACTAGGCGTCTGCCTGTTTATATTTTATTGGGCCGACTGAAATAGCGTTTATAGGTGAGGGCCACCCAGCCGAAAAAATTCAGGCGTATATTGGTACGTTTTCCGAGTTTGGCGCTGAGAAGAACATCAAAGCGCCCAAAACCGCGCGGCTTGCGACCACAATTTCGCTAGCTGAGTCTAGCATTACTTCCACTTACTTGCGCCAGTCTCCTCGCTTTCATCTACACCTGACCTCCTTTGGTCAACTCTTGCTCTTTTCTGAGCTCTACGGAGTTAGATTGTGAGGCCTAACGTGTCTTTCAGTTTAACACCCTTCGTAATCCTTTCCTTTATTTTGCCGGTACTGCCATTTTTTGGAAATGTCGGACCTCCTACTCCACTTTCCCTCTGATTAATGTTAAGAGAGGATGGATGCCTAGTAGCACTTCCTCTTAAAACATTAATCACCATCACCACCACCAAAGTGCAAATTATGATGCACAAATATGCATCCTCCATTAACCAAAATTCATTCGCTCTTGTGGATTGTTGTGAATGGAAACTCCTTGTGTAAAACTCCGGTGGATTTGTGTCTGTTCTAACATCTTTGTGAGCAGTACTGCAAGAATTACAGAACGCCTTCTTTTACTACGTTTTCTGCTTCTTCATTTCCTTCCATGGGCGCCCATATGACAGATTTTAGAGGGGGGCCCAGACCTGGGGGTACGTAGCAATTTGAATATTTTGGAAGATAAATGGCGATTTGTATTTTGCGGTAGAATAACCCACGGTATCCCTGCCTGTTGGTGGTGGACGGTACTACCTCTTTTACGTAATATGACTTTTAAATCATTTTCTTGAAAGGAAACCACGTGACTACACTAGATTTTTGCCTTTCCTAGAGAGCTAGAGGGGGCGGGCCGCGGCCCCACCTTGCCCCCGGATATCGGCGCCCTTGTTTCCTTCCCTTAATATTCTGATTCATCCAAGTTGTCTGTTATCAAACCATACCTAAATGTTGATACTATATACTTTGTCATTAGTCAGATTCTAATTTGATGAGGTATTCATACATTCATTCAGTAAAATACAATATTCTTGACAATTAAGAGTTTTCATCTTTAATGCGCTTCTTGAAATTTTCCACTGACCTGTCACCATGTATACAATCATCAGGCACAGACACTTGTAAATATTACTGAGGTTCCTAGGTCGAACCTCCGCCTTAAAAATAATCCTCGTTTATATCAGATAAGATAGGATCTGTTCGACGTTTCTGAATACCAGCTGTAAATAAAGTAACAATTAAATTTTTACTCACATGCATAACATTGGGCAGATGCAAGTAGCCTTCTTGTTGATTCAGCTGTTGGTACAACGTAGTGGAACTCACCTGGGGAACAAGAACGGAAATTCGATAAATTATAGCGCTCACAGATGTACACACTTGCCCACCGAAGGAAACATAAAATTTTATATGAGCTGGCCAAGTTACTTGGAAGACTATTTGATCTGAACATAGATAAAGCAGGAATTGACACGTCACGATGTAACCCTACTTATTATTATTAGCGTATGGTAACGTACACAAAACAATACAAAGATTAAATATACAGCACAAAATATTATATACATAATTACAAGATGTAATAACATTGAAAACAATCATGCAAGCAAAAGGGTTCAAAGAGTTAGATCTAAGTTCTCTAGCCATTGTATGGCCTCAGAAGAAGCCACCACAAAGTCCTGGCTGGATCCAGCGAATGCCCTTCCAATGCATTCGGTGATAATATGGTTGATAGTCTGCTTAACTGCACCACAGTCACAGGCTGGAGATGATCTCATACCCCATTTAAACAACATTGATCCACATCTCCCGTGGTTAGTACGTACGTACGTAGCAAGTTTGTGGATGATGTTGTTGCGTTATAATAATAATAATAATAATAATAATAATAATAATAATGGCGCGTGGCCACCGAAGAGGCCTGGTGCAGGTCTTTTGAGTTGACGCCTGAGGCAACCTGCGCGTCTTTGAGAATGGGGCTCTACCTATGATGAATTATAATGGTGGATAAGACACACACACCCGAACCAAGCCTACTGTGCAACTACACGACCCTCACGAGCAACCAACTCGCGCGTTAGTAATTCAAAATGTTCTGCTGAAGATAATTTTATTAAGAAAGTAAATTGGCCACATTTGAAGACAGAGTTACCACAGACAGAAATTCATTCTTACCGAGTGATTTGGGTACGCAGGTTGACTCATGTAGACGGTAGACGATTGGTTCGAACCCCATTGTCGGGAGCTCTGAAGATCATCTTTTGTGGTTTTCCATTTACACACCGGGCAAATGCTGGAGGTGTACCTTATTAAAACCACGGTTGCTTCCTTCCTAATACTAGCCTTCTCAAATTCCATCGATGCCATAAGACCTGTCTGTGTCGGCACGACGAAAACAAAATAGAAAAAAAGGAAAAATGCATTCACACTTTCCTAGTATCTTTGATTTGCCCCAACAATCTCCTCTTCATATTCATACTACACACCACACTACCAAACACCACAGAAAGACGCGATAGTGATTACATCCCTCCATGTAAGGTTGGCGTCAGGAAGGGCACCCGGCCATTAAACAGGGCTACATCGACATGTGAGAGAGAGTTTAAACCTGCGCCCACACAGGTGTGGGGAAAGCGGAAGAAGAAGAATTGAATTTGCTGGGCATTAATCTTTTTGACATGCGTGCTATTGAACAATATGGTGTACACTATTTACCAGCAAAATAAAGTAGTACAAGCCTGTCAAATATGAAATAATATTTTTATCTTCATGGGTAATATAATGAGAACTTCAGACTGTTTCGACTGTTTCGACAATACTGCGACCAACACAGCTGCAAATAAAATGGTCTAGAAAAAATTTGGAGTTGCGTCTATTGCTATAATTTAGAGAATAACTACAATATTGAGTAAGTTATGACAATAAAGATGAATATATATTTTTAAAATGAAATCCATATATATCCATACTCTACGGAAAAGAAAACTTTCATCATGGGAATGTTCACATTTGGTCGGCAGTCTACAAATATATCGGCTGTCGGCTTCATCAGAATACATACTGTAGTTACATAAATTTATTGAAGGAAATGGGAGCACGATGTTAAAACAAAGAAGGTGTAAATAAAATTGAGTGCGTTATTCTTATGAACGTACATTTTTCATATAAAAATATTGCACATAGGTGAGGTAATATAAAACCGGGCCAGCTGGCCGTGCGGTTAGAGGCGCGCAGCTGTGAACTTGCATCCGAGAAATAGTCGGATCAAACCCCACTGTCGGCAGCCCTAAAGATGGCTTTCCGTGTTTTCCCATTTTCACACGAGGCAAATCCTTGGGGTTGTACCTTAATTAAGGCCATGGACGCCTCCTTCCTACTCCTAGGCCTTTCCTATCTCATCGTCGCCATAAGACCTATCTGTGCATATTTCCTGTGAGATAATATAAAAATTGTGGACGTAGGTGCATTAACCCCCGTGGTGTAGGGGTAGCGTGCCTGCCTCTTATCAGGAAGCCCCGGGTTCGATTCCCAGCCAGGTCAGGCATTTTTACCTGGACCTGAGGGCTGGTTCGAGTTATCTGACAGTGAGATAGCGTCCCTGGTCTAGAAAGCCAAGAATAACGGCCGAGAGGATTCGTCGTGCTGACCACACGACACCTCGTAATTTGCAGGCCTTCGAGTTGAGCAGCGGTCGCTTGGTAGGCTAAAGCCTTTCAAGGGTTGTAGTGCTATGGGGTTTGGTTTTTAGGTGCACTAATAAGAAATCGTTAAATTTGTCCAAAGTTTTGATTGAAGTTCCCAATATTCTTATATCGTTATGTCACTGGAGCAATGAGCTACTAAATATCCAGTAAAATTAATCTCGTAAATCCTGATATAGCTGATTTGTTATGCGTTGTTCTCATTACATCACAAGTAGAGGCGTGGGAAGGTTTCCAATACTCAATGAAACCTACGTCTTCTCTGTATTGCATAACTGTGATTTAAAAAGTAAGCCTCAGTGTTCGTGAACATTACATAATTCACCAACTCTGATATTATTAGAATACCAGGATGAAATTGTTAGGGTAGCATCGTTACGTTCCAAATATGAAGCCAGAACATTATATTGATAGGCTTACTGCTTAAAGCAGCCTCCCACAGCAGCTGGTCTCTAATACCTGGAAACCACAAACCGCAATCGCAGTACATAGCGGAATGGAATTAATTGTATTGTACAAGCTCGCCGGATGCTTCATATTCGGATGCGAACATAGCAGTGCCTTACAAAACGAGCGTTGGAGAAAATGAGTAGAGGCTGCAGACACCACAATACAGAGGAGAATCCTGAACAAATATTCCCCGAGAAAAGGCTGGAAAGATGTGCCGTTTAGAGAACCTGGAGTGGCACCTTGGCATTCAGAGCGGCTATGAAGAATGTATTTCTTCTTTGGAGGCTGAAAATTTTGACGTACCCAATACATCGATAATATTTTCAAGTCCTGCAGAATTCTTCCAAATTATAGACGCCATTAACCACGTTACCACACATTATTCCACACCAAACCGGAATGAAAGTCATCAGATTAACTACACATACACTGTTATTGAAGTTGAAGTCCAGGGAAGTAAAGTATAAACTAATATTTGTTGAAATCACTCCTTTAGGAATAATAGCTAACGGAGTTACAACTAACTCGTATGCAAAATACATAGGAACTAGAAGTATTACCGAATAATGTAGTTTCTATATCAGCCTGATTTATAATGTAAGTAGCGTTCCTCAGTAAGAGAATAATAACAATACATAATTATAATACCAAACCAAACCAAACCAAACAAAAACCCATGGCACTACAGCCCTTGAAGGGCCTTGGCCTACCAAGCGACCACTGCTCAGCCCGAAGGCCTGCAGATTACGAGGTGCCGTATGGTCAGCACGACGAATCCTCTCGGCCGTTATTCTTGGATTTCGAGACCGGGGCCGCTATCTCACCGTCAGATAGCTCCTCAATTCTAATCACGTAGGCTGAGTGGACCTCGAACCAGCCCTCAGGACCAGGAAAAAATTCCTGACCTGGCCAGGAATCGAACCAGGAGCCTCCGGGTAAGAGGCAGGCACGCTACCCCTACACCACGGGGTCGGCTCAGTTATAATACCGGCAGTAATAATTGTATGGGAACGAAGAGTGGTTTCTTCTGTCGTTTCTCATTCATCCTTGCATTGGGTGACTAAAGTTTTCAACCTCAACATTTTGTAAATCTTGTCTTGGCTTCCTTTAGTCACCCCCTCCCAGTATGGGATTAGCCTCTGTATCTTTGGGCCGTAAGTCCAATTAGTTTCCTGGTAATTTCTATAAGGAGTGTTGGTGTTTCGCCTACTTGCCTGTTGTTTATGACCGGTTATGTGCAACCTTTCATTTTTACTATTTAGGCCATGTATTATGGGAAATTATGCCCCTGTTTATTCTGTAACTGTTTCTTAGTTTTGGTTCCCTTTATGAATAGCGATTAGTCTTACTGTGGAGCAACTGATAAGCAACTGGCAACCGTGTACGAACACTCTAAAGTGGGGTTTTAAATAATATTTCATCACTGCTAATGATCATGCCTTCCTTACTTCTACACAAGATTGTCCTAGGTTGAATATTTTTCCAGCTTTTATTTAAATTCTGATAGAAAGATATGTTTTCAGTGAGACCTCTCAACTGCTGCAAATCTTCCAGTTCACTTTCTTTTCATATCGCCTCTCATTCACCTAATTCAGTTCCCTTTATTTCCTCCGAGCCACACGGTACTATTCCACTGTTTCCCGTATGTGGTTCTCCAGTGAGGTTCAGTGCTGCCATCTGCTCACATCTTCTATCTATATAAATAAAATTGTATCTGTTTGTCTGTTTGTCTGTTTGTCTGTTCCACCATCACGTCGAAACGGCTGGATAGATCTCAACCAAACTTCATATTTAGAGTATACTCATCCCGGGGAAGGTTTAGATACGCATATCATTTTAAAATCTTTGAATACACGGGGGGTTTATAAGAAAATCAGAATGGTTTTTCCACCATCACGTCGAAACGGCTGGATAGATCTCAACCAAACTTCATATTTAGAGTATACTCCTCCCGGGGAAGGTTTCGATATGCATATCATTTTAAAATATTTGAATACACGGGGGGTTTATAGGAAAACCAGAATGGTTTTTCCACCATCACGTCGAAACGGCTGGATAGATCTCAACCAAACTTCATATTTAGAGTATACTCCTCCCGGGGAAGGTTTAGATATGCATATCATTTTAAAATCTTTGAATACACGGGGGGTTTCTAGGAAAACCAGAATGGTTTTTCCACCATCACGTCGAAACGGCTGGATAGATCTCAACCAATTTTCATATTTAGAGTATACTCACCCCGGGGAAGGTTTCGATATGCATAACATTTTAAAATCTTTGAATACACGGGCGGTTTATAGGAAAACCAGAATGGTTTTTCCACCATCACGTCGAAACGGCTGGATAGATCTCAACCAAACTATATATTTAGAGTATACTCCTCCCGAGGAAGCTTTCGATATGCATATCATTTTAAAATCTTTGAATACACGGGGGGTTTATAGGAAAACCAGAATGGTTTTTCCACCATCACGTCGAAACGGCTGGATAGATCTCAACCAAACTTCACATTTAGAGTATACTCGTCCCGGGGAAGGTTTCGATATGCATATCATTTTAAAATCTTTGAATAGACGGGGGTTTATAGGAAGACAAGAATGATTTTTCCACCATCACGTCGAAACGGCTCGATAGATCTCAACTAAACTTCGTATTTAGAGTATACTCCTCCCGGGGAAGGTTTTGATATGCATATCATTTTAAAATCCTTGAATACACGGGGGGTTATAGGGAAACCAGAATAGTTTTTCCACCATCACGTCGAAACGGCTGGATAGATCTCAACCAAACTTCATATTTAGAGTATACTCCTCCCGGGGAAGGTTTCGATATGCATATCATTTTAAAATCTTTCAATACACGGGGGGTTTATAGGAAAACCGGAATGGTTTTTCCACCATCACGTCGAAACGGCTGGATAGATCTCAACCAGATTTCATATTTAGAATATACTCATTTCGGGGAAGGTTTCGATATGCATATCATTTTAAAATCTTCGAATAGACGGGGGTTTATAGGAAAACCCGAATGTTTTTTCCACCATCACGTCGAAACGGCTCGATAGATCTCAACTAAACTTCATATTTAGAGTATACTCCTCCCGGGGAAGGTTTCGATATGCACATCATTTTATAATCTTTGAATACACGGGGGTTTATAGGAAAACCAGAATGTTTTTTTCCACCATCACGTCGAAACGGCTGGATAGATCACAACCAAACTTCATATTTAGAGTATACTCCTCCCGGGGAAGGTTTCGATATGCATATCATTTTAGAAACTTTGAATACACGGGGGTTTATAGGAAAACCAGAATGGTTTTTCCACCATCACGTCGAAACGGCTGGATATATCTCAACCAAATTTCATATTTAGAGTATACTCATCCCGGGGACGGTTTCGATATGCATATCATTTTAAAATCTTTGAATAGATGGGGGTTTATACGAAAAGCAGAATGGTTTTTCCACCATCACGTGGAAACGGCTCGATAGATCTCAACTAAACTTCATATTTAGAGTATACTCATCACGGGGAAGGTTTCAAGATGCATATCATTTTAAAATCTTTGAATAGACGGGGGTTTATAAGAAAACCAGAATGGTTTTCCTCCATTTTCTCTTATACTATTGATTTTCTGTAAACTTCGTTTACCGTACGTGAAACGTCTCTTAATTATAAACAACTTTCGTAATTTACCTTACTCTTTACATGACGGAGAAATTTACAATTTTCTGCTGGTACCATGCTCTGCATTGAGTGACCGACAGACCGACAACGAACCTACAGGTTACCATGGCAACGTCTCTGACTGCATGTCAGCAGGGAAGTAACGTATTGCCATTTTCCTCGTCATGCTTTTAAATTCGTGGTTGTTCCTTAGGTAGAAGGCAAGAGAGGCGTCAATCGGCCTATCTGCGGGATATTGGCGGAATATCGTTGGATGTTATAACCGCCTTCGAATAGATTAAGTAATAACACCATTAGTCATCTTCTTATTATTTGTTTACCTAGGAATCAATGGACCTAAATTTCTCCTCTGTTACCGCTTTATTATATCCATAACTCACACTAGCATAATTTATTGAGGGGCATTTGATTTTCCAATACATTAACTTGGCATTTACATATTTGTCGTTTTCCGGCTGCCCTCAATTATAATCCATTTTCTATTACTTTCAACTTTCTTAACTGTATTATTTCTTCCTTAATTACGCCGTATGTACGCGAGTGCTACAAACTACTGGATGTATTTCCACCAATACTCATATTTAGAACACACCTGTCCTTGATAGGTTTTAGGGCAAATATTGTTTCTAAATCCCTGAACTGACTGGGGGTTTATACGAAACCGAAAGTGTGATTTTGCACTTCCACAAAATATACACAACCAACGTTAATTTAAATCTACCTGCCTCGGTATAAATTAATTTCTAAACCTTTTTTCTCATGTGCATCATTTCGATACGAGGATTAATAAGGGAGATATCATTAACGGACCGTTTTTTGTACAAGTCCCATCGGACTTAACACACGAGCGGGTGCGTGTAATGCTTATTCCTTACAACTTGAAAACTACTGAAGATATTCGAACCAAAATTCATATTTAGCATCCACCTGTCCAAAGGTAGGTTTTAAACGTAAATAACATTTCATGTTCCGGAATGGACTGGCGGTTTATAGGGAACCGAAATGGTGATTTTACTCTTCCACAATATATAGAGAACAAGACCAACCTGACTGGAAATCGACCAAACGTGATGGAATTCCACCTCTAAACCTTTTTTTCATGTGCATTTTTTCGTCAGGAGGATTAATAAGGGAGATATCATGAATGGTCAGTTTTGCAGGTTAAGTCCAGCGGACATAGCCAAAAAGGTGTTTTACATGGAGCAGATTCCTTATCTACATAAATCAAATCGAAACGACTGTGTGCCTCTACAATGACTATTTTGGCGAAATTTTCGTACAGCTTTCCGTTTAAGGGGTAATAATGACCATCTGCATAATTTTTGGTTTAGTTTCCTGAAAGTCCTAATTTTTACCCGCCTCGCCCAAAATCCAGATTGCGGCATAATCTGCCAGAAGGAAAAGAAGATAATTGAAATTTGACAAAATTATACGTTTTAGACTGTAACGAACGGAAAACATCCAAGATCATTAAATTT
Source organism: Anabrus simplex (assembly GCF_040414725.1). NCBI lineage: Eukaryota > Metazoa > Arthropoda > Insecta > Orthoptera > Tettigoniidae > Anabrus > Anabrus simplex. Next base: position 1,303,838,371 of record NC_090265.1, read on the forward strand.
TTCACTTTTTATCCCCGAAGAATATCGAAATATGCAGGCAATTTTTATGATGGTGCAGACCTTCGGAAATTCCTATCACATAACAGATTGCACAATCTCCGTTCAATTTGGAATGATCTACAACCTTGGTCTTATGACTTTTTGCCGTATCTGTATCACTTTTACGTTTGATTTTTCTCTATTAATGGATGTTAAGTCAATTTGGAATTTTCACATGCATAATTCATACCTTCGATTACTTCTATGAAATACAGAATCATCAAACTCTTCACGAAAATTGGCCCACCCAGTAGCCATATATGAGCCAAATGCTATGTATGTAGCCGTCACATAATTATTCGAAAATTAATGTAATGTGAGATAATCTTACAGGAACGTTATTCTGTTCCACGTTTCTAACTCAATCTGACCCAAGAATAGATTACATATCATAGGACCAGCCATTTAGGCCACTAAATCCGGCGTGTCTTATAGTATAATCCTTTGTCGATATGACGTACGTTTAGTAGCAGTTAATCTGTAAATGAAGGTCTTCAATATTGTAAACACGCATATACTTTCGTATGTCGATCTATATATATTCACTGATGTCGATTTTTAGCGATCGAGAAAGGGTGGGTCTGCTATTGTAATCAGTACTCCCCACACCGACTTTGACTGGCAGTATGAAAGGGTTCCTTCTCCAACTCCTGTGTAACTGTCATTAGTAAGGAAGGTCTACAATTGTAATGAATAGTTCACTTCTCGATTTGACTTGCAGAAGGCAAGTGAGCATGCAGTTTTGTTTAAAACTCCCCTACCCGATTGTGTTTGGCAGTAGGCAAGGGTGCCCTCCATTATAAAGAAATGTCCTCATCTAAAATGTGACTGGCATTAGGCATAGTGGCCTGCTATTTTGATGGAAACTCACCAACTTGGTGTGACTGGCAGTAAGCTGGCTGGAAGTAGGAAAATGGGTCTGGCATTATAATGATAACTGCACAACTCAATTTCGAGTGATAGTAGGATAATTGCCTGCCATTATAATAAAAACTGTAATCTGTCTGGAAGTAGGAAAGGGGGGCTGCCATTTTAACGAAAACTCTCCAAATCGATTCTGTCCGCATAGTAGGCAATGGGGCCTGTAATTATAATGTAAACTTCCCAACTCGATTGTGAATGGCAGTAGGCCAGTGAGCCTGCCGTTATATCACAAATCCATAACAAACACTTTACATTGGAAACAACGTACGGGGACCTCCCCATGCTCTTCCTCGGATAACGCTAAGAGACATGCAATTTTAAAACAATCTTATTGACTGCATGCACACTATTTACTTCGATATTCGAATACAATGTAGAATACCGTAGCGAAGCACGGGTACATTCGCTAGTTTGTAATAAAGCCAATCGTTCTACTTTAGCCTATCGCGAGACTTTATCTTCAGAATTTGTTAGTGTATCCCTGAGATTCTTTCAGGGCTCACTAACACTCACACTATCAGGCTCTGATTAAATTTCCTTATAAATCTGTTGGCAACGTCTGTCTCGTAAAGTCTGTTGCAATTGAACATCCTTTATTTCTGGGACCCGTGCGCCTTGGGCCCTTAAAAGTGAATACGCCGCCTAAACGACTAGTCCCATTAAACAGTGAATCACAGCAAGTGTTCATAAAATTCTATTTGCCAGAAAAGGTTTATATGAATTTTCTTCTTAACTATAATAGTTTTCGAGAAAATGATGCATTTCTGTGTTTTAGCTTGTGTTTCTGAGGGTAGGAGTGTGATGTTCTTACTATGAACAAAATGGCGGAATGCATTGTAATGATCTCCACTACTTATTCTGCACTTTATCCTACCTTTGCGTGCCGTATTTTCTTCGACCGCTTCGCCGCCATCGTCTCACTACACTGCTACGTCCGCCTACTGCTTTCCGGCTCTCTTCAAACATGTGACCGTGACGTCATCTCCTTCTGACGTTGCGACATTCGCTGCCTATCGCCATGCGTGCTGTGTGATTGTGACGTGGCGTTTCTCGAATATGCTGGCGTTTATTCTTGTAAACGTCTGGACTTTTCCTTGCTCTTTTACAATCACGGGCTCCACTCCTCACAAATTGAGTCTGTTCACGCATCGGAGTGTTGGAGCACCGTGTATATCTGCATTACATCTGCTGTTTCTTTGGTGAGCAAGAATGAACTATTTACTTCAGCTTCGTATTTATTAGGCTACGTGGCCTCTACTTTGTCTTTATACTTGCCAGCTTACACCAGTGTTGACATTATGCTAACAGACTCCACTCTTCTCTCTGTTAAATACAGATTTTATCCAGGACTATGAGAACTGTTGTTTGCATATTCACACGGTTTTTTGAAGTGAATTATTATTCCACGCATCTGAGACTTTTACGACATACTACCCCGGCGAAGGGAATCTTTCCCATAGTTCATTCTTGTTTCCAATTCCCTGTCCTCTGCTTTATTTGTATCCTTATCTTACTTTGGAGTTTCTTTCGATTTCAGTATATTGTACTTTTAATATTTCTGGTTCCTTTTTATTCTCTTCTTTAAGCATATATATTCTTCCAACATTGTAAATGTGGCATATTTTCACTCGCTTCTCGAGCTTATTCCCTTGCTATTCCTAGGCAATATTCTTTGGGTGTCTTGTATCTATTCAGATGTTAAATTGTTCCACTTGTTGATTGTTAATATATATATTTATTGCCTTGTTTATATATTATTTTCTTTCTCTTGTTCTTTTCACTCCCTATGGGTGGTTCTTATTAACTAGCTGCGCCCTTCCTTTTCATGGACTCTGCGTTTCCATATTATCACAATTTATATATTTGCCTAATTGCCAGTCTTCCGGCTTGCGTTGATTACTGACGTGCTGTACAGTCTTATATGCCGCTGACCCTTTTAATATTTGCAATATTTATACTATATCTCGGCCCATATCAAGTTTAATAGCAGTGTATATCACTAGTTTGATAGCAGTTCACCACAGTATGCAATCTAATAAAGGTTACATACATTCGTCTGTGATTCACGGCGCCCACCCACATTCTCAGCATTTCGCAGTAACCAAATACGTACCAGATCAAACTGACTCCGCTTCAACTTAAGGACCGCACACCAGCGCCGCGTATTGAGTTGTTAGCCCAACAACAACCTCCAACAGTCCTGGAGAACAGGTATTTTCTGTTGGGGTTATTTTTCTGGTGATTCCCCATTTAAAAGTACCCAGAACTCTATATTTTGCCCTTGCATGACTTAGCCGCCTGTATAGACATTGATCAGGGGCCATGGCGTGGACACGCATGCATCGAACTTCGTAGGAATATATGGCATATCCTGTGGTTTGATAGCACACTTCCACCAACGGGAAGTGCACCCTTAAGACCACATAATACTCCTGTGACCACCTAATAGTAATAATAGTTCTAATCTTTCTGGCCTCCTTACAAATGTGTTGAGGTCGGCATACGGTGTGGATTTGGCCCAGTTGTACGGCTTGATGCCCTTCCTGATGACAACCATGTGCGATGTGGTATATTCACTATTGCATTTCTCTGTGGTAGTTGGTAATGAGGTGTGTTGTATGTAGATGAAGAGAAGTATACTGAAACAAACACACATGCCTAGTCCCCGAATCATATGTATTAAACAGACGTTCAGATCCTCAGAACGAGATCTCTAAACTAAGGGCAGTACACTGACCATTCAGTCAAGAAGACGGACTGTTAGAACGCTATTATCATTACACAAACCACAGCAATGTGTCATGTTATACTGAAATAGAATACACAGTATTACAAATATACACAGTATAGTATAATATGTGTAATCATACATCAGGAGGAGATGAAACAAGAATGTAGGAATGCATAGAGCTGAATTTAGGTGTATTTTAGTGCCAATATGTAATAGATTATATATTACCTTAACTACCCATGATGATAATTCACAACCATTTTACATTAAATACTATTGCATTATAGTGTTAAGCTCCGGAGAATGAAATAGGCTAACTGGTTTGCAATAGTAAATTATGATCAACAATTATGATGATGATGATGATGACGAACAGGAGGCGAAGGAGAAGACGACTTAAGAAAAAGAGGTAAAATAACTAAACTAAGACATTGTTTGACGTTTTAAAAACGCAATAAGCAATATTTCACAGTCGTAAACTATTACAGAACCGAGGTGAAGAAATGTGTTATCAGTCATTTCATTGGTCAAACGAAAAAGCCGTTTGTGGCCATTGCGAAATAGGGCTTACTAGTGAACTAAAAATGGAATATTCAAAGGCTGGAAACTTCGACCATTTCGATTTCAATCGTAGAAGTAGGTTGACAAATATACAAGACGACCTTAGGCTGGAATCGTCAAGAACTACAAAGAATCAACACCTAACGATGTACCAGGTACACAAAACAGCAGAAAATTTGGCCGTCGCAGAAGATGACATTCTTTCAAAATCTTCTTGTTTTAAACAGGATGAATATATTGCACAAGTATTAGGATTTCTTAGGATTTCAAGTATCATCTCCTTGGCCTCCGGCAGTCAACAATTTACTACTGTCGTTGCGTTTTGAAAATATATAAAATTAAAACTTTTGTGGCCAATTTTTATGTGCTTGAGTGTAGAATAAATATAAAAAGAAACCAGTACGTGGAGAGTAGAATAGTGAACAAGAAAATTCCTTATACATAAACAGAGTTCATAGGTGTAAACGTGGAAAACTCAAACAAGTCACAGACGCCTGGGATAAGTTCAACATCCAAATTTTATCTCTTCAAGAAACCAGTAATACTGAGAAAGATCACGTTGAATCGGGAAATTATGGAATATATAAGGGCAAGCCAGCAATCTCATTCCACAACAAACCTTTGAAGTTTAGAACTGGATTTATAGCCAGGAAAAATATTAGAAACTCAGCGCTCATCTTTACACCCTCTTCGGAAGGAATTTCATTACTAACCATCAAATCCAGAAACAAAGCCTATATGTTAATATACTCGCGTGCGCAATAAAATAATTACAATTAAAGGGATCCTAAAAAATTAGAGGAATTACGTAAATTGCTAGAAAAAAACTTCAGTGAGATTTACAAAACATCACATCATCATTTTACTGGAAGATTACAATGCGTAAGTTGGTAGGTAAAAGATATTTAGGACTACTGTAGTCTTTTACCAAGATCACAAAATAACCAATAGAAATAGAGAAATATTGATTAGCTTACGCGAAAACTAACTTAAAACTAATGCCGACTTATGTCTTGATACTACCACGCAAAAAACAACTTGGCGATCTCCAAACATTTATTTAGGAGAGTTTCAACTATACCCTGTAGCAATTTCCAATAAATATCGAAAGGAAATTATGAATGTCAAGGTTAGAAAATAAATCATCGAGGCTGATCACGATGTATCATAATCAAATTTAAATTTCCACTAAACAGATAAACTATGACAGTTTCTGTAAATATCAGAAAAAGCATATGATTCCTTACATAGACTAGCATTCATGTGCTGGAAGAATTCAGTGTAGATAAAAGGAACAAGAAATTTGACCAGACAGACATTCACTGATACCACCTCGAAAGTTGAGTTCTTAGGTGAAATTTCTGAACATTTTGATATTAAGACAGGAGACAGACAAGGAGGTGGCTTATGCCCGTTATTGTTCAGTCTTGTGCTAGTGAAAGTAGTCCGAACCTGAGAAAAGGGAAAAAAAAAGTTATTAATATCGACAAGCTAGTTAAATATAAAATGCGTATCGAATGTTTGGCATTCGAAGATGATCTAATAGTTCTATCGAACAATAGTCCGACTCGTTGGCTGAACGGTAAGCGTACTGGCCTTCGGTTCAGAGGGTCACGGGTTCGATTCCCGGCCGGGTCAGAGATTTTAACCTTAATTGGTCAATTCCTACGGCACGGGGGCTAGGTGTATGTGTTGTCTTCATCACCATTATTTCAACCTCATCACGACGCGCAGGTCGCCTACGGGAGTCAAATATAAATACCTGCACCTGGCGAGCCGAACTCGTCCTGGGATATCCCGGCACTAAAAGACATACGACATTTCATTTTCATCGAACAATAGGCAAGAATAAATCCATTCCTTGGAAAAACTTCATGCAATTGCATCTAAAAATGGACTCTAAATCTCATTTTATGGAAGGATTTCCTGGATATTTAGACAAACAACTTCTTTGTAACTCAGAAAAATCCATCAGACAAAAAAATTCAAATAGGGGAAATCCCTCAACTACCCGGATTAAATCGAAAAGCAAACAAAGACAGAATTTCTAAATTACAAAAATCCTATAGATTCACGTGGAACAGGCACAACATATCGGTATCTAGGAACGCTAAATTAAAACACTGTAACACGCTAATTAAGCCTGAAAAATTATACCCATCAGAAACCCAGGAGGCAGATCAATAACTAGAAAGTCAGGAAAACAAGAAAGGAAAATCTTCAGGAAAATACTTGGGCAGAATACATAGTAGTATGAAAGAGGAGGAGGTTCCTGGGATACTAGCATTCTGAGGAGAATATCAGACTATTAGAAAAGTACGATTGAAATGTAATGGTCGTATTCAAGAATGAGCAGTGAAATACTTACTTCTCTTTAAAAGTCGAGGATAATTGTATAATTGAAATTTTAAAAGCCGCTAAGAAATCAGCATAACAGACGGAATCATATCGGACAGGCCTAGCTTTAGAACGTTGGTGAACAAAAACCATTTTGCTGAAAAACCCAAGATAGGAACGACTGCATTGACAGAGAAAATTCATAGAGAGAGATGAAAATTTTCTGGGAAGAGAAGAAAGCAAATTCATCTAAATAAGTGCAATCGCGCTCCTTAGGTGGGCACAATGTTGTGAATAATAATAATAGACGTACTGACAATTGGCAAATTTTCTGGCCTCCAGGCTGCTGGACCTAACAGAGACCCGTGTAAAAACAAAACAAAACAAAAAACAAAGCTCGTGGCACAAGTGCCCCGAAGTATCTTGGCCTACCAAGCGACCGCTGCTTAGCCCGAAAGCCAACAGACTATGAGGTGTCGTGTGGTCAGCACGACGGATCCTCTCAGCCATTATTCTTGGCTTTCTAGACCGGGGCAGCTATCTCACCGTTAGATAGCTCCTCAATTCTAATCACGTAGGCTGAGTGGAGCTCGAGCCAGCCCTGAAATACAGGTAAAAATCCCTGACCTGGCCGGGAATAAACCCGGGGCCACCGGTTAAGAGGCAGGCACGCTATCTCTACACCGCGCAGCCGGAGTTGTAAAATCAGAATGGACTAAAACGGCATAAATTCATATCATGGTTTGAAGATCATGTAGGATTTTTTGATGATATAAACGGAGTGTTCCGAAATATGTGGAATGTAATCGGTCTTTAGTTGTTGGCTAGAATGGGGGATAGATCGTATCTAGTAATATGTTTGGAGTCAGACATGCCATTACGGACATTACAGTACTTCACCAGCGTGTGGAAGAAGGTTAAAATGACAATAGTGTCGTACTCATCTACGAAGCAAATTATGAAATACCTTTTTAGATATATGGCGGTCCGTCTCTGTGGTGTGGTGGTAGAGTGTCGGCCTCCGGATCCCAAGATAGCGGGTTCAAACCCGGCAGAGGATTTTTGAAGGGCGGAAAAAAGTCCATTCTACACTCCATGTCGTACAATGTCGCCATATAAAAGATCTCTGGTGACACATTTGGTGTTTACCCGACAACATTCATTAAATCTCAGCCACAGACGCCCAAGAGAGTTTCGGTTTGCTCGGTCTGCCATCTAGTGGGTCTAGAGTAAAACGGAACGTCGAAATTGACGAGCAGACAGCCAGATGGCGTCAAATTGAAATGTCTACACACGGTAGCTGAGGCCATACGATTATTATTATTAGTGGTTAATGTGATTAGCTGCCACTCCCGGCGACTTCGGTTCAATTACCTGTTCTGCCACAAAATTTGAAAAGTGGTACTAGGGCTGGAACGGGGTCCACTCAGCCTCAGGACGTCTACTGAGTAGGGGGTGGGGGGGATCCGATTCCTACCTCAGCCTTCCTCGAAGTGGTTTACCGTGGTTTCCGATTTCTACTACAGGCAAATGCCGGGATGCTGCTTAAGTTAAGGCCACAGCCGCTTCCTTCCCTCTTCCTTGTCTATTTCTTCCAATCTTCCCATACCCCCACAAGGACCCTGTTCAGCATGGTGGGTGAGGCCGCCCGGGCGAGGTACTGATCCTCCTCTCCAGTTGTGACCCACGACCCAAAGTCTCACGCTCCTGGATACTGCCCTTGAGGCGGTAGAGGTGGGATTCCTCGCTGAGTCCGAAAGAAAACCAACCCTGGAGAGTAAACGGATTAGGAAAGGTATATAGTGTAAAAAGGGTGAGTACTTCAATAAAATTACTGAAAGCTAATGATGATGATGATGATGATAATGTTATTTGATTTACGTCTCACTAACTACGTTTACGGTTTCCAGAGACACCAAGGTGTCGGAATTTAGTCCCGGAGGAGTTCTTCTGCGTGCCAGTAAATCTACCGACACGAGGCTGGTGTATTTGAGCACCTTCAAATACCACCGGACTGAGCTAGGATCGAACCTGCCAAGTTGGGGTCAGCGAAAACTAATTAATTAAATAGGTAGTACTATTATTAGCAGTACGGTAGAAACGGATATGAAGAATGTCTATAGTTTATTACATAATACTGTTGACACTCCATCTCACAAGACCGACTAATAAATTACGATTAACGATGTAAATAGGTGCCTTTGTCACGACGTGGTGCAGTTTTTACCTCCGTAGTGTAATAGTTAAGGAAATTAGCTTGCTTTTCCAGAGGTTCATTTTAAAATGGGCAGGAGTCCTAATATGTGGTTAAGAAGCTACGTGAATCTCACCTTCTTTGGGGGTGTGCCTGAAAACAGGACACGAAAAGATATTACCAACAATTGCAATCGTTTAAATTTAAAGAGTAACGTGTACATTTTAGAAGGCAGCCCGGCTCCATGGCTAATTGGTTAGCGCGCTGATCTTTGGTCAAAGAAATTCCGGTTCGATTCCCGGTAGTGTAGGGAATTTTAACCTTCATTGGTTAATTTCGCTGGTACGAGGGCTGGGTGTATGTGTTGTCTTCATCGTCAATGCATCTTCATCACGACACGCAGCTCGCCTACAGGCATCAAATAAAAAGACCTGCACTCGGCGAGCCGAACACGTACTCGGACACTCCCGGCACTAAAAGCCATACACAATTTCATTTTATTTCATTTCGAATGAAAGTAATTTCGATCTAACGCTTCATGAGGTTTACGGACAATTTAGTTTAGTTCATAATCACTGTAGTATGCTCTGACAAATATAAAAATATAGCACAAATTGCTATAAATCATAAACTGCACCTAAAGATACAGAGATACGCTACTTCATCGTGAGAGCCAGGGCTCGTTTTCACTTGAAAGCATGACGAATTATGACACCATCAACTAATGTGCGAACAACTGAGGCACTGACCTAGGTGAGCATTATCTAACTTTAATTTAAATGGAATTCCACTTCCAAGCACAAAAATGATATAAACATGTCAGGGGAAATTTTAGCTATGACTGTAAGGAAAGGCGGTGAACAGAGACAGATACCACTAATTAAAAGTTAGAGTGGCAAAGTTGCTCTATTATTAATTATACAACTTGACAGTTCGGGAATTTTAGAGGACCGACAGCACGTAATTACGATGAGGACATTATATTTACTGAAGTTTACATTAGTTTTTTGCTATTTGCTTTACGTCGCACGGACACAGATAGGTCTTATGGCGACGATCGAAGAGGAAAGGCCTAGGGGTTGGAAGGAAGCGGCCGTGGACTTAATTAAGGTACAGCCCCATCATGTTCCTGGTGTAAAAATGGGAAACCGCGGAAAACCATCTTCAAGGCTGCCGACAGTGGGATTTGAACCCACTATCTCCCAGATGCAAGCGCACAGCCGCGCGCCCTTAACGGTACGGCCAACCTTTCAGTTCCTTTCACTCTACCTTTATTTATTCTTAAGGCTAGGGAGTGGAAATTGCCGATACATTTGACGATATGACTTGTAAATGGAACCAGTTATATTTAGTTTGCCACGTCTTATTGTAGTATGTGGACAATGTGCAGCGCTATAATAAATCAGTTCAGTATTGTGATTTTAAGGTACTTTCCAACTTTGTGAAAATGATTAAAAGGAAATTTCAACCATCCATTTGAACAATCTAACAGGCCTGTGAAGATTTCTTAACGACACAGAGTTGTGGCATTTGAATATCTTTAAATGTCACCAAACTGTATGTGATCAAAGACAGAAAGTAATTGTACCGAGTGCTTCAGTAACATAACTCCGCTCTAGAAAGTTTGGTCCACCTGGTTCTCAGTAGCCCAAAATGCCCATATGCAAGAGCGTTAAGTCGGATATGTTGCCTAATATTGCAGAGGCTGCAGACTAACAGAGAACTCAATTTGCTGAAACACCACGTGGGGGATCTCTGCATTATTTAGGTAACAATCAACTCTTGCACGTGAACATTGAGTTTAGTCAAACATTTAGTTGTAAGAATAACGAATTTGCAGACTTGCTGCTTACATTTCAAAAATGTCATCGCAATGAACGGCAAGCAGTTGCAATTTTGCGCAACAGTATCCAGACAGAGAATGGACTACGCCACCGCGGTAAGCCTCTGGAATCAACTTGTTCATTATTGAGGACACGGAAAAGAAATCCAGGGTTACTGGATTATGTGAGGGAAGCTGTTGCCGCAAAACCTCTACTAGAGCTGCGGCGCACCCATTAGGAATACATCTTGTTGTCTACACTCACACTTGTTCAAACGGTACACTTGCAACCGAATTACCATGCCAGTCGCGATGATTTCTGTGTGTATAGCTGAAAAACAGAGCATAAATAACATTTTTACATGAATGCCATACATTTAGCGTGTAGTGTCTAGTGTAGGTTTGGCTCACCCCGCTACTCCTTCAATATTGCACAACACGGGGGTCTCTTCCCGCATCGCCTTCTGCGTGACGTCATGTGGTATGAAACAGCGGTCGCCCGTCCTGCTGACACGTATTACCACTACAGTCTAAAATGGTCATAATTTCTGAGCCATTCATGCAAATAATGTCCTGACAAGGTTATTGTAATCCTTATAAAATACTGGAGGAGGTCAAACAATTTATTTTGATGAGGAACTCAAGGATAATATCGAAATATGTATTTAATTTTAAGGAGTTACATTTTTTACCGCGGGCTGTAGCATAAAATCGCTTCTAGAGGGCAGCCGGTTGGAAATAGGTATGTGCCATCGCGGACTTTTTTGTAGAGGATTCTATGCTCTACATTTCGTACGCTTACACTTGGGGTCTATCGTTGATGGTTCATGCAGCGTAAGCCAAGAAAGCAAGTGACCGACCGACCGACCGACCGACCGACATTTTTATCTCTTTCTACGTATTTACTGTATATCGGATCACGGATATATAGTAATAATATAGTGGTTCACTACGTGAACAGTGTTCGTGTTGTCAGTATCTGAAGTAGAACCACTGTACTGATTAAAATGCAGTCAGCATATTATGGAAACGTGTGTGGCGCTATAAATTGTCGGCACGTAAAATAATTCCCGTGGGACAAAATTACGGCACCTCGAGTCTCAGAAAACCGTAAATGTTAGTGAGACGTAACGCAATTAACATTATTATTATTTAGCATATTATAAAGACAATAACAACAACAACAACAACAACCATCATAGGCAGTTAGTTTGCTACTGTGATGGCATAACAATACTTCCTCGTCAGCAATGCTTGGTTATTGAAACACTTTGTAATAAACTCTTGAATATCTCCATTATTACAGCTCGTACGTTAAAAAGGTGTCAGATATAAATGACTGAATGAAAATCATATTTTCTATAATTATTGTTATGTGCTAATAGCCGGGCTGAGTAACAACTCAAATGGTAGATCGCTGGCCTTCTTAGCCCAACATGGCAGGTTCGATCCTGTCTCAGTCTGGTGGTGAAGGTCCTCAAAAACATAGTTAGTGGAACGTAAAATCCAATAACATTAACATTATTATGTGCTAATAACTTATATTTCTGAATATATTTCGAAGCTCGTGAAATAATACAGTATCCGTGATCCGATATACAGTAAATACGAAGAAAGAGACAAAAATGTCCTGCGAGAAGAGACCTGTTACTGGATCTCGGTTATTTCAAAAGATGGCCTCACACATTCCAGTCATGAGTGGTTAAAAAATATAGCCCAGTTCGAAATTTCATTTGGTGTGTTTCAAGGTAAGACTGTATCCAGATGCAAAAAAGTGAAAACTCTTACTTCTATTATTAAGTCAAAATTTCCAGTATTCCATGACAAAATAATTTGTCTCTACGTAAGGACCAGGACATTTATTAGGATATGGCATTTTAATGCAAAGAGTAAGGAGCTAGCACTGAGAAAATATGCCAATAAGGAGGCTAAGCTTTGGGCAGGTTCATCAAGTAATTAAGTCTCCTGATACGTACGTTTTAATAATTTAATATAATTCCATAATGATGTCGATATGATGCATATTTTCCTATGCCATTTAATCTAAATATTTACTTCATCAGGAAATAAATTAATTATTTTGAGTTGCATGGCAATATTTTATTTCTTATCGTATGATATGTCATGTATTTGATAGTTGATGTTCTACCTGCTCAGCATGTGACGAAATTTAACGCATTTTCACGTTTTTAAATCTATTGTAAGTGCCGTTACTTATCGAATCGGACTAAACCAGACTATTATTTGATGAAAGATTGAGAAGATGTTTCACAGGCACGAGAATTCACAGGCTTGCTGTACTGCGACTGTGTTCCTTACTCGCTATCGTTCATACCGCGTGACGTCAGAGCGCTCCAGCCAATGGAAGCTTCAACCGCCGCAGTAGCCTACCTTATATTCTAGTTACCTTGATTGCACAATTTAAGTCCTATAGTCTTTCATGAGGATACTTGCACGACAGAATTTGAGATATTGCCTGCAAACAGGGCTGATGTTGTGCGTAAACTTGTGCTGCAACAGACACTGCTACCCAAGCAATGGTAATAGGAGTGTGAGAGAGCATAATGAGATGGGTAGCATTGTGTTCGGAATAGATAGGTGGCTGTTTTAAACATTTGTTACAATGAATCCTGCAACAATATTTATTGCGATTTTTCTTTCGTCCAACTTCTAGGCTGAATGGTCTGCGTACTGACCTTCGCTTCACAGAGCCCTGTGTTCGATTCCTAGCGGGGCTGGAGATTTTAAGGTGTCTGGTTAGTTCCTCTAGCTATGGGATTGGCGATAGTGACCTGGCACGGACTCCACAAGACACCCGAAGTGTTGGGAGGCATACGATCCACGATCACTGCACAGCCTCCGTAATAATACATGAAGATTGGTCGGAGCAGCTCCCAAGGGATGCACATCCCTCTCGACAGTATCCCACATTGACTCATCAGCGCTCCTCGGGGGCCAGGCTCTTTTCTTCATGTCCGTGGAGTGCTAACTGAAGCATTCAACCACATTTCGGGAGGGATGGGCTGGAGCATTGTCTTGCTGTAGGTACATGTCGCTTGCAGGGTGCTTGAGGCAAAGGAAGAGGTGACAATTATCTGCCATCTGGTTCCTGTAACGTTTGACGGTTATCAGCACTATCAGGAGTCCCATTTCATCCCACGTGAACGGTTCCCATATGAGGATAAGACCACGAGCAGCCTGCACTATATCCTGCTGTCAAGAAGGATCCATTACCTCATGTGGTTGACGACGCAGTCACACCCGGCCATCGGCGTGTACCAGCTGGTGCCTCCACTCACACGTCCAGGGGACATTTTTCCATTATGTGCGTCCAGTGACGCTATTCCATTGCCCACGTCACTCATTCTGCTTTCTGGTGTTTGTTGAGCAGAGATACCTCATGGGACGCCTGCGTTTGTACCCCATAGCGAGGGGATGGTTCTGGATAGTATGGCTACTCACACGCCGTTGTTGTCCAGAACTGAACTGACAAGTGATCTGCTACACTGTGGCCCAACTATCTGCTATTGTGACCCCAGATAACCGACGGCCACCCCTATCATCAATGTGTCGTACACCAGGACAGTTGACCCTGTCTGCATTTGTATTGCCTAAATCAACATACTCGTGACACATGGTGGTCCTCGGCTGTACGACTTCACAGATAGAGTGGTCCACACGTCTGGTGCCGACAATCTGGTCGCGACCAATTGCGCTGAAGTCTTGTCTCTTATCCGTAGTGTAGTCAACTATTACTCATACAGACCGTAAGAGGTCTGACATCCTCGCTGTTACATCCCACGCCCCCTATTAGATCTGCCGGGCCGAACACAGCGCCATTTCTCCACTACGGCAGCAATTACAACTGAATTGCTCATGAGTGTTTCCTCCAGTGCTCCGACACTACATTGTCGTATAATAGAGGTTTGTAGTGGTGTCTCAATAGCACACTAACCGCTAACGTCTCAGAAAGGCGTAGCAATTCACTTTTACGAGCGCACTGACACAATGCGGCGAAATGCTAATAATTTCACAATTAAAAAGGCCTAAGTAGCTCGCATGCTTTAAGAAATGCGAAGTTCCGCACAAGTATCCATTGCCTCTGTGTCAGGAAGTTACTTCGACACAGGGTTACCGTGTGATTTTCCAGGGTTCCAGGCTTCCCAGCATTTCCTTCCTAACGAGAACAGGAAGTGAGAAATTCTGTAAAGGTAACTGAAGTCTGTAGAGAGAACTTCTATAGACTAAATTTTCGCACGTTACAGAATTTCTGGACGCCACCAGTCTGATGTCTGTTCAGACCTTTATGGTTTCGAACGTTCATCAAGCAGCTTAAATTGTTACTTAAAACCATACATTTCTACAACAGGTGCCCAGTATCCCTCGTAGTAACACTCTTTTACAGTCCCATGTTCATCCACGAACATATCAAAATAATTTACATACAGTAGAAGCTCGATTTAGCGGGGTTGTCAGACGTCATGCTTTACTCCACGTTATAGCTTAACCGCGGTAAGTGGAAGAGAGAAAAACTAGTAGGATACAAGAGAACACAATTTTATGAAAGACGCACTACCTAAAATACACACATTTGACATTCCATTCTTCAAACCACCGATTATGTTCAATTTATCGTTCACAATGTACGCTTTTCTGTGACATCACAGCACCTGAACCGAACTCCAGACTTAACTAGGAGATTATGTAATAAAAGCTAAGAAAGAATACGGTCAAATGTTTTGTGAGCGCGGGTGCAGACGAACAATTTTCAATCCGAATCCGTAGTGAATTGGGCCGCGTTTAACCAGGCTTCCACTATATATGCGTAGAAGAGAAGGTGTAAGCACTTTATGAACATCATCATTTTCATGACTAAACTGGCATCGGATGAAATTTAGGAAGATTATGTAGTTACCCCAAATTGGAACAGGTGATCATTTCAACTTCTAAGTACAAATTTATTGTTTTTACGTCGTACTAACTACTTTCTCACGGTTTTCGAAGATGCCGAGCTGGCTGAATTTTGTCTCCCAGGATTCTTTTATGTGCCCGTAAATTTACTGACACGATGCTGACGTATTCAAGAACCTTTCAACTTCTTAGGATGTGTACTATTCCTAACATTCAACAGCACTTTAGTTTGAATCGATTCGGTGAAGTAGCCAGAAGTCTCTAGTGCTTTCTGGCTGGATGATCTACCTCCTGCACCCAATATCACTTTTGAGAATTTCACCCAGAATTTTCAGTATTCACTCTTGGATACTCAGAATTCGAGCACTCACTCTGAATGGTTAGAAAGACAGATATCGAAACGAATATTCAAATAAAGAAATAATAATAATAATAATAATAATAATAATAATAATAATAATAATAATAATAATAATAATAATAACAAGCTATCGCTGGAAGCTTTAAAATGATTCATTCTTTTAAGCTTTCACTCGATATATTCACAACACATTTGAACTTGAGACGAAAATAGATTATTATACCAGTTACTCAATTTCAAATTTCTAGTCAACAGAGGTAGAAAATTTTGGTATGAGAGAGTAAAGTATGATCATTTGTAATGCCCCAAAGCATGTAAACCTGACTAATATCTTACATACATACATACATTATCATTATAGACTGTTATGCCTTTCAGCGTTCAGTCTGCAAGCCTCTGAGAATTTACTAAACGTCGCCACAATCCTCGATTTGCAACTAGTGTTGTGGCCTCATTTAGTTCTATACCTCTTATCTTTAAATCGTTAGAAACAGAGTCTAACCATCGTCGTCTTGGTCTCCCTCTACTTCTCTTACCCTCCATAACAGAGTCCATTATTCTCCTAGGTAACCTATCCTCCTCCATTCGTCTCACATGACCCCACCACCGAAGCCGGTTTATGCGTACAGCTTCATCCATCGAGTTCATTCCTAAATTAGCCTTTATCTCCTCATTCCGAGTTCCCTCCTGCCATTGTTCCCACCTGCTTGTACCAGCAATCATTCTTGCTACTTTCATGTCTGTTACTTCTAACTTATGAATAAGATATATTGAGTCCACCCAGCTTTCGCTCCCATAACGCAAAGTTGGTCTGAAAACAGACCGATGTAAAGATAGTTTTGTCTGGGAGCTGACTTCCTTCTTACAGAATACTGCTGATCGCAACTGCGAGCTCACTGCATTAGCTTTACTACACCTTGATTCAATCTCACTTACTATATTACCATCCTGGGAAAACACACAACCTAAATACTTGAAATTATCGACCTGTTCTAGCTTTGTATCACCAATCTGATATTCAGTTCTGTTGGATTTCTTACCTACTGACATCAATTTAGTCTTCGAGAGGCTAATTTTCATACCATACTCATTGCACCTATTTTCAAGTTCTAAGATGTTAGACTGCAGGCTTTCGGCACAGTCTGCCATTAAGACCAAGTCGTGGGAATAGGCCAGGCTGCTTACTACATTTCCACCTAACTGAATCGCTCCCTGCCATTTTATACCTTTCAGCATATGATCCATGTAAACTACAAACAGCAAAGGTGAAAGATTACAGCCTTGTCTAACTTCTGTAAGTACCCTGAACAAAGAACTCATTCTACCATCCATTCTCACTGAAGCCCAATTGTCAACATAAATGCCTTTGATTGATTTTAATAATCTACCTTTAATTCCATAGTCCCCCAGTACAGCGAACATCTTTTCCCTCGGTACCCTGTCATATGCTTTCTCTAGATCTACGAAACATAAACACAACTGCCTATTCCTCTCGTAGCATTTTTCAATTACCTGGCGCATACTGAAAATCTGATCCTGACAGCCTCTCTGTGGTCTGAAACCACACTGGTTTTCATCCAACTTCCTCTCAACGACTGATCGCACCCTCCCTTCCAAGATGCCTGTGAATACTTTGCCTGGTATACTTTTTTTTTTTTTTTTTTGCTAGGGGCTTTACTTCGCACCGACACAGTTAGGTCTTATGGCGCCGATTGGATAGGAAAGGCCTAGGAGTTGGAAGGAAGCGGCCGTGGCCTTAATTAAGGTGCAGCCCCAGCATTTGCCTGGTGTGAAAATGGGAAACCACGGAAAACCATCTTCAGGGCTGCCGATAGTGGGATTCGAACCTACTATCTCCCGGATGCAAGCTCACAGCCGCGTGCCTCTACGCGCACGGCCAACTCGCCCGGTGCCTGGTATACTAATCAATGAGATACCTCGATAGTTGTTGCAATCCTTCCTGTTCCTTTGCTTATAGATAGGTGCAATTACTGCTTTTGTCCAATCTGAAGGTACCTTACCAACACTCCACGCTAATTTTACTACTCTATGGAGCCATTTCATCCCTGCCTTCCCACTATACTTCACCATTTCAGGTCTAATTTCATCTAGTCCTGCTGCCTTATGACAATGGAGTTTATTTACTATCCTTTCCACTTCCGCAAGCATAATTTCACCAACATCATTTTCCTCCTCCCCATGAGCTTGACTGTTTGCAACACCACCATGATGATTTCCTTTTACATTGAGAAGATGTTCAAATTATTCCCTCCACCTCTCCAGTGATTCCCTGGGATCTGTTATGAGTTCACCTGAATTACTCAAAACACTGTTCATTTCCTTTTTCCCTCCCTTCCTAAGATTCTTTATTACTGTCCAGAAAGGTTTCCCTGCTGCTTGACCGAGCCTTTCCAGGTTATTACCAAAATCTTCCCATGACTTCTTTTTGGATTCAACAACTATTTGTTTCGCTCTGTTTCTTTCATCTACGTACAAATATCTTGTACAGTAAAATTTAAAACTTTCTTATCAATTAGAGTTTATTTACTACTAGCTGATGTGCCCGTGCTTCGCTACGGGATTCTCAGAAAGAATCAGAAGGAATGCAGCGATTAAAAGCAATGTTATCATATAAAATATTCGATCAAATGAAAAACCGCACATTTTATCTTTAACGGTGCCAATCTAACACTCCAAAGTTCCAGAGCTGGAATGACCAGACCGAAGACTGCCGCGAACACTCCTCTGCCATTATTCCGTTAAGTTTGCACGCTGCTCATTCTAATCAGTGCCTCGGAGTAGGGATTGAATAGCTTGAATGCTATGATGAACCATTGTGTTACGTACCAGTAGTATCAAAAAATTTACGAACCAGAAGAATGGCATGCTAAACCAGAAAGTTTTCTAACTCCCCAGCTACTTCCCGTCAATATTCAGGCAGGCTGTTACAGTCTGTACGACCTGGCGAGTTGGCCGTGTGGTTAGGGGTGCGTAGCTATGAGCTTGCATCCGGTAGATAGTGGATTCGAACCCCACTGTCGGCAGCGCTGAAGATGGTATTCCGTGGTTTCCCACTTTCTCACCAGGAAAATGCTGGTACTGTACCTTAATTAAGGCCGAGGCCTCTTCCTTCACACTCTTAGTCCTTTCCTACCCCATCGTCGCCGTAAGACCTATCTGTGTCGGTGCGACGTACAGCAAATAAAAAATACTCGGTACGCAGCAGCAATCCTATCTACCGGATATGAGTGGCAACAGAAGATCAAAGCACATCACAACAAGCAATGGTCAATGTAATGTTATTCTTGATCAATGTTATGAGCTTTCTAAATTGTAAGCCAGCACATTTAGTTTTCTTTCGACTCTGTGATCTGTAAAATTATTTATAGCATAGACTGTAGTTCCTTGTCCTCCAACTTTACATACCGATTTTTATTAAATTTTGTTCACCCATTTTCTCGTGACTTGGCGCTGATATGGACTTAGTAACAAAAATCCAAATTCACGAATATCTTTGTGATCATGAACAGTACGGTGACAATGTATAAGACATAAATGATCAGAATTTTAATATTAGATAACTTTAGTAATGTAGTATTTATCGATACGACCTCTATAACAAATATTCGATAATTAAATTTTATGCCATCCCCTAAACTACCGTTTCACTCAGCGTGAATAAAATTATTTATGGCCTAAATTATAGCGACTTATTCCCCAACTTTGCATACCGATTTTCATTAAATTCTCTTCAACCGTTTTCTCGTGATGCGTGTACAGACAGACAGACAGACAGACAGACAGACAGACAGACAGACAGACAGACAGACAGACAGACAGACAGACAGACAGACAGACAGACAGACAGACAGACATTACGGAAAATTAAAAAGTGCATTTCCTTTTTACTGTGGACATGACTGATACATAAATGCCATTCTTTTTAAATTCTGAGCAATGTACAGACAAAACTCTAATTTTGTATACAGGGTTATTCACCTAACATGTTACACGCAAATAACTTCTAAACCATTAAAGACATCAGCATTCTGTTTTCATATTCAAAAATGGTACGCAGGGTCTTGTAAAATAACGTGCTACTTAGTCTCATGGGATGATTAACAACCGAGATATTGATACTAACCCCATATTTTTAAATGGAACGCCACAAATTTATACAGATGATTTAAAAGTTCATCTGCGTACAAGTTCAAATTTGTAAGATTTTCAAAATCGGACAATTACTTTTTGAGATATAAATATGAACATCATGCGCGGTTTTGCATCTGACGGCTTGAAGTCGGGCAAGGACATATTGAGGCGCAAGCTGCTTCCTGGCCTTGATTCCAGCCACAGAACGGATACCAGGCATGTACTGTAAACATAATGTGATGTACCGTAACATACCCTGTGTGTGCAACGTTATTGTATGACTGGCGAACACACAACGGCGAAGGGAGATTAAAGTTGTAATAGGCTGCGCTCAGTTTAGCGTTTTTTTTGACGGATGGGAATGGGAAGGATTTGGAAGGAAAGTCGTCCGTGGCCTATCACAAAAGTACCTATCCGCTATTTGCCTGGTGTTGAACATGGGACACCATGAAAATCAATGTCAGGTTGGGCGAGGCAGGACTCGAACCTACGCTCTCCCGAATGCACGCTACTACAGTCGCGCTGGAGCTCTGCGGAGATTAATGCGTGTAAAATAAAACATAAATAATAATGGTGTTGCTGCCATCTCACTACGATCAGCTCTGAACATTTTCTTTTCTAGAAGGAGCTCTTCCGGTGTTTTGTGTTATGTTTATTTCTCAACTCATACAGTAGTATGAACTGTACACTAAAACCAGTGACAATTATAGCTTTCGCTATGTTCCTTTCAAGGCAAAGTACTTATTATATTCGTTTTAAACACATTAACCCTTTCTATCCTGTCATGTGTTCGCCTGTCATACACACTTTGCAAACCTATCACATGTGTACGAGATGCTTACATGCCTGGTACCCATTCTGTGGCTGAACTCACTCCCAGGAAACTGCTTGCGCCTCAATATGTCCTTGCCCGACTTCACGCCGTCTGATGGGGCATGCAAAACATCGCATGCTGTTCTTTCTCATATCTCAAAAAGTAATTGTCAGATTTTGAAAATAGTTACATATTTTAACTTGTACACAGATTAACTTTTAAATCAGCTGTATAAATTTGTGGCATTCCATTTTAAAATATGGAGTTAGTATCAATATCTCGGTTGTTAATCACCCCCATGAGACTGAGTAGCACGTTATTTTACAAGACCCTGCGTACCATTTACGAATATGAAAACAGAATGTTGATATCCTTAAGCTTTAGAAGTTATTTGCGTGTAACGTGTTAGGTGAATAACCCTGTATATAGATTTAAAATACTACGATTTGTGGAACAGCTGGTACAAAGAGCGTAGTTCTTGTGTGTTTTATGCTACACTAGGTGCTTAACGCTCATGAAAGAGGACTAATTTGTTCGCTGTAATAGAATGATGTGTAAACAAGTCTCCCTCTAATGAGTATAAATTAGTACTCGACAATCAATTGTCCGGTTTAAATAATTAAAAGAAAATGTGACAAAATGTATTTATAATCCTTACGTTAAACATTTCTATGAAGTTGGAAGTATTATCTCACATTCAGCATTTAAGTTAATGAACAGAAAAAGCAAACAAACATATTTGTGGCATGTTCAGTTCATTATAACATTGTCCTGTCGTGATGACTCATACGCTGACGACATTTTCCAATGTATTGCTTGGATTTCGGGAAATGGTCCACTGTCCCCCATTTGAACATTTCCACAGTTGATCTCACGAAAATAACTGTACTCCATTTCAGTCCTCTGGCCAGGATTAAAATCTTCGCGTTGACCAAGAATGAAAGCTGGGTTCAGGATAAGGAACTGGCTTGCTATAGCTACAGTGCGTCAAAATGAAACTCATACACTAGAGGAAAGCTTGTTTATTTGGAGTTAACAATAAATATAATCATTACTTTATTTTAGTCTTGGTTATGGTTTAACAAATACACATTTCTCTACTAAGGTACAAAGTCAATCAACTCCTACTTCTAGTACTTACTAAGAAAATACATTATTCTTAAACATGCATGAAACAGGTCAAAGTAAAACTCATACTCCTTCAAGTAGTTCCTGAGCGATCTATAATAACACAATAGCTTTAACAGTCAATACTTTGTTGGATACCCTTTAGCACTTCTCACGGCTCTTAAACGGTTAGGCGTAGATTGTACCAACTTTTCGCAGTAAGATGTATCTATATACTTCCATTCTTCACATAAAGCCATTTTCAGACCATCTTGTTCGAAATATGGCGTTTTCTTATCGCCTCTTCCAATTAATGCCGTAGATTTTATATCACTGTCTGGTGACTGTGGAGGTGTCTTGAATACCTTTGGGTAATTATACAGCAGCCACATCCGTACTTTATGAGCTTTGTGCATTGGCTCGTTATCGTAGTACCACTTAAATCGATCAAGTATTCCAAGCTCTTGAGCGCTAGGTCTTAAATATTCTTTCAGTATATTTAGATACACATGTTGATCTATGGTCCCATCAATAAAAGTCAACTCTCCTGGTCCATTAGCTGACATGCACACCCAGACGGTTACATTACCTCCACCATGTTGGACACTTGGACGTAGATTGCTAGGTTTCAACTCCTCATTTGGTTTCCTTCAGACATTAAACTTTCCAACTAATCCGAAGGGATTATATTTACTTTTATCTGCAAAAATAATGGTCTTTAATAAGTCATATTCTTTTTATAAATACTCCTTAACGAAGCTCACCCTTTTTTTCCTATTCATCTTGCTAACAAATGGTCTTTTCTTAGCTATTCGTCCATGCCTGTTACTATTCCTTAGGATAAGTCGAATAGTTTCCGGATGTGCTCTCTTGTTGCTATGTTCCTCAGCCATCACAGCCAGTTTCAGAGCACTAATCGCTGAATTTTTCTTATCTTACTATCCAACGTTCCTCCCCGAGGTTGAAATTTTTTCCTCTCACTTTGTATTTATTTTCAATGCTTCGGGTATTTTTATGTGTATTTATAACGCACTGTACAGTTGCGTGTCTGCTCTATACAAGTTTACCAATTTCTCGAAGTGATTTTCCTCTCTTACTGTGAAAAATAATCAGTTTATCTTTTTTTTCGAAGATTGTCCTCTTTGACGCCCCATGATAGTACCGGAACGTGTCTGTACTTCACAACTGTCCACAACAAACTGAATGTGGTATCGAAACACAAACATACAGCATTTGTACTGCCCTCTTATCTGCCCATATAGGACTGTATGAGTTTCATTTTGACGTGCCCCAGCAGCATATAGACAAAGAATCTCTTTTATCTTGCTAGGTTAAGGGATACGCTAACTATCCTGTGGTAACTTAATAACTCAAGACATACCTTTATTGTTCCACACATAAAATGCGAACATAAATTATTGTCCACATGTTTATTCATAAACACCATACTAGTTACAGTGGTGTACCAGTTTTACTTTGACTCACTGTATGCTTGATGAGTAACTAATGAATGGAAGCCTATATAAGTCTGCACGTCCCTAAGACTTAAGCCTACCACGAAGGAATATGTCAGGATAGCCCATTAAAAATAGGTACACATTTTGTCACACCAGATTTTTTCACCCCAGTGGAAGAAAGACAATCACAAGCACAGGCCAGATTAGTTATAAACCTATGCACTAGTGCAACACCATATTCCAATACGCTATTAGACTAATTTTCACACGCACTGAATGTAACGTGATGCTGACCACAATGCTCCATGGCAAATTAAGTAAAGTAATAAAAAATAACATGATAGACCAGTTTGTGTGACTCAAATGACAAAGCGCTGGCTCCCTGAGCCCAAGTTGCCGGGTTCGTTCTCGGCTCAGATAGGTGTTATTTTAAGCTGATTGAATACGTCAGCCTCGTGTCTATAGATTTAATAGCTCGTCAAGGAATTTTGCAGGATAAAATTCTGGCCCCTCAACGACGTCGAAATCCGTAAAAAGAATTATTGAGACAGAAAGCCATTAACATTAAACAAAGAGAAATATTATATACAATCGAGAAAAATTTGCACATTAGCGTCTTTATTAGCTGTATTACTGAGGTTTTAGATCCGGATTTAGAAATCCGTGCAAAAATAGAGATGGATCGTGCTAGCTTTCTGAAAATAAGGAATCTACTGTGTGGCAGAAGTGTCAGCTTGGGGACACGTCACAACTTCGTCAAATGCAACGTATATTCAGTGCTTCTGTGGGGATGGACTCCGAAATGCAACAACATTAGGAGAATAAATACCTTCGTGATGTGGGTTTTTCGAAGGATGTCACAGATCCCGTAGAATGACTACGTCTCTACAGATGTCGGGGTTAGGCACTGAGGAGGGAACGAATGCTGGTGTATACAATCAAGAAAAGAAAGACAGCTTACCTCAGCATCCGGAAGGAAAGTACTACCTACTAAAATTGGTAATCCAGGTTAAAGTTGATGGTCGTGTTCGAAGGAAACACTCTCGGCTGAGGAACTTACGCGATTGGACAATATTAGATTCGAGGAGACTGATGAGGACAGCCGAACATCGTGCAGGCTTCGCTGTGATTGTGGTGTCATCCTTCAGAAATGGAGAAGGCACAATAAAAACAAGGGTCTTTATGAGATATTCTTCAAAGTACGTAGTAATTGTCCTATATTCCTTCCTCTTCCACTCACACTTACGAGTAAGTAATTAAGGGAGCCGTCACATACCAAAAAGACCATGATAATGTTTTAACGTGTGAAATGCTTGTTATAGACGTGTCTGTCTGTTAGCTCATCAGCCCGAAGCTTGTAATAGATGTATATTATTAATAATGTCGGTCTGAATGGCTTAGACTGTGGAGCGCCTTCCTTCGTGATCAAATCTCTGGGTTCGATTCCTGATTGGTACCTGAAGTTGCCGAAATATGACATTCTCGTGTCATCAGATACACCCGCACGTGAAAGTTCCTGCGGGACAAATTTTTGGCATCTTGCTGTCTCCGAGGGCCATAAAGATAGTTAGTAGAAAGTAAAACCAAAATAATAATAATAATAATAATAATAATAATAATAATGATAATTATATAACGGCCGTTGAAGTGATATAGATTTTAGGAGACAGCGAGTGGTTGTAATTTTCGTCCCGTAGGTGTTCCTGGAATCCAATGACACGGTTCTGTCGCATTCAAACAGCCCCAAATATTTCTGAGCTTAACTCGGGAGTTCAAACCCGTTGATTTTAAAACATAAGTTAAACGAATAGCTGACAGCGTCACTGCACTTAGCTTAGGTAATATTCTGAATTCAAATATACTTTATATTTCATGAAACTGTTATGCCCATCGATACTCAATCTCTAAATACAACACACGGCTCCTTATTCATAAATTTACTTAGCACAGCGGTCGCTCTTTTTTAATCAACTATGTCTTCAAAATATTCACTTTCTGAATTTAACTAACGTGTAGTAATTTCTACCTCGGTCAGAAAAGCAACGGGAAACTACCGCACTCTGTTGAGGATTCCAGCAGTCTCATGACTTAAGATGTAACAAACAACATAATAAAATCGTCCATACCTTTTTGCTCTTCTCTAGTGAGTCCACCAATCTCCTCAGAACACTTCTGTCCTTCATCCCCATAATATCCACTAATGTGGAATAAATCTCTATGAAGGAACTCTAGCGACTTCCTTTTTTGGTACCACGGTCAGTGTCATTAATCGTATAGCCTCCGTAACAGTGAGCAGGCTTTTTGAACTGACCGTCATCAAGGCTCCGTATGACTGAATTTCGATGTTTCCGTTTACTCTAAACTAAGGCTGAGTCTTTAAACTATGTTGTTGATTACGCACTAAACGAATCATCGGAACATGCGGGTAACAGGTGGTCGCTCTGCCCCTACACAATGGTACTGGCTTCACGCATAATATTGTGTGGCGTTATTATCAAGGACAATAACATTTATAACTTTACGCTAAAATGTGAAACTTCTCCATTGAAACATAACTTTCTTGCTATTTGCTTTACGTCGCACCGACACTGATAGGTTTTATGGCGACGATGGGACAGGAAAGGCTTAGGAATGGGAAGGAAGCGGCCGTGGCCTTAATTAAGGTACAGTCCCAGTATTTGTCTGGTGTGAAAATGGGAAACCACGGAAAACCATCTTCAGGGCTGCCGATAGTGGGGTTCGAACCCACTATCTCCCGGATGCGAGCTCACAGATACGCGCCCCTAACCGCGCGACCAACTCGTCCGGTCATAACTTTTTAATATAGGGTTAGGTTCAATTACCGTAAGTTACCTTCAACTGGAAAGCTGGTCAATCAATGTTGGCATCCAATCTATCTCGCGGGTATCAATGTAGTAGCTAATGATCCAGTGGGACAGTCATTAACGCCTCCTGCAAGCTGTTGTGACCAGCGTCATTCAACTTCCGATGATCTCCCTCATTAGTGGACACACGTGCATACGCACCCTGAATACCACAGTACTTATAAAATATACCTGTCTTCGCATTTCCTTCCACACAAAGACATTAAGCACACTGGTTCTTCTAATGACCTTTTATCTTCATAATATTGTTTTCCAACCGTAATTTTATTCTACTTCACAAACAAGTAAGCTGACACTGTCTATTATAAAAGAAATATCATTTTGCGTGATGTACAGTCATAGTCTAAAGAAATGCCTTCTTCCAGACATTTCGTCTAGTTCAAACCCCACCGTCGGCATCTCTGAGGAGGGTTTTCCGTGGATTCCCATTTTCACATCAGGAAAATGCTACGGCTGTGCCTTACTCAAGGCCACGGTCGCTTCCTTCGCCCCTCCAAGCCCTTTTCTATTCCATCGTAGCTGTAAGACTTATCTGTGTCGGTACGACGTAAAACGCATTGTAAATAATTTTTTTTAATGCGTCTATATTGATTTTTTTATTACATGTCTCTTAGCGTTATCTGAGAAACAGCATCGGGAAGTCCCCATACGTTGTTTCCAGTATAAAGTGTGAATTGCGGAGTCATGATGATAACGGCACGCTCAATTGCCTACTGCCATTCAAAATGGAGTTGGGAAGTTTACATTATAATGGCAGGCCCCATTGCCTAATGCGGGGTCACAATGGATTTGGAAAGTTTTCGTTACAATCGCAGGTCCCCTTTCGTACTTCCAGACAGATTACTGTTGAGAAGTTTTTGTTATAATGGCGGGCAACTTGACTACTGCCAGTCTAAATTGAGTTGTCTTGTTACCATTATAATGACAGGCCACTTTTCCTCATGCCTGCCAGCTTACTGCCAGTCACACTGAGTTGGTGAGTTTCCATTAAATAGCAGGCCACTATGCCTAATGCCACTCACATTTTAGATGCGGACACCCGTGCCCACCGCCAAACACAAATCGGGTAGGGGAGTTTAAAAAAAATGCACGCTCCCTTGCCTTCTACAAGTAAAATCGAGAAGGGAATTATTCTTCACAACGGTGGGCTTCCTTACTAATGCCACTTACACAAGAGTTGGAAAATGACTCCATGCCTACTGCCAGTCAAAGTCGATGTGGGGAGTACTGATTACAATAGCAGACACACCCTTTCTCGATCGCTACAAATCGGCATTATTGAATAAACATAGATCGACATACGAAAGTATATGCATGTTTACAATATTGAAGACCTTCATTTACAGATTAACTGCTGCTAATCTGTACCTCATATCGAAAAGGATTGTACCATAAGACGCCGGATTGAGTGGCCTAAATGGCTGGTCCAATGATATCTCATCTATTCATGGGTCACATTGAGTTAGAAACGATGAATTGGGTGAAATTGGGGTAAGATTGTCTCACAATGCATTAATTTTCGTATAATTATGTGACAGCTACAAACATAGCATTTGGCTATGAGGGCCAATGACCATGTAGAATTTGATGATTCCATCTTTCCTATAAGTGATTCAAAGTATGAATTATGCGTGTAAAAAGTGCAAAATTTACTTATAATCGAGAAATACAGCAAATCTAACGTATAAGGGAGAGAGATTCGACAAAACGTCATAGGACCAAAGTTGTAGATCACTCCAAATTGAACGGAGATTGTGCCATCCGTTTTGTGATAGGACTTACCGTTTAGCCAGTGTTGTAACCAAGGTTGAAGTTTACAGAACACAACTTTTATTGCTTCACTTTATGATATTTACACAAATAATTGAAATTTATTTTGAAGCAAAAAGTAATATTGAATCTTGAGAAAAGTCTGTCTTTATACAATATGTACAGGTTTGCAGTCTTTATATACACTTCTATCTTGAAAAGATAGTCTTTGTGAATTGACACGTTGATAGTCGAGAACTATCTGGCACACTAACATAAATGTTTATGAGAGTCTTTGTTTGTTGAAGTGCCTGAATTCCTAAAAAGCAAGTTCAATTGATTGAAGAAATTCCACCTAGCGAAACTAAGGGAGCTTGCATAAGTTAGGGAATGAAAATGGCTTGTAAAAGAATTACGGAACATAGGCAGCGGAAACAGGTAAGGGAGCGGTGACCAGAGGTGAAACCTCGTACTGCCAGAAATTCAGTCCACCTGGTCGAAGCACATTTTCAAGAGGAGTAGCCTCCGTGCTCGACGTAGGGTGTATTCTGGAGCTGGACACCGGGGCAAGTGGCCAGTTGAGCAGGCAGGGAGCTCCTATTTATAGTACACTCGATGGTCAGGCACGCGCACTGAGGGCTGCGCGTCGAAGCTGGCAGAATGATACACAGGCGCGCGTGCAGCTGGCTGGTGGAGCGAGAAAGGGAGCGCCGGACATACAACACCCTCCCCTCCTAAATGCGCCGGTACGGCGTGAAACGGCGGCGGCGCTGGCGGCGACTGCGATGCTGGGGCGGAGCTGCTGATATCTCTGTTGTATTGTCTGGAGCTGGAACTGGGCGGAGTGGCGCTGTCTCGTCCTGAAAGGAACCCATTGTTATTAAATGATCTAAAGCGCGTTCAGCAATAGATTTATCAGGTTTAGCAATAGCATCAATAGCTGGACAGGGGCGGTAGCGTAGACGTATCTGATCTTGATGGCGGCAGATACGTTTCTCCGTAGTCTGTATCTCGTAGAGACGATGACCCAAAGATCTGCAGATGACTCCAGGTATCCAGAGTGGGTTGGATTTGAATGTCCTGGTGTAGACCTTGTCGTTGAGGGAGAACTTCGTTGGTGAGGTCTTATGCTGGGTCGGAAGAGGCTGTAACAGAGAAAGTAAAGTTCTGTGAGGTCGTCCATGGAGCTTCTGTGCAGGAGTGATATTATCAGCGCCTGGTAGAGTTCTGTAGTTGTTTAAGAGTTGGAGCAAGGCTTGGTCTTTGGTTAAGCCTGAAGAGACAGCTTTCTTCATACTTCTTTTAAATGTTTGAACGAAGCGTTCAGCTTCACCATTAGATTGAGGGTGAAAAGGTGGTGCTAGGATATGACGAATGCCATTATGTGTACAAAAGTTCTGAAAAGCAGTAGCTGTAAATTGAGGTCCGTTGTCCGAAATGAGTACTTGCGGTAAACCTTCTGTAGTAAAGATTTTCTGGAGAGCACGAATGGTAGCTTCGGTTGTAGTAGTCGAATGCATATCCACTACATATGGAAAGTTTGACAGTGAATCGATGACTATTAACCACATGGAATTGAGGAAAGGACCTGCGAAATCGATGTGAACTCGTTCCCATGGAGTAGTAGCAGGAGGCCATGAAGCAAGATCAGAAGACGGGGCGTTCTGATTCGTTTGACATTGCTCACAATGACGTATTAGCTTTTCGATGGCGGCATCAATACCGGGCCAGTAGCAGTGTTGACGAGCGAGTTGCTTTGTTCTGGAGATACCCCAATGGCTTTGGTGTAATAATTCGAGAACTTTTTTCTGTAGGCTAAGTGGGATAACCACTCGGAAGATGGTGCCTGCTTCTAGTAGTACAACTCCGGCACGAGTCGTGAGACGATGCTGCATACGATGATAAGGTGCCAGGTGGGCAGGAAGTGTGCTCTGAAGAGGCCAACCGTTGCGGATGTAAGTACGTACAGTAGCAAGTGTACTGTCCTTATCCGTAGCTTTAGCTATGCAGGTAGCATCAATAGGAAAACTGGATACAGTATCTTCAAGTTCTATGTCCAACTGAAGACATTCAGATTCTTGAGAATCGAAGGCAGTATCAGGACCAACGGGTAAGCGGGAGAGGGCATCAGCATTACAATGCTGGGATGTGGCTCGATATACAATCTGATAGGAATAATCAGAAAGGAACATGGACCATCTTTGAAGCTTTCTGAGGGAATTCTCTGGGATCTTATTACCAGGATGGAATAAGTGTACGAGAGGCTTATGATCGGTAATGATCAGGAAATGGTTGCCATAAAGATATTCATTGAAACGGCGAATACCAAAGATGATGGCTAAAGCTTCTTTCTCTATCTGGGAGTATCGACGTTGATGGTCATTAAGTGTTTTCGAAGCGAAGGCGATGGGGCGTTCTTGTCCATGACGATCCTTCTGGGATAGAACGGCACCGACACCGTAGTCTGAAGCGTCAGTAGCTAGCGTGATGATCTTGTCGGGCTGAAAATGAGTGAGTTGTATAGCTTGAATTAAGGCGTTGTTGATTGTTGTCCATGCCTGTTGGCATTGCGGAGTCCACTGAAACTTAACACCTTTTTTACGTAGAGCGTTTAATGGAGCTGCCACTGTAGCGAAGCGTGGAATGAACTTATTATAATAGTTCGCTTTGCCTATGAAGGACTGAAGCTGCTTGAGGTTCTGAGGTGCTGGCATGTTTACTATCGCTGAGACATTCTGTACACTAGGACGAATTCCATTCTTATCAAGTATATGTCCGAGGTAGTGAACTTGAGGCTGAAAGAAGGTACATTTAGCGAGATTCGCTCGTAGGCCATTGTCTTTCAATTTCTGGAGAAGAAGGCGGAGATTGGTGAGATGTTCCTGATGATCTTTTCCAGTAACAATAATATCATCCAGGTAGTTAGCACAACCGGGAATTGAGGCGGTGAGTTGAGCCAAATAGCGCTGAAAAATAGCCGCTGAGGATGAAATACCGAATGGGAGCCGCTGGAGCTGGAGCAGTCCGAGAGGAGTGTTGAGTGTGAGAAATTTCTTAGATTCTTCATCTAAAAGTAGCTGGAGATATGCTTCTTTAAGATCAACTCGAGAGAAGAATTGTCCACCAGAGAGACGACGGAATAAGTCTTCTGGACGTGGAATAGGAAAGATATCGGTTTCGAGTTGTGCGTTGACTGTAGATCGAAAATCGCCACAAAGTCGAACATTACCATCAGGTTTCTTGATTACCACGAGTGGAGTAGCCCATTGACTAGAAGTAACTGGTACTACAATTCCAGTTTGTATCCATCTTTCTAATTCTTTCGTGACCTGGTCTTGAAGTGCTATGGGTACTGGACGTGCTTTGAGAAAGCGAGGCTTAGCTCCAGATTTCAGCTGTATGTGAGCTGTATAGTCTTTTGCTGTTCCGAGCTGAGAGTCGAAGACTTCAGGAAACTGCGCTAGGAGAGCGGTAACGTCAGAAGTAGGATGCAATGTAGATACGACGTTAATGTTGTCATGTATCTGGAAACCAAATAAGTTAAATAGATCCATGCCCATAATGTTTGATGCAGTGTAGTTGTTAACTACGAGAAGAGGAATGGCCTTCTGAATTCCTTTATAAGTAGCCTGAAGCTTAATTTGACCTTTGATGTCAATTTTCTTCTTGTTAAATGTCACTAGCTGGATGTCAGCTGGAGAGCATGAAGGTGAACCTAAGTCGTGGTAGGTAGTCAGGTTAATAATAGAGACAGGTGATCCAGTGTCTAATTGAAAATCGACAGATCGATCAGAGAATGAGAGAGGAATGATGATTTTGTGAGAATCCTTTGTGGGAAGAATAAGATTGATCTGATCAACTTCCATGTCTTGGCGGGGCTGTATATGCTTCCGGCGCGCTGCAGTAGTCTTAGCAGGGTGGAGCGAACTTTGACAGACAGTCTGAATGTGTCCAAGTTTATTACATCGTTTACAAGTAGCTTTGAAAAAACGACAGTCACGACGTTCATGATGCTTGAAACAGCCTCGGCAGGAAGGCAGGAGTTTCGAGGTGCTTTTAGAATTGGGCTTCCGTGTAGCATTACGAGAGGGAACCTGGCGAGAATGCTTGGTGGAGAGCGCCTTATCCGTACGGTTCACTGTAGTAGAGGACTTGCGGGCCTGAGGCGAGACTTGTGCAACTTCGTGTGGAGAAGCTATGGCTGCGGCAGTCTTGGTAGTAAGCTCATAAACCGTAGCAATACGCTGGACGTCTTCTAAAGAAGGGTTACTCTGCTTGACAGCGTCAAAACGTATTTTGTCTTCAGGAGTATGTAAAATTATCATGTCCCGAATGAGAAAATCAGTGTAGGATGAACCACAACCGTCCTTGGAGCAGATGAACTGGCAGGGTTTAGCTAGACCACGCAATTCAGTTATCCATTCAGTATGTGTCTGATGGGGTTGCTTTCTGCACTGAAAAAATTTATAGCGAGCAGCCACTATGTGAGGAGCTTTGGCATAGTGTTCCGTGAGACGGGCCAAGAGCTGCGTGAAGGGTACCTCAGATAAGTGTTCTTCTGGACTTAATTTACGTAGTAATTCACACGTAGCATTGCCAACCGAACTAAGAAATAGTGCGCGGCGGCGTTGATCGTCTGTGACAGAATGGCAGATGAAATGCTGTTGCAAGCGGGCTAAATAAACTGACCATTCTTCCTTAGCCGGATCAAAAGCAGAGAACGGAGGAATAGCTGATGGCTGTGTAGAGACAGAAATAGCTTGAATAGCCTGAATTAATGCTGCCTGTTGTTGTTGCATAAACTGTTGTTGTTGTTGCTGTAAGGCTTGGAAAACCGTAGCGAGTTGTTCCGCAGTAGCCATTGCGAGATGCGTGCAAGAAATAGTAAGGTAAGCTGTGTGTCAGAACTGGTTGGAGTGTCGTTGTTGTTTAGCACGTCGCCGTAGAGTTGACAACTGGGCCCGTTGAATTGTAGTGTTGGTTTCGTGTTTACCTCGTCGCTATAGAGTTGGCAACTGGGGCCGAAGAATTGGAGTGGGTGCTTTTTACCTCGTCGCCATAGAGTTGTGTTGTAACCAAGGTTGAAGTTTACAGAACACAACTTTTATTGCTTCACTTTATGATATTTACACAAATAATTGAAATTTATTTTGAAGCAAAAAGTAATATTGAATCTTGAGAAAAGTCTGTCTTTATACAATATGTACAGGTTTGCAGTCTTTATATACACTTCTATCTTGAAAAGATAGTCTTTGTGAATTGACACGTTGATAGTCGAGAACTATCTGGCACACTAACATAAATGTTTATGAGAGTCTTTGTTTGTTGAAGTGCCTGAATTCCTAAAAAGCAAGTTCAATTGATTGAAGAAATTCCACCTAGCGAAACTAAGGGAGCTTGCATAAGTTAGGGAATGAAAATGGCTTGTAAAAGAATTACGGAACATAGGCAGCGGAAACAGGTAAGGGAGCGGTGACCAGAGGTGAAACCTCGTACTGCCAGAAATTCAGTCCACCTGGTCGAAGCACATTTTCAAGAGGAGTAGCCTCCGTGCTCGACGTAGGGTGTATTCTGGAGCTGGACACCGGGGCAAGTGGCCAGTTGAGCAGGCAGGGAGCTCCTATTTATAGTACACTCGATGGTCAGGCACGCGCACTGAGGGCTGCGCGTCGAAGCTGGCAGAATGATACACAGGCGCGCGTGCAGCTGGCTGGTGGAGCGAGAAAGGGAGCGCCGGACATACAACAGCCAGGAAATACTTCGAAACGAAGGTCTGCACCACCATTAGAATTGCCTCGATATTTCGATATTCTTCGGGTGAAAATTTTAAAATTTAAAATTCTTGGAAGTTTTCCGTCAGTTACAGGATAAAACTTAAAATTTTGGCAAATTTCACTTTTGTAGCTCGTTTGGCAGATTGTGCCGCATTCTTGATTTGGGGGAGGGCGGTAAAATTAAGACTTTCAGGAAACTAAAGCCGAAAATATGCATATGGTAATTATTACCCTTCGCCAAAATAGTCAATGTACAGACACACGGGTGTTACGATTTCATTTGTATGGATAGATAAGGAATCTGCTCCACATACAACACATTTGGGCTATGTTCGCTGGACTTAGCCTGAAAACCCGACCGTTCATAATATCTCCCTTATTAATCCTCCTATCGAAATAATTCACATGAGAAAAGAGTTTTAGAAATTGATTTCCATTAAGGATGGTAGATATCCATTAATTTTGGATGTGCGTATTTTGAGGGAGTGCAAAATGATGATTTCGGTTTCGAATAAACCCCCAGTAAATTTATGTATTCAGAAATAATATTGGCCCTAAAACTTACTCAAGGACAGGTGGATTCTAATTATCAAGTTTGGTAGAAATATATACAGTAGTTTTCAGGTTCTAAGAACTCAGACAAACAAACAAACAGACAGACAAACCGACAAACACTAAAGCTAAAAAAATTTGCAGATGGTCATTATTACACTTGAAACGGATAACTGTAGGAAAATGTCGCCAAAATAGTCAATGTACAGACACACGGTCTTTACGATTTTATTTATATGGATAGATTACCTGTTGTCCATGTGATGGCTCGAATGACTCTCTGACCAAGAAAACCTGTTTACTGAAAATGTAGCCGCCATTTTGGACGAAATGCGTAAAAGATGAGTTTCTTCAGATCACACATATTTAGCCCGAAAGTCTTTAGTTCAACAATTAGGAATATCAGAGATTACTATATTTACCAAATCTCTATACTCTGCGCTGTATTCTAAATCAGTTCTATAGTCCCATGCATTTGATAATTAATATAATCCCACAACTATGCGATATAACCTGTACCCGGTTTCACATACTAAAGACCTACGTAGTCAGATCAAGACCATATATATCGTTTCTAACCATAGAAATGGTACTTTCAGGCTAGGTGGGTCTTACCGTGGCTGGAGATGCTTTTGCTTTTGCTAGTGGCTTTACGTCGCGCCGACATAGATAGGTCTAATGGCGACGATGGATTAGGAAAGGCCTAGGAGTCGGAAGGAAGTGGCCGTAGCCTTAACTAAGGTACAGCCCAGCATTTGCCTGGTGTGAAAATGGGAATCCACGGGAAACCATCTTCAGGGCTGCCGACAGTGGGATTCGAACCCACTATCTCCCGGATGCAAGTTTACAGCCGCGCGCCCCTAACCGCATGGCCAGCTCACCCGGTGGCTGGAGATGGAAAGAAAATCTACTATGGGAGGAGGATCGAAATTGTCGATCATGAAGAAATACTGTACCATAGTGCCATAGAATATACTACATTACATAAAGATACCGAAACTACAAATATCCGTTAGTGTTCTTTGTAATGGAGTAAGAACACAAAATGAATGGAAATGAAAAGCTATAATCTGTTTTCCAGTCAATGACCGGGTCAGGGATGGGATGAATGAAGCCCCCAACTTGCGGCGAGGTTAGGAATTGTGCCGGCTGCCGAGACCTGTCGCACTCCTCTGGGAGATAATAGATAAATCTCACCAAAAGTCTATTGGAATTGAGAAAAACCTAGATATCGCACTGCAGTGAACAACAATTTGGTTTCTACCATTTTAACAGAGGATTCCTCCAGCTGTCTTGATATCACAGCTCAGAGCGAGATTCTAATTCTACACACACCGCTTGGTTGAAGCTAGGTATGGTAATGAGGACTGGAATCTCAGCATAAAGCCTGAACTAATGAGAATCTTTCTGCAACTGTAGTTTGATCCCGGGAAATCGAGCAACATTAAAATCACGGTTGAGGCGCTGTCCTTCTGAGGCAAACTTTGCAGGTTCGAACCTGGCTCAGTCCGGTGGTATTTGAAGGTACTCAAATTCGTCAGCTTTGTGTCGGTAGATTTACTGGCATGTAAAAGAAATCCTGCGGGACAAAATACCAACACATCGGCGTCTCCGGAAACCGTAAAAGTGGTTAGTGGGACGTAAAGCAATTATTATTATTATTATTATTATTCTTGTTTTCGAATAGGTCTACTATGGACCACGTTAAGCATCATTCATTTACGGTTCTTCCTCTTTCGATCGGCCCAGTACTTCTTCATCCTTTCGGAGTGGGCTTCTTTACGTTCTCGTGACCAGTTGTTGCCGGTCCGTTTTTTGCTACTTTGATCTTGGAATCCCTTAATTTTATTGATGATTTTTCTGTATTCCTGTCTGTTGTATACTGCCTGATGTGATATATTATTTTCCTCCATATCCTCCTTGACCCCTTTAAGCCAGCTAGTTTGTGTCTTCCTGTTCTCCATGTATTCCAGAATTCGCTTGGCTGTTCTCTCTGGTGGCATTCTTTTAATGTGTCCGTAGAAGCAGAGTCTTCTCTTCTTGAAGGATGTTGTGATTTTTTCGGTCCTTTATTATTATTATTATTATTATTATTATTATTATTATTATTATTATTATTATTATTATTATTATTATTATTAAAATGAATGAAGACTGCAAATATATTCGAGAGGAGGTCGGTCTCTGTTTACTTGATTCCAAAGGTAGCAATTCGATCACGGTATATCTCGTACACAGTGAAATAACCAACAATCACTAATAAAGTCGCCAAAGGAGCCATAATGTTTAGCAACGAC
Source organism: Anabrus simplex (assembly GCF_040414725.1). Lineage (NCBI taxonomy): Eukaryota > Metazoa > Arthropoda > Insecta > Orthoptera > Tettigoniidae > Anabrus > Anabrus simplex. The sequence goes on from NC_090265.1 coordinate 1,303,875,038, forward strand.
GTTAAAAATATTGATTATTGTAATCAGAGACACTTCCTGTGTACAAGCGAGAAATCAGACGGAAAGGAGGAAGTTTAGAGGTTATTGATCCGAACGGCGTTAATTTATTCCTAGTCAAATCCGACTACACTTCAGTTCACCTGAATTGAGAAACCGAATAATGTAGAACTCTTACTGTAGCTTAAGAACAGTGCTGCTAATTGTTACTGCAAGACAGTCATCATTGGCGACAACTTTTAATATTCCTCCTGATCATTTAATATAATGAGCAGTGTACCTTAGCTACGACATTTTCGTTTCCTGTGTCCAAAGTCCCGGGGTTGAACTGGACAGCAGTAGTGAAGTATGTTAAGTACGAGAGAGTAATGTCAGGAGAAAGGTAGCCTCATAGTGTTATACTACCCTTAAGAATTCAAGGAATTATATTATTATTATTATTATTATTATTATTATTATTATTATTATTATTATTATTATTATTACTATTATTATTATTATTATTATTATTATTATTATTATTATTATTATTATTATTATTATTATTATCACATCCATTTAGGAAAGCTCCGTTTGTGCGGGTAACATAATGGGCTAACTCGGTCTAAGTAAGGAGTCACCCTCTTGAATGGGAAACTATACAGATATTTACAAATATTTACAACAAAAATAATTACGACATACAAAATGTTACAATAAATGTGCACAGATGATGTCCCTAAACAACTTTTTATCTCCCCGGTTTGGGAATCTCTCCTTCAGTTTTACCGAAACTGCGACCTGGAACTTCATGCTGTTTGGCGTAACTCAGAAGAAAAGTCGTTCCTTGAAACTTTATCACAATGTGGCAGGTGCATTCTGTAGTTCAACGTAGGTGTGATGATGCAGATGTAATGCGGCCAGAGATGTGAAAGCTTTTCAGAATTATTATTATTATTATTATTATTATTATTATTATTATTATTATTATTATTATTGTTCCGGAAATTGCTGTGGAACAGCAGAAGTGAAAGAAGGTGCCAGGGTGAATGGGTCTAACTACAAGGCCGAGATATGAATTAAAATTGCATTAAAGGTTTTATTTTCGAAAATAGCAAAACAATTTTCACATAGAATTTCAAAATTCAGCAAATAACAACAAGTCAACAAATAACCGACAATCAGGTACAAGACCAGGAAAGCCAAGATTTAGAGAACTTAACAATCTGGGCTTCAAGCCCCAATTTTTACATTTTCTGAGCTCTCAGCTCACAACCACATATTTACCAATGGGCAGAAAACCCCTCCATGCATGGAGCACTTACTCCCAACTTTGAATATCAAGCCTCTCTGAGGCACGTTTACCTCAAATAAAAGAGCTGATCCGCTCTCAATTTTCTGAGCCTATTAAAGGCCATAACAGACTTTACTATTAACTGCCCTCAAGGCACAACTTACAAGGAAACAGGGATATCTTGTACCCAACCTACTGGGCCTTAGCAGAAAAGAACAGGTTAAGTAAATGGCCCAAAAAACAAAGATGAATGGAGGCATGTACTTGCACTCCTACATGAAACTTCCTAAAACCTAAGAGGCACTAGGCCGATGAAACAGGGGCTAATCCCAAACTATGGAGGTGACTCGTATAAGAAAATTATAAGACATTACAGAAAGGAAGAAAACCAGTTACAAAACGTAGTCAACTCCAATCAATATGAAGGGGAGCTCGAGAGGGTAAAGCACTCTATCCCCGAATTGCAGTTACAGATTTTAATGAAGTTTTTACATCAAACGACAAAGAAAAATTACATGTCGGCATGTCGGAAAGATAGTTTACATTGTAAAGGGGATTCGGACCTTTCCCAAGGGTTAAGAAGCTGCTGAGCTACCAAGAAATAAAGATGTTAAATGGCCATTACCTTATTGAAGAGCTGCTGCCTGATGAAAGAGGCTCTTTCCGTCTCCTGCTACATGTCCATACACTAGGTTATAAGTTGATGAAGTGCCGAGAGACAAGAAAATCAGCAGTTTTTATACCCTCGGGGAAGATTCGAGACCTTTCATGAATAATTAAGACACACCCACAGGCGTTTATTGGCTACAGTACACAGTTACACACAAAATTGAAGCAGAAGAAGAAGAAGAAGAAGAAGACGAAGACGAAGAAGAAGAAGAAGAAGAAGAAGAAAGACACGATTGGTCAAAAAATAATTACAGAAATAAGTGATTGGCTAACTTCAAAACTGGCGGAAAGAAAAGATTAATATTGCCAACCCACAAATGAAAAACGAAATTTAGTAATAAGAAAACTTATGAGTACAAAATATCTTCAAGAAAGTTCCCTCACTTCGCACCAGGGTGCATGATCATAGATTTTTTTTGTAGAGACATCTATGAGACAATGTACAAACTTCTTGATCAATGGAAAACAAAACAAGTTGAAATCCACACAGTATTGACAACTTCGTAATCACAAAATTTACGGTAGTGACATCTTCTGAGGAACTTATGAGTTGATCCAGTTTTTAAACTTCAGAGTTTCTCCTGTAGAGGAGGATTTATTGGCGCAAGCTTTAAAACTGCGGCGTAGGGGTGTACCGTCCGGTACAATTATTATTATTACTATTACTAAAGGGATAATAGTACAAATTATTAGCAAACGATTGTAAAATTAGGAATGCAAGGAAGAGGAAATGTAAACTACAAAAGAATACCATAGAGCTGGAAAAATATGGCATCTATATAAATAACATCGTAACGACCGTGTGTCTTTACATTGATTATTTTGTCGAAATTTCTGTACAGTTATCCGTTTCAGATGTAATAATGACCATCCGTTTATTTTTTTGCTTTGGTGTATTTGTCTGTTTATCTGTTTGTCTATAACGTTAAAACTACTGGAGATATTTCTACCAAACTTCATGTTTGAAATCCACCTGTCCTTGGGTTTCAGGGCCAATATTGTTTCTAAATCCCTGAACTGTGTGGGGGTTTATACGAAACCGAGATTTTGTACTCCCGCAAAATATACACAACCAAACTTAATGGAAATCTACCTGCCTTAATGGAAATCGATTTCTAAATCATTTTTCTCATGTGCATCATCTCGATACGAGAATTAATAAGGGAGATATCATTAACGCACTTGTTTTCGACACAAGTCCCACCGGACTTAACTCAAGAGCGGGTGCGTGTAAAGCGTATTTCTTATAAATTGAAAACTACGGCAGACATTTCAACCAAACTTCATATTCAGCATCCACATGTCCAAAGAAAAGTTTTAGGTCCATACCATGTCAAATTCCGGAATGGACTGAGGGATTATAGGGAACCGAAACAGTGATTTTACTCTCCTACAATATATACAAGACCAACCTGACTGGAAATCGACCAACCCTGTTGAAAATGTATTTCTAAAACTTTTTTTCTCATGTACATTCTTTTGACTGGAGGATTAATAAGGGAGATATCATGAACGGTCTGTTTTGCGGACGTAGCCCTAAAGGTGTTGTACATACTGCAGGTTCCTTATCTATATAAATAAAATCTTAACGAGCGTGTGTCTGTACAGTGTCCTTTTTTGGCTAAATTTTCGCACAGTTATCCGTTTCAAGTGAAATAACCGCCATCTGCATATTTGTTAGCTTTAGTTTCCTGAGAGTCCTCATTATTTACTGCCCACTGCCCCCTCCGCCACCAAAGCACGATCGAAGCACAATCTGCCAGAAAAGCTAGAAAATTGAAATTTGGCAAAATTCTATGTCTTGGCCTGTAATCGACAGAAATCTTCCAAGATCTTTAAATATTTCAATTTTGCCCCTCCCTCCAAATATCGGAATATTGAGGCAATTAATGTCGGTGCAGACCTTCTTTTCGAGGTATTTCGCGGCTAAACGGTAAGTCTTGTCACAAAACGGATGGCACAATCTGAGTTCAATTTGAAGTGGTATACAACTTCGGTCCTATGACGTTTCGTCATATCTCTATGCTTTATATGTCCAATTTGTCTATTTCTCGATTATACCGACATTTTGCTCTTTGTATACCGGTACGTATAACTCGTAGTTCGAATCACTTATACGAAAGGTAGGATCAGTTAATTGTACACGAACATGGCCCACCAAGTATCCATACGTGAGCCATATTCCACGTTTGTAACTGTTATGTTAGTACCCAAAAGCAATGCAATGCGAGAAAATCTTACCCAAACTTCATCCTATTCAATGTTTCTAACTCAATTTCACCCGTAAATACGTAGATGAGACAGGAGAAAATTTCTTGAGGCCGGCCATTAAGACCGCTAAATGAGGCGTCGTGTAGTACAATCCGTTTGTCGATATGATGCAGCAGTTAATCTGTAAATGAAGGTGTGCAATATTGTAAACATGCATATACTTCGTATGTCGATCTATTCATTGAAGTCGATTTGTAGCGATGTAGAAAGGATGTGTTTGCCAATATAATTAATATTTTACATCGATAGTGACTCTCGGCAGGAGGGCGTCTGCTATTGTAATCATTATTCTCCACATCGACTTTGAATGGCAGTAAGAATGGGATCCCTCTCGAACTCCTTTGTAACTAGCATAAACAAGGAAGGACTACAATTGTAATTAATAACACCCTTCTCAATTTGACTGGCAGAAGTCAAGGGAGCATGCATTCTTTTCAAAACTCCCCTAACCGATTGTGTTTGAGAGTAAGCATGTGTGTCCGCCATTATAAACAAATTTACCAATCTGAAATGTGACTGGCATTAAGCAGAGTGGCCTTGCTATTATAATGGAAACTCACCAATTCGGTGTGACTGACATTAAGAAAAGGGACCTGTCATTATAATGATAACAGCACAACTCAATTTTGACTGACAGTTTAGAAGGTGCCAGCTATTATAATAAAAACTCCTGAACTGCAATCTGTCTGATAGTAGAAAAGGGCGCCTGCCATTGTAATGAAAACTCTCCAAATCGATTGTGACCGCGCAGTATATAATGGGGCCTACCATTATAATGAAGACTTGCCCACTCGATTGTAAATGGCAGTAGGCAAGTGAGCCTGTCGTTGCCATCACAACACCGCAACTCGCAATTTATACATTGAAAACAACGTATGGGAACCTCCCCTGCTGTTTCTGGATAACGGTAAGAGGCATGCAATTTAAAAAGAAATATTATTCACTGCATGTACAGTAATTTACCTCCATATCCACATACAACATAGAGTAAGGTAGCGAAGTACGGGTACATTTGCTAGTCGTATACTAAAATTGGAGTGAAAGTATACTTGTTACACGGCTAGTTTTCAGTGATAACAAGCAAGAAACCTCGTCTTTTGAAATAAACCAAGTGTGTAATTGCGTGTGTGCAAAGAAGGAAGGTTGGTGCAATCTTGAAAGGCTATCTTCAACAGTTTCCTCTCTACTCTAAGCGATGAAAATCTAATTCCTTGTTAATGCTGAATCTGTCTATCAGGATAAATGTGAGACCGATGGTAATTCACGAAGTGAATTGATCACTTTCATTTTATTCACAACATTCGTCGCAAGTTTAACTCTGCCAGATAAGTCTTCTTCTTCTTTTTCTTCTTCTTCTTCTTCTTCTTCTTCTTCTTCTTCTTCTTCTTCTTCTTCTTCTCTTTCCTGATCTTTCTTCCAATTTATCGAAGACAGCACTTGCCCTGGATGTGGCCCCGGTTTTATAACCGGAGTACTGTACATTCCTGATGCTAATCCTATGTAAAGGGATGTATTCACAGATGTGTGTTTCTGAGATGGTTAGTAGTGTGGAGTGTTGAAGAGAAGTGTATTAACAAGAACAAAGAAGGAATTAATTCTTCAAAGTTAAAGTTCCCTGCAACCTCATGAAGATAATGTTGCCATAAGAAATCCTTTGTGCATGTTATTATTATTATTATTATTATTATTATTATTATTATTATTATTATTATTATTATTATTATTATTATTATTATTATTATTATTATTATTTCTGGTACTATTATTTAGAGCTTCGATCATGTTATGGAGAAAACAGGATACAGAACATAGAGTAACAATAATGATAACTATAATAATAATAATACCGGGCGAGTTGGCCGTGCGCGTAGAGAGCTTGCACCCGGGAGATAGTAGGTTCGAATCCCACTATCGGCAGCCCTGAAGATGGTTTTCCGTGGTTTCCCATTTTCACAGCAGGCAAATGCTGGGGCTGTACCTTAATTAAGGCCACGGCCGCTTCCTTCCAACTCCTAGGCCTTTCCTATCCCATCGTCGCCATAAGACCTATCTGTGTCGGTGCGACGTAAAGCCCCTAGCAAAATAATAATAATAATAATAATAATAATAATAATAATAATAATAATAATAATAATAATAATAATTGTTCCGAGGTATCTGTGGAACAGCAGAGGTGAAAGAAGATGCGGGGGTGAACAGGTCTCAGGCTACGAAATTAAAGTTAATTTAAAATTTAACAAGGTTATATTTTCTTTGCAAAATCAAGAAATAACAAGCATGGCAGGTACAGAGTAGCAAGGCAACAAAAGTACAATTACAGTATTTACAGGATTTGGGCTTCGAGCCCCGAACTCACAATTCTTGAGCAATTAGCCCAGCTTTACCCCAAAACAAGTTTCAACAGAGGGGCAGAAAACCCCATTCATGCCCAGGAGCACTTGCTCCAAATTACACAGTAAAGCCTCCTCGAGGCACGCAGAACCAAATTCCAAAAGAGCAAACCGCTCTCAACGTTCAAGCCTATAAAAGGCTACACCAAACTCCACCTTCAAGTTGTCCTCTAAGGACATAAACACAGGGGTAAAATACCCAACCTACTGAGGCCTATTAAGTGAGAAAAGGTTAATTACATGGCCTCTAAAATACCAATTTGAGAGGAGGCGATCTGCACTCCTAATACATTTCGTTTAAAACCTAATCTGGCTCTAGGCCGCTAATGCAAGGGCTAATCCCATACTAAAGAGGTGACTTTAGAAAGAAACAATTTACATTACGTTAAGGAAGAATAGGTTGTGAAATATAAGTTCACCTCAAAACAATATGAGTGGGAGCTCGAGAGGGTTAAGCGCTCTCTATCCCAATATGTAGAGAATAGATACTAAGAGTCTTTACATTTTAGGGAAAAGTTACATGGTGGAAAAGCTTCGGACCCGCCCCGAGAGTTAAACTGCTGAGCTAGCAAGAAAAGAAGTTATTAAACGGCCATTACCTTATGGATGAACTGCTGCACGAAGAAAGAGGCGCTTCCCGCCCCCTGCTACGTACTTTACACACAGAAAGATGTTACTGAAGTGGCCCTGAGACCCGAAAATCAGCAGTTTATATACTCTCGCGGAAAGTTCGAGGCGTTTCAGGAATGAGAACACCCGCCCACAAAAACTTTATTGGCTAGGGTTAAGCAAGATATTCAAGTTGGAGAAGATACACCTGATTGGTCATAAATTAATTAAAGAAATTCGGGATTGGCTAAATTCAAAACCAGGGGAAAGAAAGGGTTATACAGCCAACTTAAGCAATAACAGAAAGAAATTTAACAAGGAACAAACTTTTGAAATAAAAATTTCTCAAAAAAAAAAAAAAAAAAAAAAAAGTTCTTTCACTTCGCACTAGGGTGCACCATTGTAGTTCTTCAGTAGTGTCCCCTAGAAGAGAAAGTTCACACTTCTTACTACAGGTAAAACAAAAATACATCGAAAACGACCCAGTTCAGAAACTCCAAAATTTCCAAGTAGTGACATCTTCTGAGAAACTTGAAAATTAACACCTTAGATAAAGTTCAGACTTCCTCCAGTAGGGGAGTTTCAACTGGCGCAAGGTTTGAATTAGCGGCGTGGAGGTGTACCGCCCGGTACAATAATAATAATAATAATAATAATAATAATAATAATAATAATAATAATAATAATAAATACATATACATTCATTATAGACTGCTACGATGCCTTTCAGCCTTCAGACTGGATGAATGCTCAGCGTAATAGCCTTCGGTTCAGCAGGCCTCAGGTTCAGTAACCGGTAGGACCGAGGAATTTAACCACTTCTGATTGATTCCTCTAGTTTGGGGGTTGGGACTTTGTGCTCGTTCTAATGCACATCTTCATTTACATACAGCACATCATATTACTAACCACCACATCAAAGCGTAATAGTGAATACATTCCTCCACAGAGGGTTGGCATGAGTAAAGGTAAAATTGGCCTAATCCACGTATAGTGCCGAACCCAAATACAGCAATAGGTAAAAGGCCAGGAAGAATACTGTAACCCTAATAATTCTAGCTTCGATACGTATGACATCACGAACTTCCCCTCCGTTGCTCACAGAGCTTCTTCCACCCCACCAAAAGCCGAAGTTATTTCGCTCTGAGTTGATATCTGTTCTAGATGTGGTACAGGCACAACGGATGAGTCTAATTCATGACGCAATAGTTATCTGCATAACTCATATGGGCTTCTCAACCCAGAAAGAATTTAACAGTGGTGCATTACCTTATTCTCAACATTATTGTCCCAGGTTCACATCCCAATAACTAGTCCGTGATGACACACTTCCTTTTTACACTTTGCTCTATGTCATACCGACACAGATAGATATTATGAAGACGATGGGGGAGACGATGGGATAGGAAATGACAACTAATTGGATGGAAGCAATCATGGCTTTAATTAGGATACAGCCCCAGCATTTGGCCAGTGTGAGAAATTGGAAACCACGGAAAACCATATTGAGGCTGCCGACAGTGAGGTTCGAACCCAATATCTCCCGAGCGCAAGCTGACAGTTACGTGTCCCAAACCACGCAGACACTCACTCTGTACTGAAAGTATCAGAAGAGACATCGGAGAAATGATACCCTTATTATGACAACTACGGTCAGTGATGAAATCGCTTCAACATTTGCTTTCTAATGTTATCGTGGAGAAGGGAATCTATACAAATAAAGTTGTAGGCAGTCCGCTGTCTGTAATTACGTTTGTTTTGCCAATTTTTCAGATATTTGTCCGGCTTAGGTCAACTCAAGACCGAATCGGTGGTTTTTATACTTCGTGTCTGTCTGTCTGTCTGTCTGTCTGTCTGTCTGTCTGTCTGTCTGTCTGTCTGTCTGTCTGTCTGTCTGTCTGTCTGTCTGTCTGTCTGTCTGTCTGTCTGTCTGTCTGTCTGTCTGTCTGTCTGTTCCACCACCACGGCGAAACGGCTGGATAGATCTCAACCAAACTTCATATTTAGATTATACTCATCCCGAGGAAGGTTTCAATATGCATATCATATTAAAATCTTTGAATAGACGGGGGTTTGTAGGAAAACCAGAACGGTTTTCCTCCATTTTCTCGTATACTATTGACTTTCTGTAAAATCCGTGGACCGTATGTGAAACGCATCTTCATTATAAACAACTTTCGTAATGTTTATAATTTACCTTGCTCTTCAAATGACGGAGAAATTTATTCTTTTCTTCGGGTATCATGCTTCGCACTGAGTGACCGACAGACCGACAACGAACCTACAGGTTACCATGGCAACGTCTCTGACTGCAAGCCAGCAGGGAAGTAACGTATTGCCATTTTCCTCATCATGCCTTTAAATTCGTGGTTGTTCCTTTGGTAGAAGGCAAAAGAGGCGTCAATCTGCCATTCTGCGGGATATTGGCGGAATATCGTTGGAGGTTATAACCGTCCTCGAATAGCTCAAGTAATAACACCATTAGTCATCTTCTTATCTGTTTACCTAAGAATCCCTGGGCCTAAATTTCTCCTCTATTAGCGCTTTCTTACATCAATAACTCACACCAGCATAATTTATGGAGGGGCATTTGATTTTCCAATACATTCACTTGGTATTTACATATTTGTGGTCATCCGGCTATCCTCAGTTACAATCCATTTCCCATTAATGTCAGCTTTCTTAGATGTATTATTTTGCTTCCTTAATTAATCCGTATGTATGCGAGTTTTAATCCCGAAAGCTGGACACACTTTTCTTTGCGGAAATATTCCAAGCTATGCAAATGTATAACTTTTGGCCCCGGAAAATATCGAAATATGGTTGCAATTATAACGACGGTGCAGACCTTCGTTTCGGGATAATTGGTGGCTAATCGGTAAGTCGTATCACAAATCAGAAAGCACAATCGCGTTTCATTTTGGAGAGATCTACAACTTTGGTCCTATGACATTTTGTCGTATTTCTATTCCTTATACGTTCAATAGAGCTGTATTTCTCGATTTCAAGTTAATGTTGTACTTTTTACACGTGTATGTTATCGTTTGGCACACTTTTAGGAAAGATCCAATCATGACATAGGGCAGGCACATTGACATGACCAGTGGCCATATGTTGGCAAAATTTTATGATTCCAGGGTCACATGAGTATAAAAAAATTAAGTAGTATGTGAAAACTGTACCATGTCCCCCCCCCCCTCCCATTCAATGAATAACTGAATCTAACCCATAAATATAGGAGATACGGGAAAATGTTACAGGACCAACCATGTAGAACACTCAACAAGTCGTCTGATGGTGAAGTCCGTTTGTAGGTGAAATTTAATAAAGTCTTAGTCACTGCATTTACAGTCATTTACGGAGAAATCCGTATACAATGTAAAATACCGTCGAAGCACGGGTACATTTGATAGTTTGGAATAAATATGGCTTTTCAACCTAAGGAGAGCAATATGCTAATTCAGATTAGTCATTCAACTATTTGTTGGAGAAAAATATTTCTATCATATTTCAGATGGTTTGTCAACAACATACCATACCGCTCATTACACTACCTTCCTCCAGTGCATCATAATATAATTCCAGCACATTTTTAATGCTAATATATATTCACTTAGCTGAGAAAATGTCCTTAATGATAGCTTTAGCATAAAAATGAACAAATCGAGGATTAACACAAGGAGAATCGGGTACAGTACATCTCTGACCTAATACGGAATAATTTCATTCATTAAGAGAGGCAGGCAATTAACAAGCCCATTAACTATTATCATTTCAGAGTGTGCATGAAACTAGTTATTTTTAATACAAGATACTCGCCATATATTGTTCTTATTTGTGTAACGAGGCTATTTATCAAATACAATTTTAATGACCGCCAGTAATCCGTCAGACGCTGAACACTCATAAAAATGGCATTTACAAAGCTGTAGTTGTAACTGACAAAGTTTCTTCTTCTTTTTATCTCTTGGATCTGTTAACAATTACGACATACTTTTTTATTTACAACTAGCTGAAGAGAACCCGCTTCGCAGGGTTTTTTGTGCATCCGTGCAGATTTATCTATCTATTACATCAGACGTGCATTTAAGAAAAGGAGCCGATGACCTAACTGTTAGGCCCCTTTAAACAACAAACATCATCACCATCATTTAAGAAAAAATTTCTATTTCTGTTTCTTCATTTATTTTTATTCCGTTTTTTGGGGTACATAAATATCTTTGTAAGCCATTTCATAAAAAGGTTAAGCCGAAAGTTTTTAGCAGCGCGTAAACCGTAATTCTGAGGACAATGAGATTATTTTCATTTGAAAGAGCTATATTTTTCGACCTTGGGACTTGCGCGCAACCCCTCCTAGCGGTAGTTCCTCCACAGCGAGGGAAGAAAGCACAGGAA